>NC_092819.1:160322035-160688285 GCF_023375885.2 Dermacentor andersoni | reverse complement strand
ACGTTTGAGTCTGGTATTCTGATGGGTGACAAAACGGCACTTGCTCGTGTTGGGGGTTGCCTGTTGTCGGTCGGTTCTCGGATGCTGCAGAACTAACCCTGACCGGTTCCGAGAAGGAAGCCTGTCGGAGCTGCCAAATAAAGCTGGTCGAGACACTTGGGCGACAAGCCGGTGAACGAGTGACCCTGGCCTGGCGAGTGGGGCCTGTTCACGGGAAGGAGCGTGGAGCCACCTATTCCCCGGAACACGGAGGGGAACCTGGATGGGCCTGGCCAACAAGCGCACCCGGCATCCGAGCCACGAGGCAGCAGCTTGTCTTCGTGGCGCATGTTCTGGCGGCGGGGGTGCTGTTGTGCTAGAGCTCCCAACAAAGGTTCGCTTTGCGGGCATGCGGCTGAAGCTGAGCGCTGTACGAATTCGCCGGGCCCGACGACGGGTCGTGTTCGGTTTACATTCGGTGGCGCCGCCGGAGCGGCGCCGTTGAACCACTTCACCGGGATCACCTGATGCAGGTGCCTCTCGTCCATTCGTCGAAATTCGCACAGCAACCCGCGGTGGGTCTTGATTGGAGGTTCGAGCCGATGGCAACTGCATCGACTCCTGTGGTTATAAAAGCCCGAACCACGGGACGACGACGAGGACAGCAAGCAGAGGCGTGCTCCCGTTTCTCACCGCACGCTTTAGTGCCAGTCCATTATGCCCCAGCCTCTGAGCCGTTCATGTAACGCCCTTGTACATACTGCACATAAATGTTTCGTTTAATCACCGTCGCCTTGGATCCTCCTTCGCAACAGTGGCGGCAGCGTTGAGACGTCTCCGTCACAACAATCTATAGACTACCTTGTGGAATAGGCAGATTAGTACATTTAACCTGCGGTATTGCAATGTAGAAGGAGATAGCTATGATTTATGTTAGCTACGCTCTCGTGTCGGTTCTACACTCTCAGCACGGTAACATTTATTAAAGGGTACATTATCAGAAATTCGTGCACCTTTTTTTTTATAAGTTAAACATTATCCTTTACAAGGTTAACTTCTCTTAAAGGTAAGTAGTCGTCACTTCATCTAGAAGTTACAATCACCTTTAACACTTTACCCTTTAGTATAGGCAAACAGTATTCAGCGCATTTGCAAAAATATAGAGGTTACCTTCTACAGTATACCAGTTGAACTAATAAAATGTTTACACAAAGAAGCTTGGAGGAGAACCGAGATGGACACCGCGCTGCGCATGCTCTGTAGAGCCGGTGTCGCCTAGCAACGGGCACACGGCTCTTCTATCTTTCGGGCTTCTTTCTAGTGTGTTCCATAAAAGCCCGTTGCTCTGCGCATGCTCCGCCCAGGCAGTTGTCGCCTAGCAACAGATGTGCGCCTCTTCCTTCTTGGGCGCTTCTTTCTGCTTGCGCCTCTTTCTTCTTACACGCTTCTACTGCGGCCGTGCTAGGCAGCCTACAATCATGCACGGAGAAATGTGAGCCCTCGCGGAGGACGCCACTAGGCCAATCCTTTTCGGACGCTGCATTTACACGCGCTTGCGCTTCGAAATAGTTCTTGCGTCCACCTCGTGCGATTTCCAGGGCAAAGTGTGTCCCTGTGTCTCTCTCAGCCTAAGGGGAAAAAAAAAAAGATGAAACTCTACCGAGAAAATCACTTGCACCGCATGACTGTGTTTGAGACATGCATGTCATCATTAAATCCATATTAACTGTCTATGTAAAAAGTTGTACTGCAGTCAGGAAGCAAGAAAACAAAAGGTTAAGTATATGAGATTGCAGGCACTAAAACATGAATTGGACACTTCTGTTGATATCCACCTTGGACACTACAGAAAAACGACGCTCCACTACAGACGCTCCCAATTCACTGTAGCAAATGCAAAAAATACACTATGTTTTGGCTTATATGTATTTGTATTTAGACATATTGTGCACGAAGATATTGTGCATGCCTATACTAAAGGTTAAAGGGTTAAAGGTTATTGTAACATCTAGTTGAAGCGCAAGCTTGCTTATCTTTAATCGAAGTTAATTTTGTAAATGTTAAAGTTTAACTTGTAAAATAAAGGTGCTCAAATTTCTGATAATGCACCTCTTTAATAAATGTTACCGTGCTAAGAGTGTAGAACCGACACGAGAGCGTAGCTAACATAAATCATAGCTCGCTCCTTCTACATTGCAATACCGCAGGTTAAATGTACTAATCTGCTTAATCCACAAGGTAGTCTATAGACTCAACCATTGAACGCTGCGTCTTGTGCAACCTTATTAGCCGTACACCTTACGGCGTCAAAACAATCCTCTAAACAAGAACGTAGAATCTAAAAGTCGAATCTTTCTATTTATTCATGTACTTTGCCACAGGCTTTCCCTGTAGTGATCTTCCGAAGCAGATCATGAATGTCCGTGATCAAGCTAGTTCCAGAGTCGAAGTAGCGGCCGTTTTTCCTAACTACAAATGCGTCCTTAGCTACTCTATAATTGTGTTTTTATTCTTCAGTGATTGGTACTAGCAATCAATAAGCGCTGTACAATCACGTTACTGATGCTCCTGACATACCTCTCTCGCATATATTTCCCCCCACGCACAATGCTCCGATGTCGGAGCCCGTGAGGCGACGTTAATAAATAGGGAGTGCTCATCAAGCTATTGGTCGCTGCTTCATGCCTTCCCTAAATTTGCAGAAATAAAATGAAGCTCAAGTTAGTCTGCTAAGGCTTACATTTTGCAGCAGCTTTGAAGTAATTCTGTTACTCCTTTTGTAAAACAGGAATCCCACGATATTTCATTAGTTGCAAGATTGTTCGACTCACGCGAAAAGACTTCCAATTTTAAAAGTTATTCTTTGAAGTTAGCCTTCAGCAGAAGAACCCTTCTTTCAATAAAATGGCTGAGAAACACTTACGAAATGTATCACGCATACACGAAGACCTCACGCGAACGATACACCAAATGATGACTTCATGATATCGAGAATAAAATTCAAAGGGCACTCTGTTACCCCTATGTTGATGAATGCGAAAGCATGGCGGCCAGGCCAGCAAGAAGTGCGGCGACATCCGGTGGCACCTCTGGAGAAGTCACGTGACCCGAGCGGTCACGTCAGCAAAAACGCCGCGACGTGACAAACACCGTTCGTCACAAGCTGAGCAGGAAGCAACGTCTTGGATTTGACTCCCACCAAAGGTCATGGATTCGAGTGCCCCAATAAACTCTACCGTAATTAGATATGGCTTAACTTCGCCTTCATTAACACCAAACGTCGAAGGTTCGACTCCCAACAATGTTCATTGGTTTCACTGCCACACATATTCGAGGCTTTTCAGCCGTTTTGGACCATCAGTGGTCAAGCCTACGACACCGGATTTTCAGTCTCATGAGCCATTTAATGCTATCGCATTAAAAAGCTACTCACGAACTCCCCTCATATCTACCAAGAACTAAATAGGCTCGCTGAATAGGGCTTTCGTGTCGCCCACCGTAGAAAAGCGTGGCATTGCCTTTAGTCGTGTCGTCACCCCCTATTTCGCTCTTCAATAGTTAAGATAACTTGCCCAAGCAAATTTACATAATAAAAATTGCAAATGAGCCAACACACGTACACCTTGGCTCCGCATGGCGGCAACTGCAGCAAACAATTCAAGGGGCACTTAGTTATCCCTACGGGGATTAATACGAAAGCAGATTGGCCACGTCAGCAGAAGCGCGGCCACGTTTGGTGGCACCACTGGCGGACTCACGTGACAAGAGAGGCACGTCAGCAGAAGCGCCGCGACGTGACCAATGCTTTCGACACAACGTGCTCACAATGCAATGTCGTGGATTCGACTCCCACGAAAGGTCGAGGATACGACTACCACAAAGGTCGTGGGTTCAAGTGCCCTGATTAACAATATGTTAGCTAAGTGTACAATAATTGACTTCGCCCTAATTAACACAAGGAGTCGTGGGTCTGACATCCTTCATTAACTCGATCTTAATTAACTTTGCATGAACACCAAAGGCAGTGCGTGCGACTCCTACAAGCGGTCATGTGTTCGTGTGCCCTAATTAACTTCGCCTGAATAAACACCATAGGTCGTGGGTGCCACTGCTACCAATGGTCATGGCTTCGAGTGCCCTAATTCGCCTTATTTAACATCGAAGATCGTGGGTTTCAGTCTTACAAACGATCATGGGTTCGAGTGCCCTAATTCGCCACAATTAACAGCAAAGGTTGTGGGTGCGACTTCTACCAATGGTCATGGCTTAGAATGCCCCTATTAGCTTCGCCTTAACACCAGAGGACGTGGGCGCTTCTCTTACGAATGGTCATAGAGTCGAGAGCTGTAATGAAATTCGTGTAAATAACGTATTAATGCCAAACATCGTGCGTGCGACTCATACTAATAGCCGTGGGTTCGAGTGAGCTAATTAACATCGCCTTAATTAAAACCAAAGGTCGTAGGTTCGACATAGGTGGAGGGTTGTTAGCATTTCTAGACCATCGGTGGTCGCAGCGTCAACGCTCGATTTCCCACCTCATGAACCCTCCAATACTCTCGCATTATTAATGCATGGAGCATTGTGAGGACACTCAACTCTCAAGCGGCCCCTGATGTGTTTCCGCTATGGCTTTCTCGTCTCCTGTAATCCAGCTTGCAAGTGCAGCTAGGCGCCGGTGGCTGTCGGTGTTGTTGGAGATTATTCAGCGATGGCGTGAGTGTTGAACTGCTAACACCAACTAACGGCGGGTTGATTCAGGCGTAAAACGGAGGGATTGGGATCGGTGAGCTGCGCCGAGACGTTTCGCGGGAGCGTCCCGAGAAAAGCTTCAAGGCAGGGCACCGGGATGGATGAATTGGATCGTTCGATGGCGACACCGCATGCGTGATTATACATGCGAATAATTAGGCCTTGGCGTGCAGCATGAGGGCGAACATATTCGCACGTGAAGACTCGGGCTTGCTCAACTTGTCGCGCCGCATTCGGCATGTTCTATTGCCAACAATTCTGCGGGGTAGATTGGTACGTAAGAGCCTCAATAAATTCCCCTTGTGATTGTCCGCGCTACTGTGTTGTCGTTCCTTTGTCCCAAGAGCGCACCTTCGTTTGTTTTTGCTTGGCTTTCGAAGACTGCACAATATACATATTCCAAAAGGCATACAGTTGAGTTTATTGTAGTCCTTGTATATTTCATTAGCACGATTGCCAATCCCACTCTTCTCTGTTCGTGCTGGCTGTCTCAGTGAGTATGGTGAAATTCTACCAACTAGCGCAAATTTTAATACTTACGAAATCTGTGAGAACTGGTTCGTTTGCTATATTTTCTATATCTAGCTGGAAGCTATCGTAAACGCTCGAGCGGAACGTGGCGTACACGTCTCCCAATTCGTACGAAACCATGTGAACACCTAGCAGCAACCGTCGCATCTGAAGCCCTTCGCGCCAGCGCATCAGCTATAAAGTTCACTTCAAAGTTTAATAATTTGAAAGCATTACATGTACCCTGAAGCGAAAAGTTTCATATGCACCGTTAACATCGAATTGCAAAAAAGCACAATTGACCAAGTGATGACGTCATGCTCTTGGCACTGAACCTGCTGCGGCTCGCACTGCAAAATGCCACAGTCAACTAGTCATGGCATCAGACTTGGCCGTGGCGCACACCCAAAAATTCATCATCATCAGCCTGGCTACGCCCACTGCAGGGCAAAGGCCTCTCCCATACTTCAACTACCCCGGTCATGTGCTTATTGTGGCCATGTTGTCCCGGCAAACTTCTTAATCTCATCCGTCCAGCTGAATTTCTGCCGCACTGTGCTACGCTTCCCTTCTCTTGGAATTCAGTCACTACCCTTAATGGCCATCGGTTATCTTCCCTCCTCATTACATGCCCTGCGCATGCCCATTTCTTTTTCTTGTTTTCAATTAAGATGTTATTAACTCGCGTTTTTTCCCTCACCCAATCTGTTCTTTTCTTATCCCCCCCCCCCCAACGTTACACCCATCATTGTTCTTTCCATATAGCTCATTGCGTCGTCCTCAATTTAAGCAGAACCCTTTTCGTACGCCTCCCGGTTTCAGCCCCATAGGTGAGCACTGGTAAGACACAGCTGTTATACACTTTTCTCTTGAGGGATAATGGCTACCTGCTGTTCATGATCTGAGAATGCCTTCCAAACGCACCCCAGCCCATTTGTATTGTTCTGATTATTTCGGTGTCACGATCCGGATCCGCCGTCATTACCTGCCTTAAGTAGATGTATTCCCTTACCACTTCCAATGCCTCGCTACCTCGCTACTGCTGTTCTCTTCCAAGATTGTTAAAGATTACTTTAGTTTTCTGCAGATCAATTTTTAGACCCACAATTCTGCTTTGCTTCTCCCGGTCAGCGAGCATGCATTGCAATTGGTCCCCTGAGTTACTAAGCAAGGCAATATCATCAGCAAATCGCAAGTTACTAAAGTATTCTCCATTAACTCTTATCCCCAATTCTTCCCAATCCAGGCCTCCGAATACCTCCTGTAAACACGCTGTAAATAGCATTGGTGAGATCGAATCCCCCTGCCTGACGCCCTTCTTTATAGGGATTTTGTTGCTTTCATTATGCAGGACTACGGTGGCTGTGGAGCCGCTATAGATATCTTACGGTATTTTTACGTACGGCTCGTCTACACCCTGATTTCCTAGTACCTGCATGACGGCAGAGGTTTCGACTGAATCGAACGCTTTCTCGTAATCAATGAAAGCTATATATGCTATCTACATTTATAGCTATACATGTGCTTTCTACATTTCACTCCCGTTAAAGCAAGAGCTGTACGAAGGTCAGTTTGCTCGCTGCTACTGCCACGATTTCTCACTTCAGCGTTTTTCAGTGAGTTTCCATCGTCATTGAGAGAAATGTGTTCATGTTTACTTGTGCACACATGTAAGCGTACTTGTTAATTTAGTTACTAAACAAATGTTTACAAGTTTATACGGCTGAGAAAACTACTATCCTTACTTCGTATAGCTATCTACTAATTTGTTATCACAATCAATGCTTCGCGTTTCAGGCGGAACTACGACACCTATTTTTTTCTTCACCCCAGTCGACGCGACAAATGCGCGGATGGAGCAAGAGCCATTTCAATGTCGGGCACGTCGACCGCGTTGGCCGGATCTGGTTATGTTGGCAGTGCAAGTGCTTCGAAGTATAGACAATACTGTTCACGCCAACGTGGTGCGAGTACACACCTGCTCATGCCATGTCGGACTATACATGTGCCTTAACCGAGTGATTTTTTTTCTCTGACTTTCATTAGTTCGAATTTTTTGTTTGCTATAATTCGAATTTTTGTACCATCCCCACGAAATCCGAATGAGAGCTTTTACTGTATGTGCTTGTATTGGCAGGAATGGCGAAAGCTCGCTTGTGGACAACATTTAACTGATGAATTTGCAGAACACAGTTTCAACTGACAGCATCACAGAGTCGAGGTCGCACATGCGACGACGCACATCACGATGGGCGAATGTGAAATGCACTCGCGGCCTCTACCAATTTTTTCGGCAGCGCTCGAGTTGTAAAATAACCTATTTGTTTTGCTGTTCAAATGTGTTTGTCTGGCATGCCCGATAATGCAGATGTTTTTGTGACCCTGTCCGTGTCTGAAAACAATTCTCAGTCAGCGACTATATTTACTTTCCGCACGCAACCTGAAGAACCAAACAGCGACAATGCACACGCATTCGGTGTGGACCGCACACCGCTGACAAGCAACCGGAGCAAATGGCTTCTCCGTCTCCTAGGCAACCCCTGGCACCCGCTGAATTGTTTGCTCACTCACTCCGCACTGCCCTCAACACTCTCCCCTCCGCCGGTGCACCTTCTTCAAAAGTGCACTCGTTGATTCGCTTGTCTGTGGGATTTTCCAGCAGCCACACTGTAACCAGTAATTCATCTTGTGCGGCTGCACTTACGCGGTAGATGTATACACTGAGTTCTATGGGAAAATAAACGGGAGTCAGAAAATAATGAGATATATCCGGTCCTGCACTATAAGCGGTCGGAGCTGTAACAGCAGCCTCTCAATAGCATTTAAGCCAACAATGCATGCACCTGGTGATTTAGCAGACACGGTGCAAATCTCAGACCATAACTTTTTAATTTTTTTGTGTATTGCAGCTGCCACTTTATTTAGGAAATCAGGCCAGGGAGCTAAGCTGGCTCTCTAAGATCTGAGATCTGTGCACTTTTTGGCAAGCAGTGGCAGCATATATTTTTTTTGACAATAAGAATGCTTATAGTACAAGTCAGTTCTGAGGAAGAAAGTTCATGAAAGAGTTAAATGCAAAACGAGACAGGATGACGCATTTCAGGCGCTGAATCGACAGCTGCAGTCACCACCGGTGCTTTCACACTTCCACGAAGACGCGGAGACGGAAATCCGCAGTGAGCAGGTAGCGTAACCCATGGTGCCGTGCTAGTTCAGAGGAAGAACGGAGTTGAAAGCCTCATAGCTTATGGTAGTCGGTCACTGTCAAAAGCGGAAGAGAATTATTCTACGAAGGAGAAATAATGCCTTGCAATCATTTGAGCTACCGCGAAATTGTGGCGTTATCTATACGACAGGCACTTTATTAGTGACAAGCGACCACCACGCCTTGTGTTGGCTGGCAAACTGAAAGGATGCTTCAGGTCCCCTAGCCCCATAGAGTCTCCACAGTCCAGAAATTCGAAATCACCATGGGGTATGAGTCCGCGAGAAAGCATTCTGAGACCGACTGCCTACCACGCGTTCCTAATCACCCTCCATCTCAAGACGAACTGGATGTCGACACCTTCCTAGAAACCATAATTGTACACGACTACGCCGAACGGCAACGGGCAGACCCGGAGTTACGACGCCTTGTAGAAAATACTTAGAAGGCAAGATCGACGTTGTCCCTCGGGTATTTCAGCATGGGCTATCTTCGTTTTGCTTGCACAACGACGTTCTCGTAAAAAGAACTTCTTCCCAGTCCGCGCAACTACATTCTCGTTGTGCTAGCAGCACTAACCCCGGTCGTGGCGGCCCCATTTCGATGGAGGCGAAATACGAAAGCACCCGTGTCCCGTGCATTGAGGGCACGTTAATGACATGCCCCCAATGCGTGGCCAAATGATGATCAAAATTAATCCAGGGTCCTCCACAGCGGCGTGCTTCATAATCAAATTGCGGTTTGGGCACGTACAATCCCAGAATTCAATTCAGCAGCACTCCAGCCAGAAGTCTTGCACTTCCTGCACGACGATGAGACAGCCGGGCACGTCGCATCGTGACGCAGAACCAGTGAAGGCGGAGCTTAGCCCCGATCGCTCGGCGAACGAACTGAGGAGGAAAAGCATGGCTAGGGAGGAGGGTAACTTGTAGTAGCTTGTAGCTCCATTAATACGTCGCGCTTCACTTAAATTGTGGTGCGAATGTTCTACTTAAGCTGTACCCTACGCGTCTACAAAATTTGTCCGAACCGTTTCAGGATTGGAGAGATCGTATCTCCCTACCTGACTCCTCTATTTATTGGGATTTTGTTGCTTTCTTTATGGAGGACTACGGTGGCTGTGGACCCTCTATATATATCTTTCAATATTTTTACATACGGCTCGTCTACACCCTGATTCCGTAATGCCTCCATATCTGCTGAGGTTTCGACTGATCAAACGCTTTCTCGTAATCAATGAAAGCTATATAAAAGCGTTGGTTACGTTTCCGCGCATTTCTCTATCACCTGATTGATAGTGTGAATGTGGTCTATTGTTGAGTAGCCTTTGCGGAATTCTGCCTGGTCCTTTGGTTGACAGAAGTCTAAGGTGTTCCTCATTCTATTTGCGATTACCTTAGTAAATACTTTGTAGGCAACGGACAGTAAGCTGATCGGTCTATAACTATTCAAGTCTTTGGCGTCCCCTTTCTTATGGATTAGGATTATGTTGGCGTTCTTGAAAGATTTCGGTACGCTCTAGGTAATCAGGCATTGCGTCCACAGGGTGGCCAGTTCCTCTGGAACAATCCGCCCACACTCCTTCAACAAATCTGCGGTTACCTGATCCTCCCTTGCTGCCTTCCCCCACTTTGGATAGCTCCCAAGGCTTTCTTCATTTCTTCCGGCGTTACTTAGGGGATGTCAAATCCCTCTAGACTATTCCCTCTTCCATAATTGTCGTGGGCGTCACAGGTACTGTATAAATCTCTATAGAACTCCTCAGCCACTTGAACTATATTATCCATATTAACAATGACACTGCCGGCTTTGTTTCTTAACGCATACATCTGATTATTGCCTATTCCCAGTTTCTTCTTCACTGCTTTTACACTTCCTGCGTTCCTGAGAGCAAAGGAACAACGTTCAACGCTACAACGAACGCTAGAACGTTCCGTTGCGCAACTGTGCTTTGGCCGTTTCCCACCACATCTGAATTGTTCATAGCTCTTACCCTTTCCCTGTATTATCTGCCTTGCACTGTTTTCTTTGGTCTGTCGTTTTGTGTGGAAGTTATATCTTTGAATTGTAATAATTAGCGCATTTCATTGCTTTCTTCTGTTTTGACCAACAGTGTTTTGTTGCTTTAATTGTGACCCATTCCTGTATGAACCTGTAAAAAGGCTTACAGTATTGCTAAATAAAATAAAAATAACCCTTTCCACACGCTAGAGCGATGCGATAGATAATTGAAGCTGAGTATCCCCAAAAATATCTATGCTGCGAGGCCAAATTGCAACGGCAATAATCAAACATTTAAACGTAATTGTTACGCAATTTGCAGCGGTCAATGTAAGAAAGACTTCATTACCCCACTTATTGATGTGGCACTTGTTGGGTACGGCAGGACTGGAGAAGGCTCACCATCCAGCTGGAGAACTGCGCAACGTACGCCGCTAGTTCTGGGAGGTAGGTGACTGTGAGAGATGATGATGGGCCAGCATGGGTATTCTCATCTGCCGGCTTCACAGTGAGACTAACGTTCACTTCATCAGCGTGAATGACTGAAAAGGTAGGAAATATTTGTTATTTACTTGAGTTGTACAAACGTTTCTAAGAACAGAAGGAGAGACAGTTTCAATGGACACAGGTTTTCAGTGTGAAAGAAACACTTTTGACAAGATAAAATCTTTTTTGCGGTAGACAGCTGTTTTGTAAAATTTATAAAGCTATAGAGAAATGAAAGTGGACAAAATTAAATGGTCTCCAATCCACCATGTGAAGCTGTTTGGTCCGAAAGGCTGTAAACGACAACTAGTACAATTAATTGCGACGTAGCTTGAAATGATTCACACTGCGACATTCACATGCAAGTTCCATAATTATTAGCCTATGCCATTTCAATGGCCTGCAATTTGACTTGCGCCGTTACTTCCTGAGCCTACAACATGTGGACCAGCGAGACGTGAATTGCACTTAACCACACTCTGGCCGCGCCTCGTGTGCCCGATACTCTTCAAGAGTCCTCATTACACACACCCTTCGCATAGCACTGTCACAACTCAAACCATTTGGTAGGCGGGTCATTCTTTTACATACCAAAGTGCACTTACATGAGTCCCTGCTTTGTATGCTACAGTTGCTACCCAGAAACTGCAGCTTATGAAATCGTACTGTTTTCCGGGAAACGCTTGCGGCGAACGCTATGCGTGAACGCTAGCTTTCTGGTCCTTTTGCGCAGAAATACAACTGACCAGCTAACACAATGCGCGAATATCTGTTCGAAGCCGTCAAGGAGGTGGAGGTGGAAGGCGCCTGGAGGTGAAGATAATCACGTGCGGCGGAGGTGCGCTGGGTTGCCCGTGACCTCATCTGCCTGTTTCTGCAGGTTTTGTTTGCGATACGGACATACCGGGTTCGTCTCCTGATAACATCGTCCTCGCGTGCTATATGCTGCGTGTGCGAGTGAAAGCGTGCGACGCTGAGCCAACGATCATGGCTCAATCTCGCGTGCGCAAGGGAGGACAACAGGGGGAAGCACGCCGTGTTTCCACTGAGTGGGAGGGGGGGGGGGGGGCGGTCTGCTGCGTCGGCTGGTGTGTAAATGGTACGGCTGCGCGCACCCCGTCTTTCATAGGATGTGCGATGTGGTCAGTGTAGGCGTTTAGGCGCACCGAGGGCCAATAGTTTCGTGCGCGCTATAGCACCCACGCGATTTCACATCACATGCGTTCACGAAGTGAAGCGTCACTAACTGATTTTTCATCTACATGGCCGGCGCCGCGGTAGCGCGGAGGCGAGCGCTATCTGTTGGTGCAGAAAGAAACTCAACGGCGCACGCTACGTGTGCCCTTGCAGTGTTTGCCTATGGCAACGACAGACCCTTGGGAAATAGTCTTATAGGGTTTCACTGTAGAAATTCACCGACAATTGCGGTACTCCCCAAGGCGAAATTTGAGCGCAGCTGTATACATGTTTTCATTTCGCGGTATACTGGGTGGCGTGGACAATCTTTCTCGTGCAGCACGTTGGAAACGAAGCGAAGTGTGACGCGACTGCCTCGCTAACCAGGGGATCGCGAAAGTCAGCGCGTGGTTGAGGCGTGGGCGCGTATCACAGCAGCCCCCGGCGGCATATCTACCAGACGACGCGCGCTACTGTGGCGCCACCACGTAGCCACCGTCGCCGCACTATGCTTTTCTTCTCACGCTTTCGCAATACCTCCTCCGCTTTCCGGCTCATGGTACCACTGATTGTCGTGTTCATATAGGAGGTTGTGGCCAAGTACTGCACCAGGGTGGCCAATCCTGCTCTGGTGAGGGAGGGCGTTACCGGTTCTGGTCACCGGGATCAGGCCACACTCCAGGCCTGTTTATGCAATTTTATCAACACGCGGATTTTTTTCTTTTTTTTAATCCGGTGGAAAATTGCGCGGCACCGGGATTCGAACCACGGACCTCTTGCACGCGAGGCGGGTGTTCTACCTCTACGCCACCGCTGCATAGGCCGCCATCGGAATATGAACCTGGCAACGTTTAACGCGAGAACGTTATCTAGTGAGGCGAGTCTAGCAGTGCTATTGGAGGAATTAGAGGGCAGAAAATGGGATATAATAGGGCTCAGTGAAGTTAGGAGGCCAAAAGAAGCATATACAGTGCTAAAAAGTGGGCACGTCCTGTGCTACCGGGGCTTAGCGGAGAGACGAGAACTAGGAGTCGGATTCCTGATTAATAAGAACATAGCTGGTAACATACAGGAATTCTATAGCATTAACGAGAGGGTGGCAGGTCTTGTGGTAAAACTTAATAAGAGGTACAAAATGAAGGTTGTACAGGTCTACGCCCCTACATCCAGTCATGATGACCAGGAAGTCGAAAGCTTCTATGAAGACGTGGAATCAGCGATGGGTAAAGTCAAAACAAAATACAGTATACTGATGGGCGACTTCAATGCCAAGGTAGGCAAGAAGCAGGCTGGAGACAAGGCAGTGGGGGAATATGGCATAGGCACTAGGAATAGCAGGGGAGAGTTATTAGTAGAGTTTGCGGAACAGAATAATATGCGGATAATGAATACCTTCTTCCGCAAGCGAGATAGCCGAAAGTGGACGTGGAGGAGCCCGAACGACGAGACTAGAAATGAAATAGGCTTCATACTCTGCGCTAACCCAGGCATCATACAAGATGTGGACCTGCTCAGCAAGGTGCGCTGCAGTGACCATAGGATGGTAAGAACTCGAATTAGCCTAGACCTGAGGAGGGAACGGAAGAAACTGGTACATAAGAAGCCGATCAATGAGTTAGCGGTAAGAGGGAAAATAGAGGAATTACAGATCAAGCTACAGAACAGGTATTCGGCTTTGACTCAGGAAGAGGACCTTAGTGCTGAAGCAATGAACGACAATCTTGTGGGCATCATTAAGGAGTGTGCCATAGAAGTCGGTGGTAACTCCGTTAGACAGGATACCAGTAAGCTATCACAGGAGACGAAAGATCTGATCAAGAAACGCCAGTGTATGAAAGCCTCTAACCCTACAGCTAGAATAGAACTGGCAGAACTTTCGAAGTTAATCAACAAGCGTAAGACAGCTGACATAAGGAAGTATAATATGGATAGAATTGAACATGCTCTCAGGAACGGAGGAAGCCTAAAAGCAGTGAAGAAGAAACTAGGAATTGGCAAGAATCAAATGTATGCGTTAAGCGACAAAGCAGGCAATATCATTACTAATATGGATGAGATAGTTCAAGTGGCTGAGGTCTTCTATAGAGATTTATACAGTACCAGTGGCACCCACGACGATAATGAAAGAGAGAATAGTCTAGAGGAATTTGAAATCCCACAGGTAACACCGGAAGAAGTAAAGAAAGCCTTGGGAGCTATGCAAAGGGGGAAGGCAGCTGGGGAGGATCAGGTAACAGCAGATTTGTTGAAGGATGGTGGGCAGATAGTTCTAGAGAAACTGGCCACCCTGTATACGAAATGCCTCATGACTTCGAGGGTACCGGAATCTTGGAAAAACGCTAACATTATCCTAGTCCATAAGAAAGGGGACGCCAAAGACCTGAAAAATTATAGACCGATCAGTTTACTGTCCGTTGCCTACAAAGTATTTACTAAGGTAATTGCAAATAGAATCAGGAACACCTTAGACTTCCGTCAACCAAAGGACCAGGCAGGATTCCGTAAAGGCTACTCAACAATAGACCATATTCACACTATCAATCAGGTGATAGAAAAATGTGCGGAATATAACCAACCTTTATATATAGCTTTCATTGATTACGAGAAAGCGTTTGATTCAGTCGAAACCTCAGCAGTCATGGAGGCATTGCGGAATCAGGGTGTAGACGAGCCATATGTAAAAATACTGAAAGACATCTATAGCGGCTCCACAGCCACCGTAGTCCTCCATAAAGAAAGCAACAAAATCCCAATAAAGAAAGGCGTCAGGCAGGGAGATACGATATCTCCGATGCTATTCACAGCGTGTTTACAGGAGGTATTCAGAGACCTGGATTGGGAAGAATTGGGGATAAGAGTTAATGGAGAATACCTTAGTAACTTGCGATTCGCTGATGATATTGCCTTGCTCAGTAACTCAGGGGACCAACTGCAATGCATGCTCACTGACCTAGAGAGGCAAAGCCGAAGGGTGGGTCTAAAAATTAATCTGCAGAAAACTAAAGTAATGTTTAACAGTCTCGGAAGGGAACAGCAGTTTTCAATAGGTAGTGAGGCATTGGAAGTGGTAAGGGAATACATCTACTTAGGACAGGTAGTGACTGCGGATCCGGATCATGAGACTGAAATAATCAGAAGAATAAGAATGGGATGGGGTGCGTTTGGCAGGCATTCTCAGATCTTGAACAGCAGGTTGCCATTATCCCTCAAGAGAAAAGTGTATGATAGCTGTGTCTTACCAGTACTCACCTACGGGGAAGAAACCTGGAGGCTTACGAAAAGGGTTCTACTCAAATTGAGGACGACGCAACGAGCTATGGAAAGAAGAATGATAGGTGTTACGTTAAGGGATAAGAAAAGAGCAGATTGGGTGAGGGAACAAACGCGAGTTAATGATATCTTAGTTGAAATCAAGAAAAAGAAATGGACATGGGCAGGACATGTAATGAGGAGGGAAGATAACCGATGGTCATTAAGAGTTACGGAATGGATTCCAAGGGAAGGAAAGCGGGGCAGAGGGCGGCAGAAAGTTAGGTGGGCGGATGAAATTAAGAAGTTTGCAGGGACAACATGGCCACAATTAGCACATGACCGGGGTAGTTGGAGAAGTATGGGAGAGGCCTTTGCCCTGCAGTGGGCATAACCAGGCTGATGATGATGATGATGATGGTACCACTGAACCCTTATCTCCGTTTTTCTCAACGCATCTTACATACCCCGTTCCGACCCATGTTCGCTTTTATCTTTCGCCTTGCTCGTTCGCTTGGTTGTTGCTCGTTCGTTTGCTCGTACGCTCGCCGCAGCAACAGTTGACACTGGAGGGAGCTGTTCCCCCAACGTCAGCATTACGCGTGTGTTGCACTACCAAATGTGCCATGGTGGTGGCTGTGTCTACGTCCACATTCTTGGTACTTATGTATCCATTAGAGAACAACGAAACTGCTAGATAGCACTATTAGAGGCCGTTTTTCGCGGAAGATATGATAGGCTGCGTGCCGTTCTGAAGTCTCGGGCCAAGATGGTTTTCGCTTCGCCCGGAGAGCGCCCGCCACGCGTTCGCCACCGTCGCCATGCCAGTTTGAGCCTGGTGACACTCGGCCCTGCATCCCTCGACGAACTCCGTGCAAGGGAGGACCTGGAACTTCGTGCCACTCGTATGCTGGCCCAGTGGCTCAGTCAACGGGCCACCCCCATTGATCTCCCTGAGGATCCCCCCCGCCTACTACCGCTTCGAAGCCTCTCCAGGACGGCCCCCAGTACAGGAGCCCCAAGCTTCGGTCTCGCTTCCACCCTCCGATGACGAGGACATGAATATGTCCAGCTCCCGGAAACGCGCCCACGAAAGAGAGCGAGGACGCGGGGCCAACCGGGCGACGTAAGCAGCCGTCGAGCTCTCCCCCCTGCCCGGAGCAGCACACGGCAGCCAGCTGCCACGTGCAGCAACCGGACCCCGGCAGCGCCATTTCCCCACACTCGGGCAAAACAGCCGCCACCTCCTCTCCGCCTGCCGCCCAAGACGGAGGCCCTCCAAAAAGGGCGAGTGCCACTTCTAGACATCCCGCCGAGTCTACAGCCGCCTCCTCCGCGTCCCCTCCGAGCAAGGGTGCGCCCGGCACCATCCTCGACGCGCCGTCTGCTCCTGATGGTGGCGCGTCCCCTGCAGCGTCTGCTAGCGAACCAGCTGCAAACGAAAGCGCTACCGACGCGATGGAGCTGACGGACGCAACACCCACTGTTTCGTCACATCAGGGCCCTGATAACCCTGCGGCGCGGTTTCTGAAGGACCCATCATACCAGCCTGCTTCGCGGCCGAAGCCAAAGGGGAAGAAGAAGCAGAAGAAGAGGAAGGAGCCTGCCCATGTTTCCCGTTCATCTCCCGGGGCAACGGACGACTCGCGGCGCCCACCCGCTACCCTGGTCACGCCCAGCGTGCCTACAGCCGCAGTACAGAGAGCAACGCCATCCGCCCGCGAGTCCACCACGTACGACTTCACGCTGGTGCAGTCAAAGAGGGACCGGCGGCGTGCACGAGCCCTGGAGATTGCTGCACTCCCGGTTGACCCTGCGGTCGTCGGTATGGTGTTCTTCCGTCCCTCGGCGCCCGGTGGAACCTTCCGAGGAGCACCGCGCCTCTCACTCGCTGCAACTCTCTTCGCGGCCCGGTGTTGCAGTGGTTCGTGTTAACCATAAACGCAACATCGTGGTAGCCGATACTACCACCCGGGAGTGCCTGGAGGAGCTGCTGGCAGTCACTGAGCTGCACGGAATCCCAGTGACTGCCCGACTGCCAGCTGAGCGCGGCAAGAGCACCGGCTTCCTGCACGGGGTGGTCGGTTTACCCGCGGACACAGACCTGCTGGGAGCCATCGAGTCGAGCGTTCCCCATGCTATCGGCAACGAGGGAGGAGAGCACCATCACCATCCGATTCGCGCGGCCGGTACCCCCTGAACACGTGCGCCTTTTCAAGCTCGGGTTCAGGGTGAGGCCTGCCAGGCCCCGTCCAGTGCAATGTCGGCAGTGCGGCCGCTTCGGGCACGTGCTGGAGTCCTGCAGATGGCCGACCGACTGCATCTCATGCGGCAAGAGCCACGCGGAGGGCGCCTCCTGCCAGAAAGTCCGCTGCAGGAACTGCGGGGGCCCTCATAGGGCCAACACTCCTGCCTGCCCCAAATGGCAGGAAGAACGGGAGGTGGCCACCATCATGGCTTCCTCCACCTCGGCATTGTCGAGGCGTGCTGTCAGGGCAGCAGTCCGGGAGGAGAAGCAGCCGCAGCAGTCCTCCTCATCTCCGGCGCGGTCTTATGCGAGCGTGCTGAAGGGCCCCAGCCCTACACCCAGGCATCCGGTACCAGCCCCTTGTGCCCCTCAACGCCAGCAGAATAGGGATACTGCTGCTCCACCCGCCCCAACTACTATGGATCAGCTGGTAGAAAACCTGCTGCTCACCATGCAAGCAGTTAGCACCATGCTGCCAGCTGACCAACCGCTCCGGGCCATCTGCCTGCAGGCAGTGGCATGTCAACAGCGACACAATCACCATGGCTAGTCGCCCAGGCAAATGTCGGCCGCGCATCCTGCAATGGAACGTGCGCTCGCGGCGCCGACGACACGCCGAACTGTCCGAACACCTACTCCTGCACGAGTACGACGTGCTCGTGTTGCAAGAGACATACACGCGCGACGGGGAGTGCAACCTTCCGGGATTCGTGGGATACCACAGTGCGACCACCTGCAAGTTACGGACTTGCGCCAACGTGCAGTGCTGTGATCCGCTCCATCCACCCGGTCACTCCCGCGCGTCTATTTACGTCCGGGCGCGCCTTGCCCAAGCCGTCGTTCGTGTGGCCGACATCATTTCCACCTCCGTAGAGTGTGTGGCTATGACTGTGCGCGTTGGGGGGGCCGACATTTCTGTCGCCAGCGTGTACGCGCAACCCGCGCAGCGATGGGATACGTCTTTCTTGGAGAGCCTTACCGCGCGCATCAACGGTGACTGTGTTTTGTGTGGCGACTTTAACTTTCACCACACGGCATGGAGCAGCAGCCGCTGTGAGCCTAATGGCAGGAAACTGCTGAACTCCATCCACTCCTCTGGTCTGCTGATCATCAATACCGGCAGTCCCACTTTCGTGCGTCGGAAGGTGCGCGGGAGTGTGATAGACTTATCGCTGGTTAGCGAACGGTGCCACTATGAGTGGGTACGCAGCCCTGACACTCAGGGGTCGGATCATTATCCGATCTCACTTGACCCGCTCGGTCTGAGCCGCGACCGGACCTGTACCTATCGCATCACCGACTGGTCTCTGTTCAGGACGAGCTGTGCCACGGCCCCTCCAGCGAAAACCGAATTCCTCACGCACATTTCAAGGTGCGTTTTCGGCGCGCCCATGCGCTGAACGCCGCGCCATCAAAAGCGACAAGGTGGAGCATTGGACAATTTACAACCGCCTTGATGCCGCGTTCGTCGTCATGCCAGGCAGCGTCGCAACCAGAGCTGGCAGAGTCTCTGCCTCTCCTTGGAGGACACTCGCGACAAAGCACGCCCCTGGCGCATTCTCGCCGCCCTACTTAGTCCCAAGATCCCCCGCCGCCCTGCACTCTCCATCGCAGAGGCCCGGGGCTTGAGTGCCGAGCAATTAGCCGAACTCTTTGCGGATACGTTCGCTCCGCCGTCTGTGTGCCCTGTCACAGCCGCCGTCGAACTTCCGCCACACAACATGGTTGAACGCTTCGCTCCTATGGGCTATTTCCCAACGAGCGCAATTCTGGAGCATGTAGAAGTGCTGTGTTCTGCTGAGTTCACGCTCAGCGAGTTGCGCATCGTCTTGAACAGACGCAAACGTCACTCCGCTCCCGGTTCTGACGGCGTTACTCATCAAGTCCTGAGGAACATTGACGCAGCTCAGCTTCCGTCACTTCTCGAGGTCTTCTACTCGGTCTGGCGCAGCGGCATCATTCCCGCCGACTGGAAAGAGGCGATCGTCGTTCCCATTCTCAAGCACGACAAACCAGCCTCGAACATCAACTCCTATCGCCCAGTATCGCTAACCTCGGTACCCGGCAAAACAATGGAGTCCATGGCTTTGCACCGCCTTGAATGGATTGCTTCCGCCCTAGACGCCGTTGCCCCTGAACAAAGCGGCTTCCGCCGACTGCGCTCGACAGCTGATTCCATCGCGGACGTTGTCGCTGCGCTCGAGGACGCGGCAAGCCGCCACGAAGCCGGATACCTGGTGCTGTTCGATGTGGAACGCGCATTCGACGGCCTCCGGCACGGCACCATCATTCAAGCGCTTCGCGAGCTGCGTATCACCGGCCGCCTACTGGACAATATCTCGGCCTTTCTTAACGACGGAACGCTCAGAGTGCTCGTGGGTGACGCGCTCAGCACACCCCGTAGCGTGACCTCTGGTGTTCCTCAGGGCAGTGTCCTCAGCCCTTTCCTCTTCAACTTGGCGCTGGCAAGGCTCCCTGATTTCACCCCGAAGCTGACAGCCTTCGAAGTCCGTGTGGCGATTTACGCTGATGACATCCCTCTTTTTGCTTGCGGGCCCACGGACCATGGCTACCAAGTGCGTCAATCACTTCAGTCGGCGATCAACGCCGTGGAAAATCTCGGCAGCATAGGGCTTCAGCTCTCGGTGTCAAAAACCGAGGCGCTACTAATTCACCCCCGTGCGAGCCGTGTACGCTTCGATGTGCCAACCCTCTCGCTGCGCGGAAGCCCCCTCCCATGGCAGCGAAAAGTCCGATACCTCGGCCTCCACATCGACTGCCGCCTCAACTTTAAAGCGGCCACCCCACAACTTTGCAGGGACTCCAGGAGAGTCGCAGGCGCCGCACGCTCCCTGCTCGCCCAAGGCCGCGGCTGCACACCGCATCTTGCGCTCCGAGTTTACAACTCGATCGCAACGTCGCGAGCGCTCTACGCGCTCCCACTCACCAACGCCAGTGCAGCCAACTGGAAGGCCGTCGACCTCCAGAACCGCACCGCAGTTCGCCAAATGTACGCGCTTCCCCGCTTCTCGCAAGTGGGGGCAACTCTCGCCGAAGCGGGAAACTGGCCGCCCTGACTTCGCGCGCGCAAACAAGCGCTTCACCACATCGAGCGTCTGCAATGGTCGCCACAGGGTCAGCGTCTCGTGTGCCGCCTCAACACCCTCGAGGGCTCGGGCATGGGCCAGCGTGCCACCGACAGCACTCGCATTGCCTCGTTGCCTCAACTCCTCCCCCTGCCGCCTTCGCCGCACGCCTCCGCGCTCCTCGACGTAAACATCACCGTCCGGGCGTCGTCAAGAGCAAGCGACAAACAGCACTGTGTGCCATGCAGCAGGAGACAGCTGCATTGATCTTCGAACATCTACGCGACTGACTCCTAGTGTACACTGACGGATCTGTGTCCAGTGACGGTTACGCCGCTGCCGCGTGCACGGCACCGGACATTTCTGCGTCTCGACAGTGCCGCCTTCGTTTTCCTGCCTCGTCGACAGTCGCCGAACTCGCGGCGATTGACCTCGCGGCTGACCTGCTTCAGCAGTGCGGTGTCTCGTCGGCCGCGATACTGTCGGACTCGCGTGCGGCTCTGTGCATGCTGAGGAAGGACTATGCCGGTCTTCCGCTTGTGCAGCGCGTGGGATCAAAACTGCGCCATCTCGCAAATCAGGGCTGCGATTTGGCATTGCACTGGGTCCCCGCGTACATCGACCTGCCCGGGCACGAAGCGGCCGACGCCCTCGCGGAGCAAGCTCTCTCGACTCGCTTCCCCCTCGCCAGCTCCGTCACACGTTTCGACGTGGCCAAGACGGCGGTACTGCGCATCCTACGCGCGCATCATCCGGATGCCCGCGTTTCTGCAGGTACGCCCCCTCGCCTCCTCCCCCACGCGGGTCTCTCCCGCTGGGACCACTCGTTTCTCCTTCGGCTGCGCGTCAGCTGCTACAACACGGCCGCCAGAATGCAGACTGCACGGAAGAGGCAGCCCCGCGTGCCTGGATTGCGGCGAGGAGGAGACGCCTGAGCACCTTCTGCTCCGCTGCCCGGCATTCGATGTTGAGCGCACTGCGCTCTTTGCATCATACAGTCGTGTGGGACTGCCCTGTGACTGGGAGGGAGTACTTCTCTTTTCGGCAGCCCACCCTTCCATTGTCAAGAAAGTGCTTCCCGCCCTACATGACTTTTGTTGCGACACGCAGCTGAGAGCGCGGCTGTAAGCCCCGCATTGCTTCTTCAACCTTCTTGTTATTTTTCTCGCCTTCTTTTCCTTCTCTCCCTGATCTTTTTCTCCCCACTCCCCCCTTTCCCTGTGCAGTGCTGTTGAGGTGTCTTCGTCTCCTTCAAAAGTCACTACACACACACTATTAGAGGTCACCTCAGCAAATGTGCACGAACCATTCTTTTTGTATAACCTAACAGCATACTGTCTCTGAAAAGTGAGGGTGAAAGAGCAGGCACAGTGGCTTTTATAAAGAACAATCGTCTACGTACTGTGAGTGTTCGTGGGAAGCACAATCTGCCAATAATACTTTTTTCTCGTGTTCGCGGTCCTAAAATACCGCTCTTACTATATATAAGTTTTCACTTTAACACTGGTGTCATTACATCACAAATTTGCAAAAACCAATAAGAAAAAAAAATATATTTTGAGCCTTTAATTTCATTTGTTACTTCGTGTAGCACTTCTGACACTTTACTTTGTCAACATTCCGTAGCATCACACAACTTGAAGAATGGGTAAATGACTTACCGTTATCCTTGATAACAACAGCTACAGGAGTGGCTGTAACAGCAGTATGCTTGCTTAGAGTTTCCTTCACCTTTCCCATTTCTGCAAACTTTATCACCATGCTTCCACCATCTTTTGTCTGCATAGAAAACTATAAAGGAAAGGATGACTTTTATTTTTGCTGTCCAATGTCCCCATGCCATAAGCAAACGCCAGATTTAGTGAAACTTAGCATACATGGCTCATTGTTAATACACTTTTTCAAGAAAGATGGTACGTGACAAAAACGGCGTTCACACACTTGGTCTGACAGAAGTAAACACATACATTGGCGTCGCTATTCAATGAGTTCTAATTACCGGAGAGCCATTCCTACGTTATTTACATTTCAAGTATTCCGGTGAACGCAACCAGCATATCAAGTGCCCAAAGTGTTTGATGACAATACTTTCATTGCTATGAAAATTTGCATTCATATTTTACACATGTGCCTAGGTTTAGTTTCATTAGACCAGCTGCTACAAGTTCATGCAGACAGCTTTTAAGGGGCCCTGCAAATCTAGTATTTGAATGCAATAAGTAAGAGTTGGCAGATGATGGTCACATGTGCAACTGAAACCATGCACACATGGCCAGGAAGTGGCTCACTGAATAAAAGCCAAGTAGCACAATACATGATCGTCCATCTAGGTGGAATAAATTGTTACATCTTGAACGTTTCTGACTGCTCAAAGAGGCTCTGAAATGCCTTTGAACATGCGTAGTAAGAAAACGCATCGAATCTGTAAAAGAGGCTTCTGTGACCAAAGTATGCACTGTATGTGGCAGGAAATTTAGAATCTCGTGGCAAAAATGGTGAAAAACCTCCCTCGGCAACACACAATTGCAGTAAAACATTTTCAGCAGTACGTTAATTGTCAAGATTCCATCAAATAAATGAAACATATGCGTCTGCGATCTGATAAAGACTGTAAAATCACTTCATCTTTGCACGGCCGGTCTATACACGATATTTATGTAATGTTGCTTCTGCTGCGCGTGGCCTCCGATTTAGAAGCATCATACTACGTAGCATGCTCGACCTGGCTGCCACTAAGTACCGCATTTACTCGATTCTAATGCGCCCTCCATTATAACTCACACCCGTTTTCCGTGACACCCCCTCCCCCCCCAAAAAAAAGAAAAACAAAAGAATGTGCAGTAGCGCGATCCTCGTGCTTTCATATCGAAATACTGTTTTCCCTCATTTGAAAAAAAACAGTTTTATTCCAAATACACTAAAGTTGCGACGAATAAAAACACAACGTACCTTGTAACTAACCTTAAGACAACGTATCTTGCAACTAAGACTTTTACTGCGCCGGTACGAGTTGCGTGGGGCAATAGATATCGCTCGTCGGCGCCATCAGACAACTCCTTATCGATATTAACAGACCAAAGCATTTCATCCTCGGTGCCGTCCATGGCAGATGGGATCGTGCACCATGCATCTTTCGCCCATACAGTAAAGTCCTGCAGCGAGACACGCTTTATTTTATTGGCGGGCGTGAATTCGTGGCAACTGCTGACAAGCCATTCGGTGTAGAGCGCCCAAATTCTATCTTTCACTGGCTTGTTCAAACAAACATCGAGCGGCAGGAGCAGCGATGTCATGCCGCCGGGTATCGCAACAAGGTCGGCGTTGTATGCAGTCAGCTTGTCCGCGGTGCGCGGGTCAAGGTAGCATTTGAACGCGTCGAGCACAAGCATCCCAGGCAGACCCAAACTTCCGCCGGGTCTCTTCCGCCAAACGTTATCAATCCAGTCAGCGACAAAGTCCGTGCTCATCCAACCTTTTTTATTTGCACGCTAGGTGCGAGCGCAGCAAACGAGCGCAGCGAACGATTAAAGAGTGAATGCAGAGTGCCACAGCTGAGGGTGAGAGAAGCGATAAGGAAAGCAGAGATGGCGCGTGCAGCGGAACCATGAGGTGGAAAGCGGGGAGGACGGTATGGCTAAGGCGAAAGAGCGAGAAGTAAAGCTAGAGTGGTAAAGCGTAGTGGGGTGACGGTGGCGACGAGATGGCGCCAAAGTAGCACGCGTCGCCTGAGAGGTCTGTCTGCGGCGGCTGCTATGAATCGCGCCCACGCGTCAACCACCCGCTGCCTCTCGCGATCTCCACACTAGAGAGGCAGTCGCGCCACACTTCGCTCCGTTTGCGACGTGCCGCATGAGACAGATTTTCTGCGCCAGTCGATATATCGCGAAATGAAAACACGTATAGAGTTGCGGTCAAATTCCGCATTAGAGATTATCGTAATCCTCGGTGATTTTTTTTT
Source organism: Dermacentor andersoni (assembly GCF_023375885.2). Taxonomy (NCBI): domain Eukaryota; kingdom Metazoa; phylum Arthropoda; class Arachnida; order Ixodida; family Ixodidae; genus Dermacentor; species Dermacentor andersoni. The sequence continues at coordinate 160,663,635 of NC_092819.1, read as the reverse complement.
TTTGGTTGTGGGCGCAATTCATTATAATATAACCGGTAACAGGCAAATTTCGAAGAAAGCTTTGTTTTTTGGAAAGTGGAAAGTGTTCGTTTTCATTTGTGTTCTTTTTCACGGTAATGAGGCAATGTATAAAGAGACACGGCCCTTCGGGCTCTTGACTGAAGACGCTATTCGCAGTGCAGTAGAATGCGCAAGGACGTTCACGGCCGGCTGCAAAGGTTTACAGGGCACAACGTTTTCCTAAAGAGTGAAAAATCCACGAACCTTGGCTTTACAGCCTCAAAGCATCAGCGTATCAGTCAATAGTTGGGTTTGTGATGAACACGATGTTTCAGTAATTTAGAACCGCGATGGCCCCTAACCCAGTTCTAATTTATATCTGCCCCGGAAAACGTACGGCCGCGAAAATTTTCTGTTGACTGTGCGTCTACGTGATTCTACTTTTGTTTGGCTAGCGCAAGCTGTAGCTTATACTGGAACGTCATAATGCGAGAAAACGTGTAACATTTGTCTGCTGCTGCCACATCCGGTTTTGGAGTGGTTCACGTAACATGACGATAGCTTAAAATATTGTTACTGATGAGATGGATCCATTTACGAGATGATCGAGTATGCCTAGAGATGAGATCGCAGGCAGTCAGGTATTTTCCTACACCGAGCGCAGTTTTTCAATCTGCTCATTTTCGGCTCCGCCACTCAGCTTAACAATACAACTAATGTGAAAATTTTAATAGCTTCGTCATTCTTTTAGCAGCGAGGCAAATTATACGCGTGCAAATATCCCAACAAAAGCGTTCCATTTTGTTCCGTGTTTAATGATCCTTACAAGCTATACAGCACGAAAATGACGAAATTTGCGGCTTTGGCGGTGTGCTGATTGTCCGCAGGTTGTTAAAATAATATCAGCAACACCTATTTGCACGAAACACGATTTCTTCCGGGGGAGTCTTCCGTCTGGAGATACGGGTGCTGCTCGTGCCCATCCACAGTGCAACAAAGCATTGCGGCGACTCTAGTTTTTTCGTGGCCGGAAGACAAAATGCGCACTTGCTTCGCAACCTTTTTTTCAACAGTTGTGACCGTTTCTATGGCGCAACTTCAAAACGTACCACTGAAAACTGTGCAATTTCTCTTCATATTCTTCTGGCAATTTTTGGCATATCCTTGTCCGCCTTCGAAGAGAAAAGTCTTTTATCTTCATCACAACTGGTGCAGTGATTGCCTTATCGTCAGTCTACAAATACCGGGATCTGGCAGCCATCCAGAGGGGCATGGAACCGGCATGGCCGGAGCGGTTCCGCTCATATTCTTCTTGCTGCTTTTGCAGGTTAGTAATCCGAACATGCATTGCTTTCGCATGCATTTTGTTTTGCGCGTTCCACCCCAAATGTTATTTGCTTGCCTGAAAACTCACTCGCAAGTGAAAGATTATGTGCGTCATCGCTTTCGATTGTTGCGTCGTATTTCCTTTTATCTGTTGCTGCTATATTTAAGTGGTGACGTTGAGCTTAACCCTGGCCCGACCACTGCCGAAACTCTGCAGATGCTCCCAGATGGTCAAGATATCATTAAAGGGAAGCTGACGAGGTTTTAGATCTGGAAGAGTTACCGTGGTTTCGAAGGCTGCCACAGTATAATTCAACTCCTGAAGTTATTTCCTCTATTGTACACGTAGCAGCGCTGCAAACGCCGTTTAAATTTTCGGTGAAGCCCCACACAACCCTTACGCGCCAAAAGACGGAATGCGAGGATGACGTCAATACAGGGGTCACGTGAGCGCTCTATTCGAATCACGCACCCCGCCGATACCTAAGATGACGTCACGATCGTCTTCGCCATCAGAGCCCATCAAGAGACGCACGGCGTCTCCCACAGACGCTGCGGCTTGTTTTTGCTAAATAAAGCGAGTAGCGGTAATATCTGGCTTGTTAAACAATGATTTTCTTATTCAGGGGGTGAAAAATGGAATAATCCACTGAAAGTTCACTTCTTTATTAAAAGTGTTCAGCTGCCCTTTAAGGCCAAGTTACGTGCAATGGAACCCAAGTTTGAAAGTAAACGCGCCATGAATGATCTCAGCACCCGTATAGCGTCTATAGAATCCAGAATACCTAGTATTGACCAAATTAACTGGGCTGTTAATGTAAGAAACAAACTGAAGAACATCAGCGGATGCTGGGTTCAGTTACGGCGAAGGTAGACCATCTGGAGAGCCAGAGGAGGCGTTGCAATTTGCTTTCTTTTTCCGGTGTAGAGGATACAAAACGCAACGAGTCAAGTGAGGACTCTGGAGAATGTGTAATTGACGTGTGTAAATAAAATTAGGTATCATGTCAGTGTTAATCACAAATGCTCACAGGCTGGGCAAATTCAAGTCTGGTAGCAATCGGGCTTTGATAACGATTTTCGCTTCCTACGTTGAAAAGCAAAACGTTTTAACAAGCGCTTATAAATTAAAAGGAAGCAATGTCAGTATTTCAGAGGACTTTTCCGAGGATGTACGTAGAAAGAGAAAATATCTATGGCAGTTCGCGAAATCGCGTGAACAAAGTGGCGACAAGATCAGTCTTAAGTACGACAGTGTAATTATAAATAGTCAGAAGTACTTGTTTGATGATAATAAAAATGAAGTGGTACCGGTAGTAGGAAACAAAACCGATACTACAAAGGGAGTAGAACTGGTCGGGTGACGGTGTCGACATAATGCAACATTCATTTCCTTTCTTGTAATTAACTGCCGAAGCATTAAGAATAAGGTTGATGAATTTGCATCTCTAGTTCGCATGGTGAAGCCGTCCATTATTCTCGGTACTGAATCGTGGATAGCAAATTAAGTTGCTGATGGTGAAGTATTCTCAGATCGCTTTAAGTGTTATAGAAAGGACAGAGACTTGCACGGCGGATGTGTATTTATTCTTGTGCATTCTAGAATTTCTTCTTCCCAGATAAATGCTGGCGCCGATGAATGTGAGGCTGTATGATGCAGATTGACGCTTAATAATAGCAAAGTCCTAACTGTGTGTTAATTCTACCGCCCGCCTGATTCACACGCCGCTGTGCTTATGCAGCTGGCGGTGACAGTTGACGCAGCTCAATCAGGCTTCATGGTAGTCGGAGGTGATTTCAATCCGCCTATTATTGAATGGAGTCATCAACCTCACTTCCACTCTTTTTCGGGTCGGTCCGGTCAAGAACTGATTACCTTGTTTTAATTCTTTTGCGTTACGTCAAACTGTTTTGGAACCGACACGTTGGAATTGTATCTTAGATTTGTTATTCACAAATAAACCTGAATTCGTCTGCTTCACTCAAGTGCTACCTGGAATAAGCGATCATAATGCGGTGCTTTGTGAAATGAATGTTGAACATTTAAGAGGCATTGGAACAGAAAACAGACGAGTATGCAACTATGAAAAAACAAATGTAAGCGAGAAAAATAAAGTGTTGAATGAGTACCGGACGGCATTTGAAACATATGTCGACTACACTGGAGTAGTTGAATTATGGCTTATATTTAAGGACGAGATGTTTGAACTGAGGGAGCGCTTTGTTCCGGCATGGACATTAACGAAAAGTAAAAGTAAACCTTGGGTTACTCGGGAGTTACGCAGTCTAACACGCAAAAGGCAACTAGCTTACAGCAAATATAAAGGAAAGACGACCCGTGAGCATTGGTTGAAGCTACATGAAATAACCGAAAAAATGAAAGTTGCAGTATTAGCTGCCAAGCATTCATTTGGAATTTCAATGGAGTCGAAATTAAAGGATAATCCAAAGGAATTCTGAAAACATGTAAAGAGAAATGGAAGAGACACTGACTATACCACCTCTTGTGTCTGGTAACTGCTTTTTATTGATGATGACGTAGGAAAAGCCGAGTTCTTTAATACGTATTTTAGCTTTGTTTTCAGCTGTGCATTGTAACAGAGACATGATGATACGAGTACCTTGAATTTCCAACCGGTGATGAGTGTTACGGATGATGATGTTATTACCATTAATGGTATATAGTCTCTGTTGCAGAATCTGAGGATTGCCAAGGTTGGGTGTCCTGATGACTTGCCAAACAAGTTTTATAAATTTTGTGCTCAGTCGGTGGCACCGTACTTGAAGATTAACTTCGAAAAATCGCTTGACGAATCCTGCCTTCCAGATGACTGGAAAATTGCGAGCATAGTGCCCATTCACAAATCTGTTCCTCGTGACACCGTCCCAAATTACGGGCCAGTATCACTAACTCCTGTTGCGTGCAGAACACTTGAACATATTTTGTATACTAGTGTAGTAGCACATATGGACGCACATTCATTGTTTAATCCTCGTCAGCATGGTTTTCGCAGGGGCCTATTTTGTACTACGCAGTTGGCTAAATTTGACCACGACCTGGCAGCGGCAGGTATTCGGAACAGGTACAGGTATTCGAATAGGACAGGAACAGGTATTCAAATTTAAATATTTAGGTGATTATTTTACTCCTACATTGAACTGGCACCGTCAAGTCGATTAGGCCGCTGCTAAAGCATGCAAAACCTTGGAATGTCTTCGCCGAAATGCAAACATTTTTTCACAGTCATGTCGGGACGTTTTGTACAAGACTTATGTGAGGTCGATTCTGGAATACGCGTGTATGGTTTCGGACCCGCCTACTGGTAGAGATAAAGATAAGTTGGAGCGAGTGCAGAACATTGCCTCTCGTTTCGTATCTGGCACACGCGGGGCTCGGTACAGTGCATCGCGTACGAAGGAAGCACTCAACTGGGAATTACTCGACACGCACCGAAAGAAGTTGCGCCTGAAGTTTTTTCATGTTATTCATTATTCAGCTGTTCGGGTTGATCGCGAAAACTTTGTGCAAGAGCTTTTTTATAGATCCAACCGTGTTGACCATGACTTTAGGGTCTGTAAATTTGCAACAAAAACTCAATTGTTTAGAATGTCTTTCTTTCCTCAAACCATTAGGGAATGGAATAGACTGCCGAGTGATGTTGTGAGGGTTGAATCAAATGATGCTTTCTTTGTGATGTTGTAGATTGTAGATGTTTATTGCTAAGGGCTTTGCCTCTTTTGTCTTTTGTTTCGTTTTAATTTTTTTTGTTATCACTGATAACACTGTCTAAGAGCAGAGGTGTCGTATGTAGTTATTTTTGTACCTCCCCCCTCACCCACTGTAACGCCTTGGCGCTGTGGGCTTCTTAATAAATAAATAAAATAAATAAACTAATTAAATTAATTAATAAAAGTGTATGCGTCCATTCCTTTCGTCTACATCTGCAGTCATTCTTCCTTGCCGATTTTCGTTTGTATTCCTGAGAATTGCATTACGACCGCGGCGGCAGCAGAGCCGTCAATTTCTTACAAGCGCGAAATGCTCAAACCATGTCTGACTGATCGAAGAACGCACCACTGTAGGTTAAATGAGGCATACAATTCCCAACTCCCTAGCGCTTAAGCCCGCAGCGTTCCCAGAAAAACGACGGGTTCAGTTACTTCCCCCTCCCTCATTTCCTCCTCCTCATTAGCTCTAGTATAACCGCTCTCCAAAGCTGTAGAAAGGATGAAGACACCACTGGGAGCTCTCAAGGTCGCTTGCTTTGTGCGACGCTCAGAGCGGTATTGAGACGGCGGCGCGATGGACCATCCTGAATAGCTACGTGGGAGCGCTAGTTTTTAAAGCGAAAAGCTTCACTACGCTAGTCAACACCGCGCTTCGCGCCAGCCGGCGCAAGTCTGAATTGGCTCCGTAAGCGTGTTCGTAGTCGGCGCAGGTGGCCACTGCCACGCGCTATGCGTCATCGTTTGACGTTCGGCGCAAGCGCGTGTTTATCGCGGAGGCCGACTATATAACCGCTTGCCAGAGAAGGCGTGCACATTCAACATGGAAGGAGAAGAGAGTGGTACTACCGATACAGAGAGCTGTCTTGATGGCTGTACAGAAATCGCAAGACAATGTGCCTAAGAATGATGAATAAAGAAGTTTGATAATCCTGCATAACTTATGGCATATATCATTTGTAAGCAATTTGCATAACTACACAAGGCACACGTATAGCATAACCATAAGCTAACCAAAGCACAACCATAAGCTAAACCGTAAGCATTTCCATAACTTAAACCATAAGCATATCTACAAGATAAACCGTAAGCATATCCATAACTGAAGCCATAAGCATATCCATAGGCTAAATCATAAAGCATAACCATAAGCTAAACCATAAGCATCACCGAACCTTTACGCTTCGAGATATCCAGGCTCAACCTTAGGTAAGCCCCAGCCATTTTTTCGGACGCCAAGGGGCAAGCAGACGCGACGAGCGGATCATACGCCTCTCGGTAAGCGCCGAAAACTTTTCCCTTTTTTTATTTTTACGCACAACTGTTAAGCACTGTTCAAATTCAGCGAAGATATATCGTGCACCTAGGCACGCGTGTATGCGTGAGATTCGGGAAACAAGAGGTTAGGGCCACTGAGAATTGACAAGTGGAAAAATTAGCGGCTTCATTAGGCATGTAGGGCCCTCTCGGCCATACTTATCGGCGACAAGGTAGCCTTGCTGCCTGCGGGATTATCTTACTGAGCTATACCGAATGCTCGGTTGCGGTAGTCGGGAAGTTCAACTCCCCCACCCCCGTTTTTTTTTTACATGCTCCAGTGCATATCTGCAGACTTCGACTGACGCCTGACACCGGCGAGAGATGCTGAGAGCGAGTGGGGCTATACTAATCCAGGTACAATCAAATTAGGAAGGCCCACTAAGCTTGAACAAGACACTCTGATTGGAGGTTTGAGCCGATGGCAACTGCATCAACTCCTGTGGTTATAAAAGCCCGAACCACGGGACGACGACGAGGACAGCAAGCCGAGGCGTGCTCCCGTTTCTCACCGCACGCTTTAGTGCGAGTCCATTATGCCCCGGCCTCTGAGCCGTTCATGTAACGCTCTTGTACATACTGCATATAAATGTTTCGTTTAATCACCGTCGCCTTGGATCCTCCTTCGCAACAGTGGCGGCAGCGTTGAGACGTCTCCGTCACAACAGTTGGTTGGCAGCTGCGGGATCGACCGGCGCCAGCTACCCCGGCGCGGTGAGTGCCTGATGTTTTCCCTTCAGTTCACCAGACTTCTCTAGCACAGGTTATCGTAGTTAAGAATAGGGCTGTGTGAAGCACTCTGGAGAGCTTTCATTGTTTCAGACCTAGTGAGAGTTTTGAAACCAAAGCTAGTGCCGAGGGAATAAACAAGCCGGTGTAAAGAATTGCTTCCGCGTGTCACGCTAGTAGCTCGATAGTAGTGAAAGGCAAGGGAATTCTAACAAGGGCAAACGGCAAGAGGCCACTGTGAACAATGGAGAACTTTCGGGTAAAGGAACTCATCGAAATTTGTGAGAAGCTAGGCCTTACCGTAGGCCGTGCGAAACGAAAGCAAGCCATTCTTGATATCATGAAGAACGAGAACGTAACTGCTGAGGAGGCCAATGAGGCCTGGGCTGCGATCAAAGAGCGCCGTGAGCGTGAACTCGAGGAGGCCGAGAGGCTGGAGCGTATACGTAAAGAGGAGGCTGAGAAGCAGGAGCGTATACGTAAAGAGGAAGCCGATAGAAAAGAGCGGCTCGCGACAAAGAGGTTGGAGTTAGAGCTTGGGCAGTCCTCGCCGGCGGTAGCTTCTACGACAGTTCAGGCGAGCGGTCCAAGAATTCGGCACCAACTGCCGCCGTTCGTAATAGGCGAAGACATGGCAAAGTATCTCGTCAAGTTCGAGCACATTTGTGAACGAAACGACATCAAGAGGTCTCTTTGGGCACAGAACCTGTTAGCTATGCTTCCTGCGGAGGCATCTGACGTGATAACGTGCCTGTCAAAGGACGCGTTTGAGAGGCACGATGATGTCAAAGAGGCTCTATTGAGGAAGTATAGATTGTCACCCGAGGCTTTCCGGCAAAGGTTCAGGTTCACAAAAAAAGGCAGTGAGTCGCACATCGACTTCGCATTCCGCCTTAAGGCTGATTTGGTTGAATGGCTTAAGGGCGAAGAAGTTTATGACGATCGAGATAAAGTGGTAGAGTGCGTAGCATTGGAGCAATTCTACCGCTGCATCGAAGATGACGTCAGGCTCTGGCTGCAGGATAAGCTTCAAGAAGTAAAGCTGAACAAGGCAGCAGAGCTAGCTGAGGAGTACTATATCCGCCGAAGCTTGCATAATAGGGTCGTGCGAGTGGAAAAAGCGGAGAGGAAGGACGCTTTTACAAAGCCCGATGAAAGGAAACCGTTCGCGTACCGCAGTTTTCGGAAGGACTCATCTCCTCCTAAAGAGACAGTGAGGAAAGAGTTATATGAATCGCAAAAAGCAAACAATGATGCCAAGCAGCGAGCGGATGCCGCACGTGCATTTGAGACGCGGAAGCCGCTAATCTGCTACAACTGCAAAAAGGAAGGGCACAGCGCGGCAAACTGTAAGCAGAAGGTTGCTTTTGCAACGATTCGAGAAACAGAAAAGAACATGCGGTTGTTAGAACCCTATATGCAGGCGATAAGCGTTAACGGAAAAAAATGACGAGCACTCCGGGACTAACCAGCCACTATGGACGTGGTCCACTCTTCACTAGTTTCTCCAAACGACTTCACAGGAGAATGCGCGTGGATAAGGCAGGTTGCTGAGGAGCAGTGTGCTTGCTTACCGATCACTACGGTGATCCTTGAAGGCACTTTTGGTAAGCTTAATACCGAAGCGGCCGTGTCTGCAGCCCTTCCAGAGCATTTTCCTTATCTCTTCTCTAACAGCTCGGAGCAGCTCCTAAAGGAACAGGGAAAATCGTTCTGTGCCAGCTTGGCGTGCATGGCCCTCACGCGATCGCAAGCGCGGAAGCTTACGCAGAAACCTGATACTGCTCCAGAGAGTGAGACAAAAACAGCGGCCGAGCAGCGTAACCCGAGCAGTCAGTCGACCGGGCTGGAGAACTCCCGCAATAGTGCAGTCGGGCCGTCTGCTGCGGAAGAGGGTTGCATCGTCCCCACCGGCGGAGAAACCGAACCGGCACCGTTGGGTGAGGTGAGCTCGACGTTGACCCCAGTCTGACAGCTGGAATGAGCTACTGAACGTTGACCGAGCGACGTTCATTCGAGAACAGCAAGGGGATATCTTGATGAAGGACTTGCTTGATAATGAGAAACTGGGAGCAGCGAGAAAGAATGTTTCATTCCATGAGAAATCTGGCTTGTGGTACCGCAGTTATACGGGTGTACAGGGTCGTAAGTATGAGCAGCTTTTAATCCCTTTAAAGTATCGCCGTCAACTACTGGACCTCGCGCACGCGAACGCGTGGGCAGGGCATCTCGGCTTGAAGAAAACGAAAGCTCGACTTGCCCAAGAGTACTACTGGCCTCGTTGTTGGAGGGACATTGAAGAGTTTGTGCGCTCTTGCGATGCATGTCAAAGGGTCGGCAAGAGTACTGACAAATTGAAGGCACCAATGAAGTTGGTACAAGTCATAACTGAGCCTTTGCGTCGGCTGCTAATCGACATAGTAGGGCCACTGCCCGAGTCCGAGAACGGATGTCGATACATTTTAACTGCCCTGTGTGTCGCAACGAAGTTTCCGGAAGCGGTGCCACTCAGAGAGCTCAATTCTCAGGTCATTGACGCGCTCCTTTCTATATTCGCTCGAGTCGGATTTCCTTCGGAAATTCAATGTGATAATGGTAGATTCTTCACTAGCTGCCTAACCTCTACTTTCCTCGAAAGGTGCGGAATCAAAGTGTTCCACAGTTCGATCAATCACCCGCAATCGAATCCAGTAGAGCGAATGCATACAGTGTTGAAACGAATATTGAGAGCTCTTTGCTTTGAGTTGAAACGTGATTGGGAAGCATGCGTTCCAGCCGCAATGTTCGCTTTGAGATCTGCTCCCCACGAGAGTACGGGCTTCAGCCCAGCGGAGCTTGTATACGGTCGGAGTTTAAGAACCCCGCTGCGCATGCTACGAGAGGCGTGGGAAGGCTACGACTTGTTGAAAGCCACCTTAAGGCTGCACAGGCATTGTCAAAGGCGTACTACGACCGGTCAGCAAGGAAGCGTAATTTTGAAGTGGGTAGCCAAGTGATGTTACTGCGGCCTTCTAAGAAAAATAAACTCGAGGTTCATTGGGAAGGGCCAGCGAAGGTTGTATCGAAGCTTTCTGATACAAACTACGACGTGAAACTAGGCAAACGACCGAACAAAATCTACCACAGCAATTTTATGAAACCATACATTCAGCGTCACGCAGTGGTGAACGTAGTTTTGAGTGTTCAGGACGAGGAACGTACGGAAATCCTGACCACTGCGGACATTAAGGAAGGTGGTCCGAATGTCCTGCTGGAACAAGTAAAGTTAGAACCTCGTCTAGGCGAAGCCCAGAAGGAGGACTTGAAAATAATTATTTCTGAGTTTGAAGAGGTCTTTTCCGATCGGCCCGGAAAGACGACGCTAATTGAGCACGACATTGAACTAACGTGCGAAGAGCCGATACGTAGTAAGCCGTATCGTTGTTCTCCCGTACAGAAACGGATTATAGCGGAGGAGATTCAGCGCATGTGTGACCTAGGAGTGATTGTGCCGAGTGAGAGCGACTACACCTCGCCTCTAATACTAGTCCAAGTACCGGGAAAGGATCCGAGGCCGTGCATCGATTATCGACGCCTCAATGCGATAACCCGAGATCAGACCTATCCGATACCGAACCTCGAGGATAGGGTGGAGACGGTATCGAAGTCGGATAGCATATCCACACTAGACCTTGTGCGAGGCTATTGGCAAGTCCCCCTCACAGAACGGGCCAGTCGCTACGCTGCGTTCGTTTCCCCGAGCGGAACGTTCCGCCCCATCATGTTGAGTTTTGGACTCAAAAACGCGTCGTATTGTTTCACCAGTCTAATGGATCAAGTGCTTCATGGCCTGTCTGAGTACGCACTCCCTTACCTCGACGATGTCGCCATCTTTTCAAACACTTGGGTCGAACATCTGGAGCACTTACGAGTCGTGCTGAGCAGGCTGAAAGAAGCAGGTCTTACGGTAAAACCTGTGAAGTGTCACCTTGGTTGCGCCGAAGTGACTTATCTGGGGCATGTGGTGGGGCGCGGCCGAAGAAGACCGTCTGAAATCAAAGTAGCTGCGGTCGTGCACTACCCCCGACCAACCACCAAGTCCGAGATAAGGGCCTTCTTAGGCTTGGCTGGATATTACCAGCATTACGTAAAAGGTTACTCTGCGCTTGCTTGTCCTCTAACTGACGCACTTAGAAAGTCTGAGCCAGTGAAGGTGCAATGGGACACGGCAAAAGAGAACGCATTTAAAATACTGAAACAAACCTTGGGCGAAAAACCAGTTCTACTGGCGCCACACTTTTCAAAAGGTTTTTTGATCCAGTGCGATGCGAGCCACCGTGGTATGGGAGCGGTGCTATGCCAAGAGGATGATAACGGCCATGAACGGCCAGTTTTGTACTTGAGCCGTAAACTAACTTGCAGAGAAGAGGCTTACAGCACCTCTGAAAAGGAATGCGCCTGCGTCGTGTGGGCCGTGCAGAAATTGGCCTGCTACGTTGCCGGTTCCAAGTTTCTGGTGGAGACCGACCACTGCCCACTGACTTGATTAAATAATATGTCGTCTAAAAGCGGCCGGTTGTTAAGATGGAGTATGACGCTCCAGCAGCACAATCTTGCCGTTCGCTATAAGAAAGGAAAGTTGAACGCGAACGCAGACGCATTGAGCCGTGCGTTCTAAACAGTGCTGCCTTCGAACTCCTCGTGACTTGCATTTCGTTACTTCACGAAACGCTAATGGTGTTATTATTAGCTGAGGGCAAAATTTAGACACCTCATTTGCAGCCTCAGCTTAGTGTTTTCTGACCAAGTGATCCCAAGATAACCAAAATTTTCTTTTGTATCGTAATCATTACGTGTCATGTAGTGACACATTGTGCCGCGCTTGAGAGTTCTGTATACCACATGTATCTCTTGTCGAAGAGGGAACTAAATTGGGACAGAGACAAAGCTAGAACCATTTGGATACGTTTGAGTCTGGTATTCTGACGGGTGACAAAACGGCACTTGCTCGTGTTGGGGGTTGCCTGTTGTCGGTCGGTGCTCGGATGCTGCAGAACTAACCCTGACCGGTGCGAAGAAGGAAGCCTGTCGGAGCTGCCAAATAAAGCTGGTCGAGACACTTGGGTGACAAGCCGGTGAACGAGTGACCCTGGCCTGGCGAGTGGGGCCTGTTCACGGGAAGGAGCGTGGAGCCACCTATTCACCGGAACACGGAGGGGAACCTGGATGGGCCTGGCCAACAAGCGCGCCCGGCATCCGAGCCACGAGGGAGCAGCTTGTCTTCCTGGCGCATGGTCTGGCGGCGGGGGTGCTGTTGGGCTAGAGCTCCCAACAAAGGTTCGCTTTGCCGGCATGCGGCTGAAGCTGGGCGCCGAACGAATTCGCCGTGCCCGACGACGGGTCGTGTTCGGTTTACATCCGGTGGCGCCGCCGGAGCGGCGCCGTTGAACCACTTCAACGGGATCACCTGATGCAGGTGCCTCTCGTCCATTCGTCGAAATTCGCACAGCAACCCGCGGTGGGTCCTGATTGGAGGTACGAGCCGATGGCAACTGCATCGACTCCTGTGGTTATAAAAGCCCGAACCACGGGACGACGACGAGGACCGCAAGCAGAGGCGTGCTCCCCTTTCTCACCGCACGCTTTAGGGCCAGTCCATTATGCCCCGGCCTCTGAGCAGTTCATGTAACGCCCTTGTACATACTGCACGTAAATGTTTCGTTTAATCACCGTCGCCTTGGATCCTCCTTCGCAACAGTGGCGGCAGCGTTGAGACGTCTCCGTCACAACAATCTATAGACTACCTTGTGGAATAGGCAGATTAGTACATTTAACCTGTGGTATTGCAATGTAGAAGGAGATAGCTATGATTTATGTTAGCTACGCTCTCGTGTCGGTTCTACACTTTCAGCACGGTAACATTTATTAAAGGGTACATTATCAGAAATTCGTGCACCTTTTTTTTATGTTAAACATTAGCCTTTACAAGGTTAACTTCTCTTAAAGGTAAGTAGTCGTCACTTCATCTAGAAGTTACAATCACCTTTAACACTTTACCGATTTAGTATAGGCAAACAGTATTGAGCGTATTTGCCAAAATATAGAGGTTACTTTCTACAGTATACCGGTTGAACTAATAAAATGTTTACACAAAGAAGCTTGGAGGAGAACCGAGATGGACACCGCGCTGCGCATGCTCCGTAGAGCCGGTGTCGCCTAGCAACGGGCACACGGCTCTTCTATCTTTCGGGCTTCTTTCTAGTGTGTTCCATAAAAGCCCGTTGCTCTGCGCATGCTCCGCCCAGGCAGGTGTCGCCCAGCAACAGATGTGCGTCTCTTCCTTCTTGCGCCTCTTTCTTCTTACACGCTTCTACTGCGGCCGTGCTAGGCAGCCTACAATCATGCACGGAGAAATGTGAGCCCTCGCGGAGGACGCCACTCGGCCAATCCTTTTCGGACGCTGCATTTACACGCGCTTGCGGTTCGAAATAGTTCACGCGTCCACCTCGTGCGATTTCCAGGGCAAAGGGTGTCCCTGTGTCTCTCTCAGCCTAAGGGAAAAAAAAGAAGAAGAAACTCTACCGAGGAAATCACTTGCATCGTATCACTGTGTTTGAGACATGCATGCCATCATTAAATCCGTGTTAACTGTCTATGTAAAAAGTTGGACTGCAGTCAGGAAGCAAGAAAACAAAAGGTTAAGTATATGAGATTGCAGGCACTAAAACATGAATTGGACACTTCTGTTGATATCCACCTTGGACACTACAGAAAAACGACGCTCCACTACAGACGCTCCCAATTCAGTGTAGCAAATGCAAAATATACACCATGTTTTCGCTTATATGTATTTGTATTTAGACATATTGTGCAAGAACATATTGTGCATGCCTATACTAAAGGTCAAAGGGTTAAAGGTTAGTGTAACATCTAGTTGAAGCGCAAGCTTGCTTATCTTTAATCGAAGTTAATTTTGTAAAAAGTTAAAGTTTAACTTATAAAAAAAAGGGGCTCAAATTTCTGATAATGCACCCCTTTAATAAATGTTACCGTGCTAAGAGTGTAGAACCGACACGAGAGCGTAGCTAACATAAATCATAGCTCTCCTTCTACATTGCAATACCGCAGGTTAAATGTACTAATCTGCCTAATCCACAAGGTAGTCTATAGATTCAACCATTGAACGCTGCCTCTTGTGCAACCTTATTAGCCGTACACCTTACGGCGTCAAAACAAATCCTCTAAACAAGAACGTAGAATCTAAAAGTCGAATCTTTCTATTTATTCATGTACTTTGCCACAGGATTTCCCTGTAATGATCTTCCGAAGCAGATCATGAATGTCCGTGATCCAGCTAGTTCCAGAGTCGAAGTAGCGGCCGTTTTTCCTAACTACAAATGCATCCTTAGCTACTCTATAATTGTGTTTTATTCTTCAGTGATCGGTACTAGCATTCAATAAGCGCTGTACAATCACGTTACTGATGCTCCTGACATACCTCTCTCGCATATATTTCCCCCCACATACAATGCTCCGATGTCGGAGCCCGTGAGGCGACGTTAATAAATAGGGAGTGCTCATCAAGCTATTGGTCGCTGCTTCATGCGTTCCCTAAATTTGCAGAAATAAAATGAAGCTCAAGTTAGTCTGCTAAGGCTTACATTTTGCAGCAGCTTTGAAGTAATTCTGTCACTCCTTTTGTAAAACAGAAATCCCACGATGTTCCATTAGTTGCAAGATTGTTCGACTCACGCGAAAGGACTTCCAATTTTAAAAGTTATTCTTTGAAGTTAGCCCTCAGCAGAAGAACCCTTCTTTCAATAAAATGGCTGAGAAACACTTACGAAATGTACCACGCATACACGAAGACCTCACGCGAACGATACACCAAATGATGACTTCATGATATCGAGAATAAAATTCAAAGGGCACTCTGTTATCCCTATGTGGATGAATGCGAAAGCATGGCGGCCAGGCCAGCAAGAAGTGCGGCGACATCCGGTGGCGCCTCTGGAGAAGTCACGTGACCCAAGCGGTCACGTCAGCAGAAACGCCGCGACGTGACGAACACCGTTCGTCACAAGCTGAGCAGGAAGCAACGTCTTGGATTTGACTCCCACCAAAGGTCATGGATTCGAGTGCCCCAATGAACTCTACCGTAATTAGATATGGCTTAACTTCGCCTTCTTTAACACCAAACGTCGAGGGTTCGACTCCCAACAATGTTCATTGGTTTCACTGCCACACATATTCGAGGCTTTTCAGCCGTTTTGAACCATCAGTGGTCAAGCCTACGACACCGGATTTTCAGTCTCATGAGCCATTTAATGCTATCGCATTAAAAAGCTACTCACGCACTCCCCTCATATCTACCAAGAACTAAATAGGCTCGCTGAATAGGGCTTTCGTGTCGCCCACCGTAGAAAAGCGTGGCATTGCCTTTAGTCGTGTCGTCACCCCCTATTTCGCTCTTCAATAGTTAAGATAACTTGCCCAAGCAAATTTACATAATCAAAATTGCAAATGAGCCAACACATGTACACCTTGGCTCCGCATGGCGGCAACTGCAGCAAACAATTCAAGGGGCACTTAGTTATCCCTACGGGGATTAATACGAAAGCAGATTGGCCACGTCCGCAGAAGCGCGGCCACGTTTGGTGGCACCACTGGCGGACTCACGTGACAAGAGAGGCACGTCAGCAGAAGCGCCGCGACGTGACCAATGCTTTCGACACAACGTGCTCACAATGCAATGTCGTGGATTCGACTCCCACGAAAGGTCGAGGATACGACTACCACAAAGGTCGTGGGTTCAAGTGCCCTGATTAACAATATGTTAGCTAAGTGTACAATAATTGACTTCGCCCTAATTAACACAAGGAGTCGTGGGTCTGACATCCTTCATTAACTCGATCTTAATTAACTTTGCATGAACACCAAAGGCAGTGCGTGCGACTCCTACAAGCGGTCATGTGTTCGTGTGCCCTAATTAACTTCGCCTGAATAAACACCATAGGTCGTGGGTGCCACTGCTACCAATGGTCATGGCTTCGAGTGCCCTAATTCGCCTTATTTAACATTGAAGATCGTGGGTTTCAGTCTTACAAACGATCATGGGTTCGAGTGCCCTAATTCGCCCCAATTAACAGCAAAGGTTGTGGGTGCGACTTCTACCAATGGTCATGGCTTAGAATTCCCCTATTAGCTTCGCCTTAACACCAGAGGACGTGGGCGCTTCTCTTACGAATGGTCATAGAGTCGAGAGCTGTAATGAAATTCGTGTAAATAACGTATTAATGCCAAAAATCGTGCGTGCGACTCATACTAATAGCCGTGGGTTCGAGTGAGCTAATTAACATCGCCTTAATTAAAACCAAAGGTCGTAGGTTCGACATAGGTGGAGGGTTGTTAGCATTTCTAGACCATCGGTGGTCGCACCGTCAACGCTCGATTTCCCACCTCATGAACCCTCCTATACTCTCGCATTAATAATGCATGGAGCATTGTGAGGACACTCAACTCTCAAGCGGCCCCTGATGTGTTTTCGCTATGGCTTTCTCGTCTCCTGTAATCCAGCTTGCAAGTGCAGCTGGGCGCCGGTGGCTGTCGGTGTTGTTGGAGATTATTCAGCGATGGCGTGAGTGTTGAACTGCTAACACCAACTAAAGGCGGGTTGACTCAGGCGTAAAACGGAGGGATTGGGATCGGTGAGCTGCGCCGAGACGTTTCGCGGGAGCGTCCCGAGAAAAGCTTCAAGGCAGGGCACCGGGATGGATGAATTGGATCGTTCGATGGCGACACCGCATGCGTGATTATACATGCGAATAATTAGGCCTTGGCGTGCAGCATGAGGGCGAACATATTCGCACGTGAAGACTCGGGCTTGCTCAACTTGTCGCGCCGCATTCGGCATGTTCTATTGGCAACAATTCTGCGGGGTAGATTGGTACGTAAGAGCCTCAATAAATTCCCCTTGTGATTGTCCGCGCTACTGTGTTGTCGTTCCTTTGTCCCAAGAGCGCACCTTCGTTTGTTTTTGCTTGGCTTTCGAAGACTGCACAATATACATATTCCAAAAGGCATACAGTTGAGTTTATCGTAGTCCTTGTATATTTCATTAGCACGATTGCCAATCCCACTCTTCTCTGTTCGTGCTGGCTGTCTCAGTGAGTATGGTGAAATTCTACCAACTAGCGCAAATTTTAATACTTACGAAATCTGTGAGAACTGGTTCGTTTGGTATATTTTCTATATCTAGCTGGAAGCTATCGTAAACGCTCGAGCGGAACGTGGCGTACACGTCTCCCAATTCGTACGAAACCATGTGAACACCTAGCAGCAACCGTCGCATCTGAAGCCCTTCGCGCCAGCGCATCAGCTATAAAGTTCACTTCAAAGTTTAATAATTTGAAAGCATTACATGCACCCTGAAGCGAAAAGTTTCATATGCACCGTTAACATCGAATTGCAAAAAAGCACAATTGACCAAGTGATGACGTCATGCTCTTGGCACTGAACCTGCTGCGGCTCGCACTGCAAAATGCCACAGTCAACTAGTCATGGCATCAGACTTGGCCGTGGCGCACACCCAAAAATTCATCATCATCAGCCTGGCTACGCCCACTGCAGTGCAAAGGCCTCTCTTATACTTCAACTACCCCGGTCATGTGCTTATTGTGGCCATGTTGTCCCGGCAAACTTCTTAATCTCATCCGTCCAGCTGAATTTCTGCCGCGCCGTGCTACGCTTCCCTTCTCTTGGAATCCAGTCACTACCCTTAATGACCATCGGTTATCTTCCCTCCTCATTACATGCCCTGCGCATGCCCATTTTTTTTTCTCCTTTTCAATTAAGATGTTATTAACTCGCGTTTTTTCCCTCACCCAATCTGTTCTTTTCTTATCCCCCCCCCCAACGTTACACCCATCATTGTTCTTTCCATATAGCTCATTGCGTCGTCCTCAATTTAAGCAGAACCCTTTTCGTACGCCTCCCGGTTTCAGCCCCATAGGTGAGCACTGGTAAGACACAGCTGTTATACACTTTTCTCTTGAGGGATAATGGCTACCTGCTGTTCATGATCTGAGAATGCCTTCCAAACGCACCCCAGCCCATTTGTATTGTTCTGATTATTTCGGTGTCACGATCCGGATCCGCCGTCATTACCTGCCTTAAGTAGATGTATTCCCTTACCACTTCCAATGCCTCGCTACCTCGCTACTGCTGTTCTCTTCCAAGATTGTTAAAGATTACTTTAGTTTTCTGCAGATCAATTTTTAGACCCACAATTCTGCTTTGCTTCTCCCGGTCAGCGAGCATGCATTGCAATTGATCCCCTGAGTTACTAAGCAAGGCAATATCATCAGCAAATCGCAAGTTACTAAGGTATTCTCCACTAACTCTTATCCCCAATTCTTCCCAATCCAGGCCTCCGAATACCTCCTGTAAACACGCTGTAAATAGCATTGGTGAGATCGAATCCCCCTGCCTGACGCCCTTCTTTATAGGGATTTTGTTGCTTTCATTATGCAGGACTACGGTGGCTGTGGAGCCGCTATAGATATCTTACGGTATTTTTACGTACGGCTCGTCTACACCCTGATTTCCTAGTACCTGCATGACGGCAGAGGTTTCGACTGAATCGAACGCTTTCTCGTAATCAATGAAAGCTATATATGCTATCTACATTTATAGCTATACATGTGCTTTCTACATTTCACTCCCGTTAAAGCAAGAGCTGTACGAAGGTCAGTTTGCTCGCTGCTACTGCCACGATTTCTCACTTCAGCGTTTTTCAGTGAGTTTCCATCGTCATTGAGAGAAATGTGTTCATGTTTACTTGTGCACACATGTAAGCGTACTTGTTAATTTAGTTACTAAACAAATGTTTACAAGTTTATACGGCTGAGAAAACTACTATCCTTACTTCGTATAGCTATCTACTAATTTGTTATCACAATCAATGCTTCGCTTTTCAGGCGGAACTACGACACCTATTTTTTTCTTCCCCCCAGTCGACGCGACAAATGCGCGGATGGAGCAAGAGCCATTTCAATGTCGGGCACGTCGACCGCGTTGGCCGGATCTGGTTATGTTGGCAGTGCAAGTGCTTCGAAGTATAGACAATACTGTTCACGCCAACGTGGTGCGAGTACACACCTGCTCATGCCATGTCGGACTATATATGTGCCTTAACCGAGTGATTTTTTTTCTCTGACTTTCATTAGTTCGAATTTTTTGTTTGCTATAATTCGAATTTTTGTACCATCCCCACGAAATCCGAATGAGAGCTTTTACTGTATGTGCTTGTATTGACAGGAATGGCGAAAGCTCGCTTGTGGACAACATTTAACTGATGAATTTGCAGAACACAGTTTCAACTGACAGCATCACAGAGTCAAGGTCGCACATGCGACGACGCACATCACGATGGGTGAATTTGAAATGCACTCGCGGCCTCTACCAATTTTTTCGGCAGCGCTCGAGTTGTAAAATAACAAATTTGTTTTGCGGTTGAAATGTGTTTGTCTGGCATGCCCGATAATGCAGATGTTTTTGTTACCCTGTCCGTGTCTGAAAACAATTCTCAGTCAGCGACTATATTTACTTTCCGCACGCAACCTGAAGAACCAAACAGCGACAATGCACACGCATTCGGTGTGGACCGCACACCGCTGACAAGCAACCGGAGCAAATGGCTTCTCCGTCTCCTAGGCAACCCCTGGCACCCGCTGAATTGTTTGCTCACTCACTCCGCACTGCCCTCAACACTCTCCCCTCAGCCGGTGCACCTTCTTCAGAAGTGCACTCGTTGATTCGCTTGTCTGTGGGATTTTCCAGCAGCCACACTTTAACCAGTAATTCATCTTGTGCGGCTGCACTTACGCGGTAGATGTATACACTGAGTTCTATGGGAAAATAAACGGGAGTCAGAAAATAATGCATTATATCCGGTCCTGCACTATAAGCGGTCGGAGCTGTAACAGCAGCCTCTCAATAGCATTTAAGCCAACAATGCATGCACCTGGTGATTTAGCAGACACGGTGCAAATCTCAGACCATAACTTTTTAATTTTTTTGTGTATTGCAGCTGCCACTTTATTTAGGAAATCAGGCCAGGGAGCTAAGCTGGCTCTCTAAGATCTGAGATCTGTGCACTTTTTGGCAAGCAGTGGCAGCATATATTTTTTTTGACAATAAGAATGCTTACAGTACAAGTCAGTTCTGAGGAAGAAAGTTCATGAAAGAGTTAAATGCAAAACGAGAAAGGATGACGCATTTCAGGCGCTGAATCGACAGCTGCAGTCACCACCGGTGCTTTCACACTTCCACGAAGACGCGGAGACGGAAATCCGCAGTGAGCAGGTAGCGTAACCCATGGTGCCGTGCTAGTTCAGAGGAAAAACGGAGTTGAAAGCCTCATAGCTTATGGTAGTCGGTCACTGTCAAAAGCGGAAGAGAATTATTCTACGAAGGAGAAATAATGCCTTGCAATCATTTGAGCTACCGCGAAATTGTGGCGTTATCTATACGGCAGGCACTTTATTAGTGACAAGCGACCACCACGCCTTGTGTTGGCTGGCAAACTGAAAGGATGCTTCAGGTCCCCTAGCCCCATAGAGTCTCCACAGTCCAGAAATTCGAAATCACCATGGGGTATGAGTCCGCGAGAAAGCATTCTGAGACCGACTGCCTACCACGCGTTCCTAATCACCCTCCATCTCAAGACGAACTGGAAGTCGACACCTTCCTAGAAACCATAATTGTACACGACTACGCCGAACGGCAACGGGCAGACCCGGAGTTACGACGCCTTGTAGAAAATACTTAGAAGGCAAGATCGACGTTGTCCCTCGGGTATTTCAGCATGGGCTATCTTCGTTTTGCTTGCACAACGACGTTCTCGCAAAAAGAACTTCTTCCCAGTCCGCGCAACTACATTCTCGTTGTGCTAGCAGCACTCTAACCCCGGTCGTGGCGGCCCCATTTCGATGGAGGCGAAATACGAAAGCACCCGTGTCCCGTGCATTGAGGGCACGTTAATGACATGCCCCCAATGCGTGGCCAAATGATGATCAAAATTAATCCAGGGTCCTCCACAGCGGCGTGCTTCATAATCAAATTGCGGTTTGGGCACGTACAATCCCAGAATTCAATTCAGCAGCACTCCAGCCAGAAGTCTTGCACTTCCTGCACGACGATGAGACAGCCGGGCACGTCGCATCGTGACGCAGAACCAGTGAAGGCGGAGCTTAGCCCCGATCGCTCGGCGAACGAACTGAGGAGGAAAAGCATGGCTAGGGAGGAGGGTAACTTGTAGTAGCTTGTAGCTCCATTAATACGTCGCGCTTCACTTAAATTGTGGTGCGAATGTTCTACTTAAGCTGTACCCTACGCGTCTACAAAATTTGTCCGAACCGTTTCAGGATTGGAGAGATCGTATCTCCCTACCTGACTCCTCTATTTATTGGGATTTTGTTGCTTTCTTTATGGAGGACTACGGTGGCTGTGGACCCTCTATATATATCTTTCAGTATTTTTACATACGGCTCGTCTACACCCTGATTCCGTAATGCCTCCATATCTGCTGAGGTTTCGACTGATCAAACGCTTTCTCGTAATCAATGAAAGCTATATAAAAGGGTTGGTTACGTTTCCGCGCATTTCTCTATCACCTGATTGATAGTGTGAATGTGGTCTATTGTTGAGTAGCCTTTGCGGAATTCTGCCTGGTCCTTTGGTTGACAGAAGTCTAAGGTGTTCCTCATTCTATTTGCGATTACCTTAGTAAGTACTTCGTAGGCAACGGACAGTAAGCTGATCGGTCTATAACTATTCAAGTCTTTGGCGTCCCCTTTCTTATGGATTAGGATTATGTTGGCGTTCTTGAAAGATTTTGGTACGCTCTAGGTAATCAGGCATTGCGTCCACAGGGTGGCCAGTTCCTCTGGAACAATCCGCCCACACTCCTTCAACAAATCTGCGGTTACCTGATCCTCCCTAGCTGCCTTCCCCCACTTTGGATAGCTCCCAAGGCTTTCTTCATTTCTTCCGGCGTTACTTAGGGGATGTCAAATCCCTCTAGACTATTCCCTCTTCCATAATTGTCGTGGGCGTCACAGGTACTGTATAAATGTCTATAGAACTCCTCAGCCACTTGAACTATATAATCCATATTAACAATGACACTGCCGGCTTTGTTTCTTAACGCATACATCTGATTATTGCCTATTCCCAGTTTCTTCTTCACTGCTTTTATACTTCCTGCTTTCCTGAGAGCAAAGGAACAACGTTCAACGCTACAATGAACGCTAGAACGTTCCGTTGCGCAACTGCGTTTTGGCCGTTTCCCACCACATCTGAATTGTTCATAGCTCTTACCCTTTCCCTGTATTATCTGCCTTGCACTGTTTTCTTTGGTCTGTCGTTCTATTTGCAAGTTATATCTTTGAATTGTAATAATTAGCGCATTTCATTGCTTTCTTCTGTTTTGACCAACAGTGTTTTGTTGCTTTAATTGTGACCCATTCCTGTATGAGCCTGTAAAAAGGCTTACAGTATTGCTAAATAAAATAAAAATAACCCTTTCCACACGTTAGGGCGATGCGATAGATAATTGAAGCTGAGTATCCCCAAAAATATCTATGCTGCGAGGCCAAATTGCAACGGCAATAATCAAACATTTATACGTAATTGTTACGCAATTTGCAGCGGTCAATGTAAGAAAGACTTCATTACCCCACTTATTGATGTGGCACTTGTTGGGTACGGCAGGACTGGATAAGGCTCACCATCCAGCTGGAGAACTGCGCAACGTACGCCGCTAGTTGTGGGAGGTAAGTGACTGTGAGAGATGATGATGGGCCAGCATGCGTATTCTCATCTGCCGGCTTCACAGTGAGACTAACATTCACTTCATCAGCGTGAATGACTGAAAAGGTAGGAAATATTTGTTATTTACTTGAGTTGTACAAACGTTTCAAAGAACAGAAGGAGAGACAGTTTCAATGGACACAGCTTTTCAGTGTGAAAGAAACACTTTTGACAAGATACAATCTTTTTTGCGGTAGACAGCTGTTTTGTAAAATTTATAAAACTATAGAGAAATGAAAGTGGACAAAATTAAATGGTCTCCAATCCACCATGTGAAGCTGTTTGGTCCGAAAAGCTGTAAACGACAACTAGTACAATTAATTGCGACGTAGCTTGAAATGATTCACACTGCGACATTCACATGCAAGTTCCATAATTATTAGCCTATGCCATTTCAATGGCCTGCAATTTGACTTGCGCCGTTACTTCCTGAGCCTACAACATGTGGACCAGCGAGACGTGAATTGCACTTAACCACACTCTGGCCGCGCCTCGTGTGCCCGATACTCTTCAAGAGTCCTCATTACACACACCCTTCGCATAGCACTGTCACAACTCAAACCATTTGGTAGGCGGGTCATTCTTTTACATACCAAAGTGCACTTACATGAGTCCCTGCTTTGTATGCTACAGTTGCTACCCAGAAACTGCAGCTTATGAAATCGTACTGTTTTCCGGGAAACGCTTGCGGCGAGCGCTATGCGTGAACGCTAGCTTTCTGGTCCTTTTGCGCAGAAATACAACTGACCAGCTAACACAATGCGCGAATATCTGTTCGAAGCCGTCAAGGAGGTGGAGGTGGAAGGCGCCTGGAGGTGAAGATAATCACGTGCGGCGGAGGTGCGCTGGGTTGCCCGTGACCTCATCTGCCTGTTTCTGCAGGTTTTGTTTGCGATACGGACATACCGGGTTCGTCTCCTGATAACATCGTCCTCGCGTGCCATATGCTGCGTGTGCGAGTGAAAGCGTGCGACGCTGAGCCAACGATCATGGCTCAATCTCGCGTGCGCAAGGGAGGACAACAGGGGGAAGCACGCCGTGTTTCCACTGAGTGGGAGGGGGGGGGGGGCGGTCTGCTGCGTCGGCTGGTGCGTAAATGGTACGGCTGCGCGCACCCCGTCTTTCATAGGATGTGCGATGTGGTCAGTGTAGGCGTTTAGGCGCACCGAGGGCCAATAGTTTCGTGCGCGCTATAGCACCCACGCGATTTCACATCACATGCGTTCTCGAAGTGAAGCGTCACTAACTGTTTTTTCATCTACATGGCCGGCGCCGCGGTAGCACGGAGGCGAGCGCTATCTGTTGGTGCAGAAAGAAACTCAACGGCGCACGCTACGTGTGCCCTTGCAGTGTTTGCCTATGGCAACGACAGACCCTTGGGAAATAGTCTTATAGGGTTTCACTGTAGAAATTCACCGACAATTGCGGTACTCCCCAAGGCGAAACTTGAGCGCAGCTGTATACATGTTTTCATTTCGCGGTATACTGGGTGGCGTGGACAATCTTTCTCGTGCAGCACGTTGGAAACGAAGCGAAGTGTGGCGCGACTGCCTCGCTAACCAGGGGATCGCGAAAGTCAGCGCGTGGTCGAGGCGTGGGCGCGATTCACAGCAGCCCCCGGCGGCATATCTACCAGACGACGCGCGCTACTGTGGCGCCACCACGTAGCCATCGTCGCCGCACTATGCTTTTCTTCTCACGCTTTCGCAATACCTCCTCCGCTTTCCGGCTCATGGTACCACTGATTGTCGTGTTCATATAGGAGGTTGTGGCCAAGTACTGCACCAGGGTGGCCAATCCTGCTCTGGTGAGGGAGGGCGTTACCGGTTCTGGTCACCGGGATCAGGCCACACTCCAGGCCTGTTTATGCAATTTTATCAACACGCGGATTTTTTTCTTTTTTTTAATCCGGTGGAAAATTGCGCGGCACCGGGATTCGAACCACGGACCTCTTGCACGCGAGGCGGGTGTTCTACCTCTACGCCACCGCTGCATCTACGCCACCGCTGCATAGGCCGCCATCGGAATATGAACCTGGCAACGTTTAACGCGAGAACGTTATCTAGTGAGGCGAGTCTAGCAGTGCTATTGGAGGAATTAGAGGGCAGTAAATGGGATATAATAGGGCTCAGTGAAGTTAGGAGGCCAAAAGAAGCATATACAGTGCTAAAAAGTGGGCACGTCCTGTGCTACCGGGGCTTAGCGGAGAGACGAGAACTAGGAGTCGGATTCCTGATTAATAAGAACATAGCTGGTAACATACAGGAACTCTATAGCATTAACGAGAGGGTGGCAGGTCTTGTGGTAAAACTTAATAAGAGGTACAAAATGAAGGTTGTACAGGTCTACGCCCCTACATCCAGTCATGATGACCAGGAAGTCGAAAGCTTCTATGAAGACGTGGAATCAGCGATGGGTAAAGTCAAAACAAAATACAGTATACTGATGGGCGACTTCAATGCCAAGGTAGGCAAGAAGCAGGCTGGAGACAAGGCAGTGGGGGAATATGGCATAGGCACTAGGGATAGCAGGGGAGAGTTATTAGTAGAGTTTGCGGAACAGAATAATATGCGGATAATGAATACCTTCTTCCGCAAGCGAGATAGCCGAAAGTGGACGTGGAGGAGCCCGAACGACGAGACTAGAAATGAAATAGACTTCATACTCTGCGCTAACCCAGGCATCATACAAGATGTGGACGTGCTCAGCAAGGTGCGCTGCAGTGACCATAGGATGGTAAGAACTCGAATTAGCCTAGACCTGAGGAGGGAACGGAAGAAACTGGTACATAAGAAGCCGATCAATGAGTTAGCGGTAAGAGGGAAAATAGAGGAATTCCAGATCAAGCTACAGAACAGGTATTCGGCTTTGACTCAGGAAGAGGACCTTAGTGCTGAAGCAATGAACGACAATCTTGTGGGCATCATTAAGGAGTGTGCCATAGAAGTCGGTGGTAACTCCGTTAGACAGGATACCAGTAAGCTATCACAGGAGACGAAAGATCTGATCAAGAAACGCCAGTGTATGAAAGCCTCTAACCCTACAGCTAGAATAGAACTGGCAGAACTTTCGAAGTTAATCAACAAGCGTAAGACAGCTGACATAAGGAAGTATAATATGGATAGAATTGAACATGCTCTCAGGAACGGAGGAAGCGTAAAAGCAGTGAAGAAGAAACTAGGAATTGGCAAGAATCAAATGTATGCGTTAAGCGACAAAGCAGGCAATATCATTACTAATATGGATGAGATAGTTCAAGTGGCTGAGGACTTCTATAGAGATTTATACAGTACCAGTGGCACCCACGACGATAATGAAAGAGAGAATAGTCTAGAGGAATTTGAAATCCCACAGGTAACACCGGAAGAAGTAAAGAAAGCCTTGGGAGCTATGCAAAGGGGGAAGGCAGCTGGGGAGGATCAGGTAACAGCAGATTTGTTGAAGGATGGTGGGCAGATAGTTCTAGAGAAACTGGCCACCCTGTATACGAAATGCCTCATGACTTCGAGGGTACCGGAATCTTGGAAAAACGCTAACATTATCCTAATCCATAAGAAAGGGGACGCCAAAGACCTGAAAAATTATAGACCGATCAGTTTACTGTCCGTTGCCTACAAAGTATTTACTAAGGTAATTGCAAATAGAATCAGGAACACCTTAGACTTCCGTCAACCAAAGGACCAGGCAGGATTCCGTAAAGGCTACTCAACAATAGACCATATTCACACTATCAATCAGGTGATAGAAAAATGTGCGGAATATAACCAACCTTTATATATAGCTTTCATTGATTACGAGAAAGCGTTTGATTCAGTCGAAACCTCAGCAGTCATGGAGGCATTGCGGAATCAGGGTGTAGACGAGCCATATGTAAAAATACTGAAAGACATCTATAGCGGCTCCACAGCCACCGTAGTCCTCCATAAAGAAAGCAACAAAATCCCAATAAAGAAAGGCGTCAGGCAGGGAGATACGATATCTCCGATGCTATTCACAGCGTGTTTACAGGAGGTATTCAGAGACCTGGATTGGGAAGAATTGGGGATAAGAGTTAATGGAGAATACCTTAGTAACTTGCGATTCGCTGATGATATTGCCTTGCTCAGTAACTCAGGGGACCAACTGCAATGCATGCTCACTGACCTAGAGAGGCAAAGCCGAAGGGTGGGTCTAAAAATTAATCTGCAGAAAACTAAAGTAATGTTTAACAGTCTCGGAAGGGAACAGCAGTTTTCAATAGGTAGTGAGGCATTGGAAGTGGTAAGGGAATACATCTACTTAGGACAGGTAGTGACTGCGGATCCGGATCATGAGACTGAAATAATCAGAAGAATAAGAATGGGATGGGGTGCGTTTGGCAGGCATTCTCAGATCTTGAACAGCAGGTTGCCATTATCCCTCAAGAGAAAAGTGTATGATAGCTGTGTCTTACCAGTACTCACCTACGGGGAAGAAACCTGGAGGCTTACGAAAAGGGTTCTACTCAAATTGAGGACGACGCAACGAGCTATGGAAAGAAGAATGATAGGTGTTACGTTAAGGGATAAGAAAAGAGCAGATTGGGTGAGGGAACAAACGCGAGTTAATGATATCTTAGTTGAAATCAAGAAAAAGAAATGGACATGGGCAGGACATGTAATGAGGAGGGAAGATAACCGATGGTCATTAAGAGTTACGGAATGGATTCCAAGGGAAGGAAAGCGGGGCAGAGGGCGGCAGAAAGTTAGGTGGGCGGATGAAATTAAGAAGTTTGCAGGGACAACATGGCCACAATTAGCACATGACCGGGGTAGTTGGAGAAGTATGGGAGAGGCCTTTGCCCTGCAGTGGGCATAACCAGGCTGATGATGATGATGATGATGGTACCACTGAACCCTTATCTCCGTTTTTCTCAACGCATCTTACATACCCCGTTCCGACCCATGTTCGCTTTTATCTTTCGCCTTGCTCGTTCGCTTGGTTGTTGCTCGTTCGTTTGCTCGTACGCTCGCCGCAGCAACAGTTGACACTGGAGGGAGCTGTTCCCCCAACGTCAGCATTACGCGTGTGTTGCACTACCAAATGTGCCATGGTGGTGGCTGTGTCTACGTCCACATTCTTGGTACTTATGTATCCATTAGAGAACAACGAAACTGCTAGATAGCACTATTAGAGGCCGTTTTTCGCGGAAGATATGATAGGCTGCGTGCCGTTCTGAAGTCTCGGGCCAAGATGGTTTTCGCTTCGCCCGGAGAGCGCCCGCCACGCGTTCGCCACCGTCGCCATGCCAGTTTGAGCCTGGTGACACTCGGCCCTGCATCCCTCGACGAACTCCGTGCAAGGGAGGACCTGGAACTTCGTGCCACTCGTATGCTGGCCCAGTGGCTCAGTCAACGGGCCACCCCCATTGATCTCCCTGAGGATCCCCCCCGCCTACTACCGCTTCGAAGCCTCTCCAGGACGGCCCCCAGTACAGGAGCCCCAAGCTTCGGTCTCGCTTCCACCCTCCGATGACGAGGACATGAATATGTCCAGCTCCCGGAAACGCGCCCACGAAAGAGAGCGAGGACGCGGGGCCAACCGGGCGACGTAAGCAGCCGTCGAGCTCTCCCCCCTGCCCGGAGCAGCACACGGCAGCCAGCTGCCACGTGCAGCAACCGGACCCCGGCAGCGCCATTTCCCCACACTCGGGCAAAACAGCCGCCACCTCCTCTCCGCCTGCCGCCCAAGACGGAGGCCCTCCAAAAAGGGCGAGTGCCACTTCTAGACATCCCGCCGAGTCTACAGCCGCCTCCTCCGCGTCCCCTCCGAGCAAGGGTGCGCCCGGCACCATCCTCGACGCGCCGTCTGCTCCTGATGGTGGCGCGTCCCCTGCAGCGTCTGCTAGCGAACCAGCTGCAAACGAAAGCGCTACCGACGCGATGGAGCTGACGGACGCAACACCCACTGTTTCGTCACATCAGGGCCCTGATAACCCTGCGGCGCGGTTTCTGAAGGACCCATCATACCAGCCTGCTTCGCG
The DNA here is from genome assembly GCF_023375885.2 of Dermacentor andersoni. Classification (NCBI taxonomy): domain Eukaryota; kingdom Metazoa; phylum Arthropoda; class Arachnida; order Ixodida; family Ixodidae; genus Dermacentor; species Dermacentor andersoni. The sequence continues at coordinate 160,634,684 of NC_092819.1, read as the reverse complement.
GCCGAAGCCAAAGGGGAAGAAGAAGCAGAAGAAGAGGAAGGAGCCTGCCCATGTTTCCCGTTCATCTCCCGGGGCAACGGACGACTCGCGGCGCCCACCCGCTACCCTGGTCACGCCCAGCGTGCCTACAGCCGCAGTACAGAGAGCAACGCCATCCGCCCGCGAGTCCACCACGTACGACTTCACGCTGGTGCAGTCAAAGAGGGACCGGCGGCGTGCACGAGCCCTGGAGATTGCTGCACTCCCGGTTGACCCTGCGGTCGTCGGTATGGTGTTCTTCCGTCCCTCGGCGCCCGGTGGAACCTTCCGAGGAGCACCGCGCCTCTCACTCGCTGCAACTCTCTTCGCGGCCCGGTGTTGCAGTGGTTCGTGTTAACCATAAACGCAACATCGTGGTAGCCGATACTACCACCCGGGAGTGCCTGGAGGAGCTGCTGGCAGTCACTGAGCTGCACGGAATCCCAGTGACTGCCCGACTGCCAGCTGAGCGCGGCAAGAGCACCGGCTTCCTGCACGGGGTGGTCGGTTTACCCGCGGACACAGACCTGCTGGGAGCCATCGAGTCGAGCGTTCCCCATGCTATCGGCAACGAGGGAGGAGAGCACCATCACCATCCGATTCGCGCGGCCGGTACCCCCTGAACACGTGCGCCTTTTCAAGCTCGGGTTCAGGGTGAGGCCTGCCAGGCCCCGTCCAGTGCAATGTCGGCAGTGCGGCCGCTTCGGGCACGTGCTGGAGTCCTGCAGATGGCCGACCGACTGCATCTCATGCGGCAAGAGCCACGCGGAGGGCGCCTCCTGCCAGAAAGTCCGCTGCAGGAACTGCGGGGGCCCTCATAGGGCCAACACTCCTGCCTGCCCCAAATGGCAGGAAGAACGGGAGGTGGCCACCATCATGGCTTCCTCCACCTCGGCATTGTCGAGGCGTGCTGTCAGGGCAGCAGTCCGGGAGGAGAAGCAGCCGCAGCAGTCCTCCTCATCTCCGGCGCGGTCTTATGCGAGCGTGCTGAAGGGCCCCAGCCCTACACCCAGGCATCCGGTACCAGCCCCTTGTGCCCCTCAACGCCAGCAGAATAGGGATACTGCTGCTCCACCCGCCCCAACTACTATGGATCAGCTGGTAGAAAACCTGCTGCTCACCATGCAAGCAGTTAGCACCATGCTGCCAGCTGACCAACCGCTCCGGGCCATCTGCCTGCAGGCAGTGGCATGTCAACAGCGACACAATCACCATGGCTAGTCGCCCAGGCAAATGTCGGCCGCGCATCCTGCAATGGAACGTGCGCTCGCGGCGCCGACGACACGCCGAACTGTCCGAACACCTACTCCTGCACGAGTACGACGTGCTCGTGTTGCAAGAGACATACACGCGCGACGGGGAGTGCAACCTTCCGGGATTCGTGGGACACCACAGTGCGACCACCTGCAAGTTACGGACTTGCGCCAACGTGCAGTGCTGTGATCCGCTCCATCCACCCGGTCACTCCCGCGCGTCTATTTACGTCCGGGCGCGCCTTGCCCAAGCCGTCGTTCGTGTGGCCGACATCATTTCCACCTCCGTAGAGTGTGTGGCTATGACTGTGCGCGTTGGGGGGGCCGACATTTCTGTCGCCAGAGTGTACGCGCAACCCACGCAGCGATGGGATACGTCTTTCTTGGAGAGCCTTACCGCGCGCATCAACGGTGACTGTGTTTTGTGTGGCGACTTTAACTTTCACCACACGGCATGGAGCAGCAGCCGCTGTGAGCCTAATGGCAGGAAACTGCTGAACTCCATCCACTCCTCTGGTCTGCTGATCATCAATACCGGCAGTCCCACTTTCGTGCGTCGGAAGGTGCGCGGGAGTGTGATAGAGTTATCGCTGGTTAGCGAACGGTGCCACTATGAGTGGGTACGCAGCCCTGACACTCAGGGGTCGGATCATTATCCGATCTCACTTGACCCGCTCGGTCTGAGCCGCGACCGGACCTGTACCTATCGCATCACCGACTGGTCTCTGTTCAGGACGAGCTGTGCCACGGCCCCTCCAGCGAAAACCGAATTCCTCACGCACATTTCAAGGTGCGTTTTCGGCGCGCCCATGCGCTGAACGCCGCGCCATCAAAAGCGACAAGGTGGAGCATTGGACAATTTACAACCGCCTTGATGCCGCGTTCGTCGTCATGCCAGGCAGCGTCGCAACCAGAGCTGGCAGAGTCTCTGCCTCTCCTTGGAGGACACTCGCGACAAAGCACGCCCCTGGCGCATTCTCGCCGCCCTACTTAGTCCCAAGATCCCCCGCCGCCCTGCACTCTCCATCGCAGAGGCCCGGGGCTTGAGTGCCGAGCAATTAGCCGAACTCTTTGCGGATACGTTCGCTCCGCCGTCTGTGTGCCCTGTCACAGCCGCCGTCGAACTTCCGCCACACAACATGGTTGAACGCTTCGCTCCTATGGGCTATTTCCCAACGAGCGCAATTCTGGAGCATGTAGAAGTGCTGTGTTCTGCTGAGTTCACGCTCAGCGAGTTGCGCATCGTCTTGAACAGACGCAAACGTCACTCCGCTCCCGGTTCTGACGGCGTTACTCATCAAGTCCTGAGGAACATTGACGCAGCTCAGCTTCCGTCACTTCTCGAGGTCTTCAACTCGGTCTGGCGCAGCGGCATCATTCCCGCCGACTGGAAAGAGGCGATCGTCGTTCCCATTCTCAAGCGCGACAAACCAGCCTCGAACATCAACTCCTATCGCCCAGTATCGCTAACCTCGGTACCCGGCAAAACAATGGAGTCCATGGCTTTGCACCGCCTTGAATGGATTGCTTCCGCCCTAGACGCCGTTGCCCCTGAACAAAGCGGCTTCCGCCGACTGCGCTCGACAGCTGATTCCATCGCGGACGTTGTCGCTGCGCTCGAGGACGCGGCAAGCCGCCACGAAGCCGGATACCTGGTGCTGTTCGATGTGGAACGCGCATTCGACGGCCTCCGGCACGGCACCATCATTCAAGCGCTTCGCGAGCTGCGTATCACCGGCCGCCTACTGGACAATATCTCGGCCTTTCTTAACGACGGAACGCTCAGAGTGCTCGTGGGTGACGCGCTCAGCACACCCCGTAGCGTGACCTCTGGTGTTCCTCAGGGCAGTGTCCTCAGCCCTTTCCTCTTCAACTTGGCGCTGGCAAGGCTCCCTGATTTCACCCCGAAGCTGACAGCCTTCGAAGTCCGTGTGGCGATTTACGCTGATGACATCCCTCTTTTTGCTTGCGGGCCCATGGACCATGGCTACCAAGTGCGTCAATCACTTCAGTCGGCGATCAACGCCGTGGAAAATCTCGGCAGCATAGGGCTTCAGCTCTCGGTGTCAAAAACCGAGGCGCTACTAATTCACCCCCGTGCGAGCCGTGTACGCTTCGATGTGCCAACCCTCTCGCTGCGCGGAAGCCCCCTCCCATGGCAGCGAAAAGTCCGATACCTCGGCCTCCACATCGACTGCCGCCTCAACTTTAAAGCGGCCACCCCACAACTTTGCAGGGACTCCAGGAGAGTCGCAGGCGCCGCACGCTCCCTGCTCGCCCAAGGCCGCGGCTGCACACCGCATCTTGCGCTCCGAGTTTACAACTCGATCGGAACGTCGCGAGCGCTCTACGCGCTCCCACTCACCAACGCCAGTGCAGCCAACTGGAAGGCCGTCGACCTCCAGAACCGCACCGCAGTTCGCCAAATGTACGCGCTTCCCCGCTTCTCGCAAGTGGGGGCAACTCTCGCCGAAGCGGGAAACTGGCCGCCCTGACTTCGCGCGCGCAAACAAGCGCTTCACCACATCGAGCGTCTGCAATGGTCGCCACAGGGTCAGCGTCTCGTGTGCCGCCTCAACACCCTCGAGGGCTCGGGCATGAGCCAGCGTGCCACCGATAGCACTCGCATCGCCTCGTTGCCTCAACTCCTCCCCCTGCCGCCTTCGCCGCACGCCTCCGCGCTCCTCGACGTAAACATCACCGTCCGGGCGTCGTCAAGAGCAAGCGACAAACAGCACTGTGTGCCATGCAGCAGGAGACAGCTGCATTGATCTTCGAACATCTACGCGACTGACTCCTAGTGTACACTGACGGATCTGTGTCCAGTGACGGTTACGCCGCTGCCGCGTGCACGGCACCGGACATTTCTGCGTCTCGACAGTGCCGCCTTCGTTTTCCTGCCTCGTCGACAGTCGCCGAACTCGCGGCGATTGACCTCGCGGCTGACCTGCTTCAGCAGTGCGGTGTCTCGTCGGCCGCGATACTGTCGGACTCGCGTGCGGCTCTGTGCATGCTGAGGAAGGACTATGCCGGTCTTCCGCTTGTGCAGCGCGTGGGATCAAAACTGCGCCATCTCGCAAATCAGGGCTGCGATTTGGCATTGCAGTGGGTCCCCGCGTACATCGACCTGCCCGGGCACGAAGCGGCCGACGCCCTCGCGGAGCAAGCTCTCTCGACTCGCTTCCCCCTCGCCAGCTCCGTCACACGTTTCGACGTGGCGAAGACGGCGGTACTGCGCATCCCACGCGCGCAGCATCCGGATGCCCGCGTTTCTGCAGGTACGCCCCCTCGCCTCCTCCCCCACGCGGGTCTCTCCCGCTGGGACCACTCGTTTCTCCTTCGGCTGCGCGTCAGCTGCTACAACACGGCCGCCAGAATGCAGACTGCACGGAAGAGGCAGCCCCGCGTGCCTGGATTGCGGCGAGGAGGAGACGCCTGAGCACCTTCTGCTCCGCTGCCCGGCATTCGATGTTGAGCGCACTGCGCTCTTTGCATCATACAGTCGTGTGGGACTGCCCTGTGACTGGGAGGGAGTACTTCTCTTTTCGGCAGCCCACCCTTCCATTGTCAAGAAAGTGCTTCCCGCCCTACATCACTTTTGTTGTGACACGCAGCTGAGAGCGCGGCTGTTAGCCCCGCATTGCTTCTTCAACCTTCTTGTTATTTTTTCCCGCCTTCTTTTCCTTCTCTCCCTGATCTTTTTCTCCCCACTCCCCCCTTTCCCTGTGCAGTGCTGTTGAGGTGTCCTCCTCTGAGAGACAGTTACGGCACTGCACTTCTCTCTTCCTCTCCTTCAAAAGTCACTACACACACACTATTAGAGGTCACCTCAGCAAATGTGCACGAACCATTCTTTTTGTATAACCTAACAGCATACTGTCTCTGAAAAGTGAGGGTGAAAGAGCAGGCACAGTGGCTTTTATAAAGAACAATCGTCCACGTACTGTGAGTGTTCGTGGGAAGCACAATCTGCCAATAATACTTTTTTCTCGTGTTCGCGGTCCTAAAATACCGCTCTTACTATATATAAGTTTTCACTTTAACACTGGTGTCATTACATCACAAATTTGCAAAAACCAATAAGAAAAAAAATATATTTTGAGCCTTTAATTTCATTTGTTACTTCGTGTAGCACTTCTGACACTTTACTTTGTCAACATTCCGTAGCATCACACAACTTGAAGAATGGGTAAATGACTTACTGTTATCCTGGATTACTACAGCTACAGGAGTCCCCGTAACTGCAGCGTGCTTGCTCAGGGTCTCCTTCACCTTTCCAATTTCCGTGAACTTGATCACCATGCTGCCGCCATCCTTGGTCTGCATGGCAAACTATAAAGGAAAGGATGACTTTTCTTATTTTTGCTGTCCAATGTCCCCATGCCATAAGCAAACGCCAGTTTTAGTGAAACTTAGCATACATGGCTCATTGTTAATACACTTTTTCAAGAAAGATGGTACGTGACAAAAACGGCGTTCACACACTTGGTCTGACAGAAGTGAACACATACATTGGCCTCGCTATTCAATGAGTTCTAATTACCGGAGAGCCATTCCTACGTTATTTACATTTCAAGTATTCCGGTGAACGCAACCAGCATATCAAGTGCCCAAAGTGTTTGATGACAATACTTTCATTGCTATGAAAATTTGCATTCATATTTTACACATGTGCCTAGGTTTAGTTTCATTAGACCAGCTGCTACAAGTTCATGCAGACAGCTTTTAAGGGGCCCTGCAAATCTAGTATTTGAATGCAATAAGTAAGAGTTGGCAGATGATGGTCACATGTGCAACTGAAACCATGCACACATGGCCAGGAAGTGGCTCACTGAATAAAAGCCAAGTAGCACAATACATGATCGTCCATCTAGGTGCAATAAATTGTTACATCTTGAACGTTTCTGACTGCTCAAAGAGGCTCTGAAATGCCTTTGAACATGCGTAGTAAGAAAACGCATCGAATCTGTAAAAGAGGCTTCTGTGACCAAAGTATGCACTGTATGTGGCAGGAAATTTAGAATCTCGTGGCAAAAATGGTGAAAAACCTCCCTCGGCAACACACAATTGCAGTAAAACATTTTCAGCAGTACGTTAATTGTCAAGATTCCATCAAATAAATGAAACATATGCGTCTGCGATCTGATAAAGACTGTAAAATCACTTCATCTTTGCACGGCCGGTCTATACACGATATTTATGTAATGTTGCTTCTGCTGCGCGTGGCCTCCGATTTAGAAGCATCATACTACGTAGCATGCTCGACCTGGCTGCCACTAAGTACCGCATTTACTCGATTCTAATGCGCCCTCCATTATAACTCACACCCGTTTTCCGTGACACCCCCTCCCCCCCAAAAAAAAAGAAAAACAAAAGAATGTGCAGTAGCGCGATCCTCGTGCTTTCATATCGAAATACTATTTTCCCTCATTTGAAAAAAAAACAGTTTTATTCCAAATACACTAAAGTTGCGACGAATAAAAACACAACGTACCTTGTAACTAACCTTAAGACAACGTATCTTGCAACTAAGACTTTTACTGCGCCGGTACGAGTTGCGTGGGGCAATAGATATCGCTCGTCGGCGCCATCAGACAACTCCTTATCGATATTAACAGACCAAAGCATTTCATCCTCGGTGCCGTCCATGGCAGATGGGATCGTGCACCATGCATCTTTCGCCCATACAGTAAAGTCCTGCAGCGAGACACGCTTTATTTTATTGGCGGGCGTGAATTCGTGGCAACCGCTGACAAGCCATTCGGTGTAGAGCGCCCAAATTCTATCTTTCACTGGCTTGTTCAAACAAACATCGAGCGGCAGGAGCAGCGATGTCATGCCGCCGGGTATCGCAACAAGGTCGGCGTTGTATGCAGTCAGCTTGTCCGCGGTGCGCGGGTCAAGGTAGCATTTGAACGCGTCGAGCACAAGCATCCCAGGCAGACCCAAACTTCCGCCGGGTCTCTTCCGCCAAACGTTATCAATCCAGTCAGCGACAAAGTCCGTGCTCATCCAACCTTTTTTATTTGCACGCTAGGTGCGAGCGCAGCAAACGAGCGCAGCGAACGATTAAAGAGTGAATGCAGAGTGCCGCAGCTGAGGGTGAGAGAAGCGATAAGGAAAGCAGAGATGGCGCGTGCAGCGGAACCATGAGGTGGAAAGCGGGGAGGACGGTATGGCTAAGGCGAAAGAGCGAGAAGTAAAGCTAGAGTGGTAAAGCGTAGTGGGGTGACGGTGGCGACGAGATGGCGCCAAAGTAGCACGCGTCGCCTGAGAGGTCTGTCTGCGGCGGCTGCTATGAATCGCGCCCACGCGTCAACCACCCGCTGCCTCTCGCGATCTCCACATTAGAGAGGCAGTCGCGCCACACTTCGCTCCGTTTGCGACGTGCCGCATGAGACAGATTTTCTGCGCCAGTCGATATATCGCGAAATGAAAACACGTATAGAGTTGCGGTCAAATTCCGCATTAGAGATTATCGTAATCCTCGGTGATTTTTTTTTTTGGTTGTGGGCGCAATTCATTATAATATAACCGGTAACAGGCAAATTTCGAAGAAAGTTTTGTTTTTTGGAAAGTGGAAAGTGTTCGTTTTCATTTGTGTTCTTTTTCACGGTAATGAGGCAATGTATAAAGAGACACGGCCCTTCGGGCTCTTGACTGAAGACGCTATTCGCAGTGCAGTAGAATGCGCAAGGACGTTCACGGCCGGCTGCAAAGGTTTACAGGGCACAACGTTTTCCTAAAGAGTGAAAAATCCACGAACCTTGGCTTTACAGCCTCAAAGCATCAGCGTATCAGTCAATAGTTGGGTTTGTGATGAACACGATGTTTCAGTAATTTAGAACCGCGATGGCCCCTAACCCAGTTCTAATTTATATCTGCCCCGGAAAACGTACGGCCGCGAAAATTTTCTGTTGACTGTGCGTCTACGTGATTCTACTTTTGTTTGGCTAGCGCAAGCTGTAGCTTATACTGGAACGTCATAATGCGAGAAAACGTGTAACATTTGTCTGCTGCTGCCACATCCGGTTTTGGAGTGGTTCACGTAACATGACGATAGCTTAAAATATTGTTACTGATGAGATGGATCCATTTACGAGATGATCGAGTATGCCTAGAGATGAGATCGCAGGCAGTCAGGTATTTTCCTACACCGAGCGCAGTTTTTCAATCTGCTCATTTTCGGCTCCGCCACTCAGCTTAACAATACAACTAATGTGAAAATTTTAATAGCTTCGTCATTCTTTTAGCAGCGAGGCAAATTATACGCGTGCAAATATCCCAACAAAAGCGTTCCATTTTGTTCCGTGTTTAATGATCCTTACAAGCTATACAGCACGAAAATGACGAAATTTGCGGCTTTGGCGGTGTGCTGATTGTCCGCAGGTTGTTAAAATAATATCAGCAACACCTATTTTTTCCGGGGGAGTCTTCCGTCTGGAGATACGGGGGCTGCTCGTGCCCATCCACAGTGCAACAAAGCATTGCGGTGACTCTAGTTTTTTCGTGGCCGGAAGACAAAATGCGCACTTGCTTCGCAACCTTTTTTTCAACAGTTGTGACCGTTTCTATGGCGCAACTTCAAAACGTACCACTGAAAACTGTGCAATTTCTCTTCATATTCTTCTGGCAATTTTTGGCATATCCTTGTCCGCCTTCGAAGAGAAAAGTCTTTTATCTTCATCACAACTGGTGCAGTGATTGCCTTATCGTCAGTCTACAAATACCGGGATCTGGCAGCCATCCAGAGGGGCATGGAACCGGCATGGCCGGAGCGGTTCCGCTCATATTCTTCTTGCTGCTTTTGCAGGTTAGTAATCCGAACATGCATTGCTTTCGCATGCATTTTGTTTTGCGCGTTCCACCCCAAATGTTATTTGCTTGCCTGAAAACTCACTCGCAAGTGAAAGATTATGTGCGTCATCGCTTTCGATTGTTGCGTCGTATTTCCTTTTATCTGTTGCTGCTATATTTAAGTGGTGACGTTGAGCTTAACCCTGGCCCGACCACTGCCGAAACTCTGCAGATGCTCCCAGATGGTCAAGATATCATTAAAGGGAAGCTGACGAGGTTTTAGATCTGGAAGAGTTACCGTGGTTTCGAAGGCTGCCACAGTATAATTCAACTCCTGAAGTTATTTCCTCTATTGTACACGTAGCAGCGCTGCAAACGCCGTTTAAATTTTCGGTGAAGCCCCACACAACCCTTACGCGCCAAAAGACGGGATGCGAGGATGACGTCAATACAGGGGTCACGTGAGCGCTCTATTCGAATCACGCACCCCGCCGATACCTAAGATGACGTCACGATCGTCTTCGCCATCAGAGCCCATCAAGAGACGCACGGCGTCTCCCACAGACGCTGCGGCTTGTTTTTGCTAAATAAAGCGAGTAGCGGTAATATCTGGCTTGTTAAACAATGATTTTCTTATTCAGGGGGTGAAAAATGAAATAATCCACTGAAAGTTCACTTCTTTATTAAAAGTGTTCAGCTGCCCTTTAAGGCCAAGTTACGTGCAATGGAACCCAAGTTTGAAAGTAAACGCGCCATGAATGATCTCAGCACCCGTATAGCGTCTATAGAATCCAGAATACCTAGTATTGACCAAATTAACTGGGCTGTTAAACAATGTAAGAAACAAATTGAAGAACATCAGCGGATGCTGGGTTCAGTTACGGCGAAGGTAGACCATCTGGAGAGCCAGAGGAGGCGTTGCAATTTGCTTTTTTTTTCCGGTGTAGAGGATACAAAACGCAACGAGTCAAGTGAGGACTCTGGAGAATGTGTAATTGACGTGTGTAAATAAAATTAGGTATCATGTCAGTGTTAATCACAAATGCTCACAGGCTGGGCAAATTCAAGTCTGGTAGCAATCGTGCTTTAATAACGATTTTCGCTTCCTACGTTGAAAAGCAAAACGTTTTAACAAGCGCTTATAAATTAAAAGGAAGCAATGTCAGTATTTCAGAGGACTTTTCCGAGGATGTACGTAGAAAGAGAAAATATCTATGGCAGTTCGCGAAATCGCGTGAACAAAGTGGCGACAAGATCAGTCTTAAGTACGACAGTGTAATTATAAATAGTCAGAAGTACTTGTTTGATGATAATAAAAATGAAGTGGTACCGGTAGTAGGAGACAAAACCGATACTACAAAGGGAGTAGAACTGGTCGGGTGACGGTGTCGACATAATGCAACATTCATTTGCTTTCTTGTAATTAACTGCCGAAGCATTAAGAATAAGGTTGATGAATTTGCATCTCTAGTTCGCATGGTGAAGCCGTCCATTATTCTCGGTACTGAATCGTGGATAGCAAATTAAGTTGCTGATGGTGAAGTATTCTCAGATCGCTTTAAGTGTTGTAGAAAGGACAGAGACTTGCACGGCGGATGTGTATTTATTCTTGTGCATTCTAGAATTTCTTCTTCCCAGTTAAATGCTGGCGCCGATGAATGTGAGGCTGTATGATGCAGATTGACGCTTAATAATAGCAAAGTCCTAACTGTGTGTTAATTCTATCGCCCGCCTGATTCACACGCCGCTGTGCTTATGCAGCTGGCGGTGACAGTTGACGCAGCTCAATCAGGCTTCATGGTAGTCGGAGGTGATTTCAATCCGCCTATTATTGAATGGAGTCATCAACCTCACTTCCACTCTTTTTCGGGTCGGTCCGGTCAAGAACTGATTACCTTGTTTTAATTCTTTTGCGTTACGTCAAACTGTTTTGGAACCGACACGTTGGAATTGTATCTTAGATTTGTTATTCACAAATAAACCTGAATATGTCTGCTTCACTCAAGTGCTACCTGGAATAAGCGATCATGAATGTTGAACATTTAAGAGGCATTGGAACAGAAAACAGACGAGTATGCAACTATGAAAAAACAAATGTAAGCGAGAAAAATAAAGTGTTGAATGAGTACCGGACGGTATTTGAAACATATGTCGACTACACTGGAGTAGTTGAATTATGGCTTATATTTAAGGACGAGATGTTTGAACTGAGGGAGCGCTTTGTTCCGGCATGGACATTAACGAAAAGAAGTAAAAGTAAACCTTGGGTTACTCGGGAGTTACGCAGTCTAACACGCAAAAGGCAACTAGCTTACAGCAAATATAAAGGAAAGACGACCCGTGAGCATTGGTTGAAGCTACATGAAATAACCGAAAAAATGAAAGTTGCAGTGGTAGCTGCAAAGCATTCATTTGGAATTTCAATGGAGTCGAAATTAAAGGATAATCCAAAGGAATTCTGAAAACATGTAAAGAGAAATGGAAGAGACACTGACTATACCACCTCTTGTGTCTGGTAACTGCTTTTTATTGATGATGACGTAGGAAAAGCCGAGTTCTTTAATACGTATTTTAGCTTTGTTTTCAGCTGTGCATTGTAACAGAGACATGATGATACGAGTACCTTGAATTTCCAACCGGTGATGAGTGTTACGGATGATGATGTTATCACCATTAATGGTATATAGTCTCTGTTGCAGAATCTGAGGATTGCCAAGGTTGGGTGTCCTGATGACTTGCCAAACAAGTTTTATAAATTTTGTGCTCAGTCGGTGGCACCGTACTTGAAGATTAACTTCGAAAAATCGCTTGACGAATCCTGCCTTCCAGATGACTGGAAAATTGCGAGCATAGTGCCCATTCACAAATCTGTTCCTCGTGACACCGTCCCAAATTATAGGCCAGTATCACTAACTCCTGTTGCGTGCAGAACACTTGAACATATTTTGTATACTAGTGTAGTAGCACATATGGACGCACATTCATTGTTTAATCCTCGTCAGCATGGTTTTCGCAGGGGCCTATTTTGTACTACGCAGTTGGCTAAATTTGACCACGACCTGGCAGCGGCAGGTATTCGGAACAGGTACAGGTATTCGAATAGGACAGGAACAGGTATTCAAATTTAAATATTTAGGTGATTATTTTACTCCTACATTGAACTGGCACCGTCACGTCGATTAGGCCGCTGCTAAAGCATGCAAAACCTTGGAATGTCTTCGCCGAAATGCAAACATTTTTTCACAGTCGTGTCGGGACGTTTTGTACAAGACTTATGTGAGGTCGATTCTGGAATACGCGTGTATGGTTTCGGACCCGCCTACTGGTAGAGATAAAGATAAGTTGGAGCGAGTGCAGAACATTGCCTCTCGTTTCGTATCTGGCACACGCGGGGCTCGGTACAGTGCATCGCGTACGCAGGAAGCACTCAACTGGGAATTACTCGACACGCACCGAAAGAAGTTGCGCCTGAAGTTTTTTCATGTTATTCATTATTCAGCTGTTCGGGTTGATCGCGAAAACTTTGTGCAAGAGCTTTTTTATAGATCCAACCGTGTTGACCATGACTTTAGGGTCTGTAAATTTGCAACAAAAACTCAATTGTTTAGAATGTCTTTCTTTCCTCAAACCATTAGGGAATGGAATAGACTGCCGAGTGATGTTGTGAGGGTTGAATCAAATGATGCTTTCTTTGTGATGTTGTAGATTGTAGATGTTTATTGCTAAGGGCTTTGCCTCTTTTGTCTTTTGTTTCGTTTTTATTTTTTTTTTGTTATCACTGATAACACTGTCTAAGAGCAGAGGTGTCGTATGTAGTCATTTTTGTACCTCCCCCCTCACCCACTGTAACGCCTTGGCGCTGTGGGCTTCTTAATAAATAAATAAAATAAATAAACTAATTAAATTAATTAATAAAAGTGTATGCGTCCATTCCTTTCGTCTACATCTGCAGTCATTCTTCCTTGCCGATTTTCGTTTGTATTCCTGAGAATTGCATTACGACCGCGGCGGCAGCAGAGCCGTCAATTTCTTACAAGCGCGAAATGCTCAAACCATGTCTGACTGATCGAAGAACGCACCACTGTAGGTTAAATGAGGCATACAATTCCCAACTCCCTAGCGCTTAAGCCCGCAGCGTTCCCAGAAAAACGACGGGTTCAGTTACTTCCCCCTCCCTCATTTCCTCCTCCTCATTAGCTCTAGTATAACCGCTCTCCAAAGCTGTAGAAAGGATGAAGACACCACTGGGAGCTCTCAAGGTCGCTTGCTTTGTGCGACGCTCAGAGCGGTATTGAGACGGCGGCGCGATGGACCATCCTGAATAGCTACGTGGGAGCGCTAGTTTTTAAAGCGAAAAGCTTCACTACGCTAGTCAACACCGCGCTTCGCGCCAGCCGGCGCAAGTCTGAATTGGCTCCGTAAGCGTGTTCGTAGTCGGCGCAGGTGGCCACTGCCACGCGCTATGCGTCATCGTTTGACGTTCGGCGCAAGCGCGTGTTTATCGCGGAGGCCGACTATATAACCGCTTGCCAGAGAAGGCGTGCACATTCAACATGGAAGGAGAAGAGAGTGGTACTACCGATACAGAGAGCTGTCTTGATGGCTGTACAGAAATCGCAAGACAATGTGCCTAAGAATGATGAATAAAGAAGTTTGATAATCCTGCATAACTTATGGCATATATCATTTGTAAGCAATTTGCATAACTACACAAGGCACACGTATAGCATAACCATAAGCTAACCAAAGCACAACCATAAGCTAAACCGTAAGCATTTCCATAACTTAAACCATAAGCATATCTACAAGATAAACCGTAAGCATATCCATAACTGAAACCATAAGCATATCCATAAGTTAAACCGTAAGCATATCCAGAGGCTAAATGATAAAGCATAACCATCAGCTAAACCGTAAGCATACCCATAGGTTAAATCATAAAGCATAACCATAAGCCAAACCATAAGCATCACCGAACCTTTTCGCTTCGAGATATCCAGGCTTAACCTTAGGTAAGCCCCAGCCATTTTTTCGGACGCCAAGGGGCAAGCAGACGCGACGAGCGGATCATACGCCTCTCGGTAAGCGCTGAAAACTTTTCCCTTTTTTATTTTTACGCACAACGGTTAAGCGCTGTTCAAATTCAGCGAAGATATATCGTGCACCTAGGCACGCGCGCATGCGTGAGATTCGGGAAACAAGAGGTTAGGGCCACTGAGAATTGACAAGCGGAAAAATTAGCGGCTTCATTAGGCATGTAGGGCCCTCTCGGCCATACTTATCGGCGACAAGGTAGCCTTGCTGCCTGCGGGATTTTCTTACTGAGCTATACCGAATGCTCGGTTGCGGTAGTCGGGAAGTTCAACTCCCCCACCCCCGTTTTTTTTTTTACATGCTCCAGTGCATATCTGCAGGCTTCGACTGACGCCTGACACCGGCGAGAGATGCTGAGAGCGAGTGGGGCTATACTAATCCAGGTACAATCAAATTAGGAAGGCCCACTAAGCTTGCACAAGACACTCCCTCACCAGAACAGTAATTGGCCTCCCAGGTGCAGTATTCGGCCACCCCCTCCCACATGGCTCACTCAATTACCCAATGGACCTCAGGCCCCAGCAGCTGCGAAACACCTGACCAAGGCGGCGGTCAGAACTCTAACGCAGAAGAGGGCGCTAAGAACCTCTGGATCAGGACGGGGCGCCAATGCAAACTGACCCTTGCAACATTTAACACCGGAACCCTCTCGAGTGAGGCTAGCTTAGCAGGACTCTTTGAGGAGTTATCAGTCATTGTTTGGGATATTATCTGCCTTAGTGAGATTAGAAGAACAGGTGAGGCTTACACATTGCTAAATAACGGCCACGTCCTCTGCTATAGAGGTCTCCCTGATAAGAAGCAATACGGGGTAGGATTCATTATCCATAAGGACATAGCGGGTAACATTGTCTAATTCTGCAGCATTAACGAGAGGGTAGCAGTAGTCGTAATCAAACTTAGTAAGAGGTATAGATTAAAGGTAGTACAAGCCTACGATCCAACATACAGTCACAACGATGCAGAAGTAGATCAGTTTTATGAAGATGTTGAATTAGCGATGAGAAAGGTGCGAACTCGCTATACAGTAGTACTGGGTGACTTCAATGCAAAAGTGGGGAAAGAGCAGGTGGGTCAAAAGGCAATTGGCAACTACGGTGTCGATTCAAGAAACGCTAGAGGTGAGATGCTGGTAGAAGTCACGGAAAGGAATAAGCTGAGAATAATGAACACCTTTTTCAGGACATGTGACAACAGAAAGTGTACCTGGAAATGCCCTCATTGTGAAACAAGAAATGAAATTGATTTCATATTTTATGCCGATCCCAGCATAGTGCGGGATGTAGAAGTGATAGTTAGGGTAAAGTGTAGTGATCATACGTTAGTGAGGGCTAGGATTCACCTGAATTTGAGCACAGAAAGAGTAAAATTGCTCAAGAAAAAAAAAACAGGTCAGCTTAGAGGCAGTAAGCGTAAGAGCAGACAAATTTAGGCTGGTACTTGCAAACAAATATGCAGCCTTAGAACAGAGAGATGATGATGATGAGACGCTTCTTGAAATTCATTTTCACTCAATATATTGCCTCTTCCACTATTCCGAATGATTGGAAAATTAGCAGTATTGTACCTGTGTACAAATCTGGTAGTCGTTCTAGTCCAAGTAATTACCGCCCTATTTCCCTAACTTGCATACCTTGTAAAATTCTGGAGCATATATTGTACTCCAGCATTGCATCTCATTTAGACAAGCACTCTTTCTTCTTTCCCAATCAACATGGATTTAGACGTGGCCACTCATGTAAAACGCAGCTGTTCGAATTCACCACAGACCTTCACCTCCACCTTGACTCCCGTTTCCAAACCGATGTTATCTATCTTGACTTTGCAAAGGCGTTTGATCGCGTCGCCCATCTACGTCTTAACGCGAAACTTGCTTGTCTTAATCTCGACCCACTTGTATTGTCCTGGATTGAATGTTTTCTCACAAACCGCTCACAACACACTGTCATCGATAAACTCAAGTCGACAAGTGGGTCAGTCCTGTCAGGTGTACCTCAGGGCTCTGTGCTCGGACCTCTTTTGTTTCTAATTTTTCTAAATGACCTCCCTAATAGCATTCTTTCATCAATTCGGTTATTCGCTGATGACTGCGTCTTGTATCGGCGCATATCCTCCCATAATGACCAACTAATACTCCAGGAAGACCTAAGCAAAATAGCAAATTGGTGCTCTATTTGGCTCATGTCCCTCAACGTTTCCAAGTGCAAGTACATGTGTGTAACTCGCAAGCGGGACATCATTAACCACCAGTACTTTCTTAATTCCACACCCTTGACTAAGGTTGACTCTTACCGTTATCTAGGCGTTACTATCACTAATCAGCTTACGTGGTCTGCACAGATAACTCAACTTATAAACGACTGTTCCAAATCGCTTGGCCTACTCAAAAGATCGATTTTTCGGTCTCATGTTCCCGTACGCAAGCTCGCGCATGAAACATTCATTCGGACTAAACTTGAGTATGCCTCAGCGATTTGGAACCCTCACCAGTCCTATCGTACTAACTCGCCCGAAGCCATGCAGAATCGCGCAGCACGTTTTATCGCTTCAAACTATGACTGACATACAAGTATAAGCGGCATTAAATGATCCCTCAGCATCCCTAGTCTAACACTTCGTAGGAAGATTTCACAACTTTCCCTTTTCCACAAACTCTATTACAATTTCCCACATCTCAGGGACACTCTCTTACTTCCGCCTAACCGCTTTTCTAAGCGTCTCTTTAACAACCTGAGTGTACAACGTCTCCATGGTTCCTCTAATGCCTTCAACAACTCTTTCTTACCCAGTGCTATTGAATTGTGGAACGCCCTACCCAACAACATAGTAAATGAAAGTAATCCAGATAAATTTAGACACCTCGTGTCCTGTTTTCTAAACCCTTAACCTACCAGTATTATGCTGTTACTCTAACGTCTAAGTTCTTGTTTTTTTCACTTTTCTGTTATAGTGCCGGTTGTGTTACCATTTCTACTTGCGGTTCCTACCTCATTTTTTTTAAATTTTATTTTCTTGCCTGTCGTCTACTAGCATGTATACTAAGTTTTGTTTACCGTCGTACAAATGAGTTAACCATCGCATAATAATGACCATAGTGTTTCTTGATGCTCTTGCCCCCCCCCCCCCCCTTATGTAATACCCTGAAAAAGGGTCCTTAAGGGTCAATAAATGATGATGATGATGACATAGAGGTAATGAATGAAACCGTAACGAGGCTGGCTTCAGGGGCAGCAACTGAAGCGGGAGGCAAGGCACCAAGGCAACAAGTAGTCATGCTCTCCCAAGTAACGAAGGACCTAATAAAGAAACGACAAAAAATGAAAGTGTCTAAGTTAAGATATCAGATAGTATGCGCGGAACTGTCAAAACTGATCAACAAAGCGAAAATAAGTGATATTAGAATTCATAACCTGAGAAAAACTGAAGAAGCTGTAAAAAATGGAGGCAGCCTGAAATCAGTGAGAAGGAAACTTGGCATAGAACAAATCAAGATGTATGCACTGAAAGATAAGCAGGATAATATCAGTAATCTCGATGGTATAATAAATACAGCGTAAGAATTCTATACTGACGTGTACAGCACCGAGAGGACTCAGGAGTACTCTATTCGAAACAATAATGAACAGTATACAGAAACTCCTCCTATAACTAGAGATGAAGTCAGAAAGGCCTTGCAAGGCATGAAACGGGGAAAAGCGGCAGGAGAGGATGGAATAGCAGTCGATTTAATCAAAAATGGAGCAGACATAATGCTAGGAAAACTAGCGGCTCTCTATACGAAGTGTCTAACGACTGCAAGGGTCCCAGAAAACTGGAAGAATGCAAACATTATACTAATCCACAAAAAGGGCGACGTTAAAGAACTGGATAATTATAGGCCCATTAACTTACTCCCAGTATTATATAAAATATTTACCAAAATAATCTCCAAACGAATAAGGGCCACATTGGGCTTTAGTCAACCTAGGGAACAGGCTGGCTTCAGGAAAGGATACTCTACGATGGATAACATCCATTTCATTAATCAGGTTATCGAGAAATCCGCAGAGTACAATAAGCCTCTCTATATGGCTTTCATAGATTACGAAAAAGCATTGATACAGAAGAGATACCAGCATTCATCCAGGCAATACGTAATCAAGGAGTAAAGACCGCTTACGTAAATACCCTGGAAAATAACTACTGATTCCGCAGCCTCCTTAATTCTATACAAGAAAAGTAGGAAGATACCTATAAAGAAAGGGGTAAGACAAGGAGACACAATCTCTCCAATGCTATTCACTGCGTGCTTGGAAGAAGTATTCAAGCTATTAAACTGGGAACGTTTAGGAGTAAGGATCGACGGCGAATACCTCAGCAACCTTCGGTTTGTCGGTGACAGTGTTCCATTCAGCAGCACTGCGACAAGTTACAACAAATGATTGAGGACCTTAACAGGGAGAGTGTAAGAGTGGGGCTGAAGATTATAATGCAGAAGACAAAGATAATGACAACTACCGGGCAAGGGAAAGAGAGTTCAAGATCGCAAGTCAGCCTCTAGAGCCTGCGAAGGACTATGTTTACCCAGGTCGACTAATTACAGGGAACCCTGACCATGAGAAGGAAATTCATAGAAGAATAAAAATGAGTTGGATCGCATATGGGAGACATCGTGAGATCCTGATTGGGAGCTTATCGCTATAATTGAAAAGGAAAGTATACAATCAGTCCATTTTACCGGTGCTGACATATGGGGTAGAGACTTGGAGACGGACAAAGAAGCTTGATAAGAAGTTAAGGACCGCTCAGAGAGCGATGGAACGAAGAATTCTAGGCATAACTGTAACAGACAGAAAGAGAGTGGTTTGGATCAGAGAGCAGACGAGTATAGACGATATTCTAATAGACATTAGGAGAAAAAAATGGCGCTGGGCAGGTCATGTAATGCGCAGATTAGATAACCGTTGTACCATTAGGGTAACATAATGGGTACCAAGAGAAAGGAAGCGCAGTAGAGGATGGCAGAAGTTTAGGTGGTGCGACGAAGCGGGTGCTAATTGGAATCGGTTAGCGCAGCACAGGGGTAATTGGAGGTCACAGGGTGAGGCCATCTTCCTGCAGTGGACACAAATAGGCTGCTGCTCCTGATGATGATGATGATTACATTTGTTTGGTCGACGTTGGCGCATTTGTTGACGACGTTAGCGCTTCAAATGAAAGTGAGCGGTTGCGTACAGAGGCCAGTGCAATTCATCTGCAATTTCGCGAATATGTGTTGGCGACCTGAAATATGCGCCATGCCAGCTTGCTGACTGGTTAAAAGAATATGCTGTCAGGAGCGTCACAGGAAGGGCCGTTTAGTAAACGTCAATTTGACGTTGCGTGACGTTGCGCTGGGCCACCATAGCATAGATTTTCCGCCATGATTTGTGGTGCGACGAGCCGCGGAAATTATGCTAATGCGTATGCGTATCGAGGAATGCGTATCGCCACATTTTCCCCGTCGTTTGGCGCCATGAAAATCTTTTGTTCATAACGCGTGCTCATAGTATTTGCATCGCTCTCAGGTGGTGTTGGCATTTGTGTTTTGGGCTGGCATTTTTTAAAAGAACGCGCTTATACAAAATATTGGTTGAACATAGCAAACTTTCTGCAGCGTTGTCCACTTTTCACTGCTCCGTTTGTACTGTAATCAAGGTTAATGCCGTTTCGCAGGATCAAGTTAAGACAACAGCGTCACCTTAATTTATAAAAAGAAATGTACGCAAGGCGGCGCCTTGAAGTTTCCTCCCGCGGTGCGAGTGACCAGCCAAGTGAACAAGAGATGGCAGCGCCGGCGCTTGCGTCGCGCTAGTGGATATCTCTGGCGCGCGCAACCCTATCGGTGATATTCGGGCTTTCTCAGCTAGCCGAGTGGGGCTGAGTCACTTACGTTTCACGAGATAGCGATAGCGTGGTCTAGAACGTGCGTGCATCACCACTGGTAGGTCGCGTATGTTGTCTCAAGGAAGAAAACAAGCGCGTTTGCACCAACATACGATGACTCATTCCATTTAATTCCCAGGGGCACGCGTCCTAGCTAATGAAACAGACGATGGAAGCGAGAAACGTTTTCGACGGAATAATCATGCGCTTTGAGCTAGCTGCTTTATTTTTACTGCGGAGGAAAACTGTATTGCTTTACCGAGAACCTTACGTTCAGTACCTTCATTTCAGTTTCTTAGGCAAAACGTCAACTTGACGTCACATTACGAATGCAAAATGGAGCCATCAGCGCCATTTTATTGGCGTCGCGTCAACGTCACGCATCGAGGAAAATGGCGGTATGTCCAGAATACACTCTAAGAACAGTTTACACCCTTTGGCGTGCCCCTTGTGCCACATAACAATAATCGTCATCTGACTTGATGCGTTTCCTTTCTTTAACGCTGCGAGCCCGCAACTTTCCTGTAACGAACGGCACGCGTGTTAACAGAAGAGGCACTCCAAAGGGTGTAAACTGTTCTATGCTGATAACGCGCGTGCCGTTCGTTACTGGAAAGTTTAGGGCTCGCAGCGTTAAAGAAAGGAAACGCATCAAGGCAGATCACGATTATCGTTGTGTGGCAGAAGGGGCATGCCAAAGGGTGTTAATTGTTATTAGTGTAGCGCCGCTAGGGCGCTATCATAGAGAAATAAATTTCCACAAGAGCGGACACTTCCATAGCGCCCAGCTGCCGAATTGACTGTAGCGTACCAAGCGGATAGTATTAACACTTCCCGGTTTCGGTTTTGGGCGCGCGCGTTTTGAAGGCCACTTTGTACACGCCACGCCGGCTCAGCTGATCGGCGCGGCATTTTTTTTTCCTTAACTGCTTCTGCTGCTGAACCACGCGGGGCGTTGTCGCGGAATCGTTTTATTATTTAGTAAAGATGACTGCGAATGATCTTTACAAGCCTCCACTGAGTCCGTGTCGCGTGCAATTTCATAAAGAAAACGCAGGACGTCTTCTGATTTGATGAAATGTTTATTTTGCCCTATATAAATGCTCATTACGGGCTTCTTGTGCATTCATCCGAAGTTGTGGCACCAGGTAAGCAGCAGCATTTGCCGTACGAAGCCCCACCGTATGCCATCAGCTGAGCGAAATATATATATAAAAAAGAGAGGAAAGGCAGGGAGGTCAACCAGACGAGCGTCCGGTTTGCTACCTGCACTATGGGAAGGGAAAGGGGGAACAGAAAGAGGAAAGCGGAGTTAAGTTTTTGTGTTCTTTTCTCCTTGAAGTCGACCAAAGTCTCTTCAAGGTGATTATCGGCGTTGATGAAGCAGGAGGCAGGTTGGCGGTAATAAAACTTGAAGATATATTGCAACGGAAATATTTACACAGTCAAATACAGAGTTAGCAAAAGAATACTGATGCAAAACACACAAGTAAACAGCGCCTTACTCTTCTACTTTTCTTAAGTTAGAGCCTAGGACAACTGTCACTACATACGACCAACCGAGTCTCACTGTTCTACCACTAAGTGGTTACGGCCCAGACTAGCATTTCATCGTACGGAGTCTTACTGTTCTATCATGTTTAGTGATTACAGCCTAGACTGCGGAACAAGCACCTCGTCTCGATTGTTATGGGCGAAAGAGACAAAGAAAAAGGGCGGTAGGACCGTTAGCCCATCCCACAGAAGCAGTTGCCAATGAGAGTTGACAGTTTCTTAAGCCACAACCCAAAGGGATGGGCTTACTCTCAAAAGTAAATGCATTGCAAAACAACCCTGTTTTCCTTCTTCCCACAACTTAGTTTCCCTCTCTTATTTCCACGTGGTCAGTGACGGCCTCGGCAAACACGCCAGGCACGCACGATTTATTGAGGACATCTCGCACCTCAGCGGCGTTTCTAGCTAGCAGGGGGCTCGGGCGCTGGTGTCCCAACACCGCGTACCGCAGTCCCCCTCAAGGTTTTTCCTCGTAGAAAAATAATGACCGCTGGCGGCATCCGGACTCGGTGTTCTTAAAACGACGTTCTCCGAACGCGGCCTCCGCATGCGCACCGCGCCCGTCTCTACGGCGCGCATTCCAAGTTGTAACACGACACCAAGCGGGTTCTCCTCAGCCCTCAAAACAATATGCACGTGGCTGCCGCCCGAATGCGTAGGGGCGTGAACCCTCCCGCTCCGTACGCGCAACACGTGGTCCACATTGCTAGCAGCTGCGTCTCTAACCAGCAGGGGACTCAGGAGCCGGCGCCACAACGTCGCGTATACCACCGTCCCACTCGAGGTTTGTCCGCGTGGCCCTATTATGACCATTGGCGGAATGTCAACACAGCGCGCGTAAGAGCATGTTCTCCGAATCCGTTTTCCGCCTCCGCACCGCGCCCCCCCCCCCCCCCCCCCGGCGCGCGCCTCGGCTCGTCACCCGACACGACGCGGGCCGTCCGACCCCTCAAAAACAGAAACGGTTGCTGCCCGACGCGCTGGGGGGTGGACACCTCCCCATTCACAAAACGCATGGGCAACTCGCGGCACTGTAAAAGTATATACAAAACAATCATGCAGCCCTACACCGTCCATTCTGCCTGTTCGAGAGATGAGCGGCCTAACAAGCAGGATAGAGGGAACACTGTCTGTGCACACAGCAAAGCGCCTGGAAATCAGTGAAGTCAAAGCAAGTACTCCGTCGATACGTTAGGCTGCCGTCATTCTGCTGTCTGAAGCTAATCTTGGTGCTTCATAGCTGGTGACGCATATTGAAGTCACCAGTGAAGACCAAGGATCCGGTGGGCGTCAGCAGTATGTTGCAGTGCGTGGCAGTATATTTTTAAGCTAAACCCCAGCGGTTCTGACTTCAGTGCGAATAGAATGATGCGGATGAGCCATGATGCTTACCCAAGAGTTGCAAGTACTGAATTGAAAGCATCCAGCACTTGCATTGCACTTCGCGCTGACGAAGTGTGCAGGTTATTTACGAGGATTTGAAAAGTATTCATCAGAGACCAGAGCATCATAACCACTTGCCGGCCTTCTTCGGACAATTTGTCAGGAACCGCACACTGTGCACTCTACAGCCGTGCGCAGCGGTATCACTTGACGTGGCATCGGCTGTAGGAGCAGCGGTGGTATCAGTTGTGGCTTCGGTTGTGGCTTCGGCTGTGGCTTCGGCTGTGGCTTCGGCTGTTGTTCTGGCTTTGGCTGTTGCTTTAGTAGTGAAGACTAAGTTCCATTGTTCTTGGCTATGACCTTATCACATTTAGATTGAATTACCCCAGGCCTAAAGGGCAGAGGAGGAGGTGTCGGATGGGGCGCACTCTTCACAGAGGCATCAGCGTTCTTTGAAGTCCGACGGCATCGGGTGCGTCGCTTTCTAACGGCCGCAACAGCTTCCCGACGAGACGAATGGTTTCTCGCCACCTGCTTCAAGATCACCTTTTCCTTCCTTATTTTGGGGCAGTCCTTCGAGGAAGCATCATGGGACCCATGGCAATTGATGCATTTGACAACTGTGGCTGCGAAGAGTATGCAGCGTGGAGCTAGCCGCAGCGTGAGCAAACTCTCGTGTTCTCGCACATGGCGCTCACGTGTCCCAGCCTCATACAATTGCGGCATTGCAGTGGCCTTGGGATTAATGGTCACACAGGGTGTCTCAAGTGGCCCACCTTGACGTGCGAAGGGAGAGTCTCGTCCTTGAATATAATTTTCACACGGCGGGATGTGCCGAGGCGATACACGTGTTATGGTGACGCCATCAACGGCAGGCTTCACTAGAATCGGCAAGTCAGCGCTGGAGATGGAGACGTCCACGTCGTAGATGCCACCAGTAGTGGAACCATCGTTAAGGGTGATGTACGAGCAGATCTTAACGCCACCTAGTTCTGTAACTTTAGTCAAATTTCTCAGCGCAGTCTCATGTGTGACGTCGATAGCCAACACTTTTCGTGAGTTGACTAACGTCTGTTATCTGGTTTGGCTCCTCCACTTCAAGTTTCGCCGATACGGACTGTCTGTTTAGTCGCCTCAGGTTGTCAGTAGCGGGTTCTGGTACAAATAGAATCGTACTTATTGCGCTATCCTGAGTTGCTCCTACCGTTGGCATGCTCGAAGACATGGATGCCCTCGTGGCGTGTCTTCGTTTCACATTGCGGCTCCGCACAAGCTCAAAGGCGTCATCAGAGAAGTTCTCACTGCTGAGCGAGTAGACTCTGGTGTCGTCGGTGTCGCTCTGGAGGCCGCCGCTTCCTAGACGCAGCCGCCGCTGAAGTCGCCATTCCCGGCAGAGGCACGGGACGTCAACTTGCATCCACGCTACGAACCATGCCGGCTCTCCAAAGATGTACGCAGAAATAAGGACAAAACAGCTGAGCTGGAGAAGTAGCGTCCTGGCTTGCAGACGCTTCGTCTTCGTCCTGCGCCATCAGCTGAAAAAAAGAAGTAAATTGCAAGCATGTATCATTTTCGTATATTGACCTAACAGGAATATTGCGTGTAGAGGCGAAACGGCAATGCAGATAAATTATTTCACTTTTACATACATTTCGTAACAAGTAGACACCTCCCAAACAATGCATAAAATATGAAGAAAACATCCGATCTTCAAGCATTCCTCCCTTTCCGGGAATTATTTCCTGCACTTTAAGAGCAAATACAAGGGTGACTGCGCGTTTCCAAAACAACTTGGCCTCAGTCGACGCAGTAGTATACGCCAAGTACACAGAGGTGGCTACAACACAGGCTCTCAGTAAGACCATGCCACAGGCTCGCAGAATGCCTTCTAGTCGCACTCAAAACATTTGTGGGTGCAAAGCCTGTTTTCAGTCGCTCAGAAGACATACATGTCAAGTTCTTGAGCTCCTGGGCGTTATCTTTTACGCGTACTGCCAGCGCAAGCAACAGATTCTCGTGTTATCATTCTCGGCAATCGCTTTTCGCGTTTTCGACAAGCGTGAGTACCGAAATAAGGTGTATGTTGTTGCAGGGCCATAAAAAACGTCAGAAACTTGTCCCACGAAAATTCAGTACACGCAAAACTCACTCACCATGGCCGGCTTGCTTTTTCGCTAAGAGCTTCACAACCCCAGGCGCAGGTAGCAAGCCGCAAAAGTATCACAAAAAGTTACCGAATGAATTACAATAATTTTTGGGGTCAGAGAATGCGTCACGAACTTCTCCCAGTAAGATTTAGTACAGTACTCACGGATTGAAATAGGACATTCGGAGCGCGTGGCCGTGGCTACTTGTAGCGCCGCTCGTGGGTGCCCATAGAACCAACGTGCTACATGGTGGTATAGGGTTAGGGGGAGAACATCTACGGAATAGAATTGCTCCTTCCGGTCGCCAACGAACCGCTCTGTGGTTTAGCACACTGCCAGTGTGGCGCTGCAAGGCTTGCGTGCCTGCGTGTGCCGACCGAAATGGCTCGACGGTGCGCACATGCGTGAGCAGTCCCCGCCCCCCCCCCCCCCCCCCCCCGACGCTCTCTTTACACGCGCTTAAATTTGGCGATGCGGCACGCATGCTGTGCAAGCAAGACATGGGATTCGGCTACGAGATTGCGCCTTACGTGCGTTCGTATGTATGATAAACATCTGCACAAAAGAATAGCTTATTTCGTGCAAACGCCTGTGGAGTAGCCGACGAGAAACTTACGTTCTTTATTTCAGCCTCGAAATGATAACTCCCGGTATTGTTGGTCGTACTGACGTCAGCGGAAGCCGAGCCACAGGCAGTTATATATGGCGAGCACAAGACGCGCCTCCGTTTCAGACACGAGCAGCAATGCCAAGCGTAGCCATCTCAGAACGAATGCAGATTGTGACTGTCTTCAGCAGGTTTACCGCAGCAACAAAACGCCGATATGACCGGACGCCCCCGCTCGTCGGTGAGCAGGATTGTGCGGGCTTTCAGGACCGATGCTCGCTTGACAAATCTGCTCAGAGGACACCGGCCGAAGGTGACGACCGACTCTGACGACGAGCGTATAGTTGAAGCAGCGAGAGAAAACCCGAAAATGACGGCGAAATAAATACGAAACGACCTGGGGCTCGCAGCCAGCACACAAGTAGTACGCAAGCGCCTTCACATGGGTGGCCTTCGTAGTTGTGCTGCGGCGATTGAGCCCTTCATCTCCTCAGAAAACAGGATCAAAAGGCTGCTGTTTGCAGAGGAGCATCGGTCATGGACAGTGGAAGAGTGGCAGAATGTCATTTTTACGGACGAGAGCACGTTTACACCAAATGGGACCAGCAGCAGCGAGCGTGCCATGGAGGACACGAAGCATGAGGTAGGTGGACTCTTTCACGCAGCTTCTCTAAAAAAAAATCCGCCAACGTTTATCTTTCTTTACATTCCCGTAGCGCATAATACATAGGATAGATTGTATGTGTCGGCTAGGTATGCGTTTTCATCAAAAATTACGTTTTATATTCCGTGCACTCCGCTACCGCGAGGAGAGAGCGCACGCCGAAATCTTTTCACCAGCGCCTTGTTTCGTCACTAAATGGTCACTAAAGGCAGTGCATTCTGCCAACATTCAAGCGCAGGAACCCTTATCGTTGCGGTTGTGAATCGCAGTGATATAAAATAATGTCTTGTGTTCTTTCCGCTTCCTTCACACAGGTTCGACGCCCCCAATCTGCATCATGCTGCAAGCAGCGGTCGATGTATACCGTCAACGTGCGGGGGTGTATTTCCAAAGATGGCTTGGGTCCGCTTGCTCGCCTGGACGGCCGCGTTAATGCCGCAGCATACTTAGACCTCCTCGACACCGCCCTTATGCCGTATGCCCTGGATGGCCCATTTAAGGACTGCTTGTTTTACTACCAGCAGGACCGGAGCCCAGTTCACACCGCAGCACCCCTGGCTCGCCTGCTAGAAGACAGGTGTGTGACGGTGTTGAGCTGGCCTCCGCCAGGTGTGTACATGCATATTATTGACATTGTATGGGCTGAAATAAAGAAGGCCCTGTCTCGTCGGCCGCTCCACAGGTGTTCTTCGGACAACCTGTGGGTGGCTGTTCAAGAAGAATGGGAGCAGCTAGCGCGTTCTTCCTTGGCCGGTAACTTCTACGAAAGCTTGCCACGCAGAATGTCCGCCGTATTAGTTGCTAGGGGCGAACCAACAAAATACTGAGACTTCGTTTACATGTTTCACGAGGACAGGCCTGTGACTGCTTCTTTTGTTTTTGTCGTTACAAAACGGGCGAAATAAACTTTATTTCCTTTTGTGCAAGTGTTGATCATGTCTACGAAGGCACGTACGGCGTTATCTCGTAGCTGAATCCTGTGTATTAATTGCACAGCATGCGTGCCGGATCGCCAAAACGCGTGTAACGAGAGCGTCGTCTGCTCGCGCAGTTGCGCAAGCAGACGACGCCGCAAAACGGGCAGTGCGCACCGCCGAACCATTTCAGTCGGCACACGAAGGCGCGTAAGCCTTGCAGTGCCACGCAGGTGGGCTTCTTCGATTTTCCACTTCTGGCTACCCGCGGGCTGCCAGAACCTGCCAGGACGATTTTGGTCTGGCTTCTTTCTGGAAGTTCTCTGGCTAGCAGACTGCTAAAAGAGGTGATGGGCGCTCGCCGCCAATCTTTGCGGGGACTTCACGGATTGCAACGCAGGTGCTTTACCTCGCTCAGCCAACTGTCTACGGGAATCTTCGGATTTCCTTACTTTTGGCGTTATCTTTCTAAGTGGTAATGCTCACTGCCAGTGTGGTGGAGGCCGGCGACATGCACTAATATTTAACACAAGGTGAATATAAGCAAAACAACAATCACAACGGGTCTTCGTTCCTTCTAAGTGCCGCGCTTCTATGCGCTGCGGCCACCCGCCACTGCACGACAGCGCCATGTGCTGGACTACCGGCGACGCACGGTCCCCTTCGTTGCGACAGTCAGCAGCAGAGCAACCGAACGGTGCACTCGAAATTTATCAAGCATGACGAAGCCCCGCGTGAGAGTGAGGGCGAAGTCTGGCGTCACTCGGGGCACTCTCTTCGTCAGCGCGCGCAGCGCGATAGCAGCGCCCCGGTGTGGCCCCGCAGCCGCTCCAGCCACTTGAGCCGTGGTGCGTTTACTTTTTTGGCCGATAGTTCATATCTCGTTTTTCTGCAGTTAGCGATAGCTTTGCAGCTAGTCCGTGCTCGCTCCGTCTCTCCGTCGTATACTTAGGTGGCAGCTCGAAACCGATATGTGTTCAAACTGCAGGCCGTTGATCTAAGAATACACTGATTGCACTCGGTACATTTGACACACGTACATTGGCTTATTGCTCTCATGATAGCGACCAATGTTGTTTTTCGTGTGAAACGATTCGCTCATCACCAGCCACGTGCATTTTTATGCGCCAGCCGCGTCCCCAGCTACTTAGGGTGAAAATGAGAAGCACCATCAGCCACAACGAACTTTCTGAAATCGAAACCCAAGCAGGTGGACACGAAATTTCATGTGTATGAGACCTACCCGATAACCTGCTTTTTCATGTCTTGTGATGCCACAACGCCAAGTCATCAATGTCGTCAGTGGGCGACGTGATCGCAGCGAGCAGGGATCCTTGCTTTCGAGTATACAATCACTTACGCGCGATTTCGAGTCTTGTATCCGCCGCGTCGGAGGCCCTCTCTTGCACAGCGCGCAAGGTACGTGACGTTGGCCCAGTGCGCGTCCTGCGCCGTGTCGCGTGAAATCGCGAGAAAGTGATCGCATCTCTGAATGCAACTATATTTTCAATCTGGCAACGCATAAATGGGCCGACTACACCGAGCGCGCGCCGGTCGCTGCCATGCTGGTAGCTTGTTTACATTTCGCCAGCTGTCCCGGCGTTCGATTTTGCAAACTTCGGGCAGGTTCGGGTTGTCTTGGGATCCCAGCCCACGTTACTTCCTATCCTAACCGGAACTAGCTATCTGCCAGCGGACTGCCAGCGGGCTGCCTGAACTCCGAAGTTCGAAGAGGCCCAGTGTGGTAAACCACAGGCTGGCTCGTTGGCGACCGGAAGGAGCAATTCTGCTTTGTATATGTTCTCCCCCTCGCGCTATACCCCAATGCATCACCTTGGTTTCATGGGCATGCACGGGGGGCGCTGCATGCAGTGACGGTCACTCGCTCCGAATGTTCTATTTCAATCCGTGAGTACTGTACACGCGAAACTAACTGCTGCACACAACCTAGCTGCTTTTTGCTAACTGCGCCACTACGCCGAGCGCAGCCACATTGCTTGAAAGGTACCTTCAAAAGTAGCAAAATTGCTACAATAGTGTCTGGGGTCACAGAAAGCGCCAAAACTTGTCCCGGTAAGGTTCAGTGCACGCGAAACTGCGTCATGCGGCCGAGGTGCTTTTCGTCACAAAACCAGGTGCGGCGAGCGTGCCCAAGAACTACCCAAATAAGTTATAATAATAATGGTTGGGCTCACAGAAAGTGTCGCAAACATCTCCCAGTACTAGTAATTAACTCAATTTAACTAGGCCTGGATGGTGGCGCTGTTTTTCGATAACTGCATCACTATATGTAGGTTCAGTTTTGCGCAGTAAGAATAAATGTGCTTGAAGTGCGTCACAGACTGTAGAACAAAATTCCTCACCTTGATGCAGTCCAGTAGTGCAGCGTTGCCGTGTCGAAATGCAGACGCATAGCACGAAAATGCCGGGAGCTCGACAAACGGGCTACATCCAAAAGAGACGGGTCGCCGAGCAGGCGACCTTCACATGCGCAGGCGGCCTCGCTCGCCTCGGTTGCATGCCTGGCGAATTACGAATGCATATGGCGCGTCTGGCGTGCCGCTAGCTTGTTGCTAGGTGACGAAAGAAAAATAAGTCGCGAAGTATAAGTTCATTTATACGTAAAACGTTTTGTGTTTTAGTGGGAAAGAACAAAAAAATAAAACGTCTGTAAGTTCGTTTCAGATTCTTCTTTTTTTCCCGATCCTCGCATCAACTAATGAATGGAGTTTACACTAGGCGTGGCGTGTTTCCTGTTGCCAGTTTTTCCCGAGTGTCCCCTCTTGTTGAATTTCTTTCTCTATGGCGCTATCCTGGACTGTAAAGGTGAGCCTTTACAGTCAATATTTGACCATCTATTGTTCCTGCTTTATGTACGTAGCCTGCACATAGCCCATGTAAAGATATAGCTGAGCAAAGAAGCAACAGGTGTTAAGCGCTTAACTTCTTTCATATTGGAAATGGCGCTAACACAATGCGCGGAGAAAGTTGAATCAAAACAGGGAAGAAAGCCCATTCGTTACATACGTAGGTGACAACCGGCTTTCCGAAGCCCTAAAGAGACTTCTTCCATTAGGCACAACTCTGGTAGCCATATCATTGACCCACGAATCACAGGGAAGCAAGTGCCACGGTACCAGAATAATGAAGCTGAGAACCAAAATGGTGTATTAGGACCAACGAAAGGCATTCACTTACGCCGTGAGTGGCCATCTTGGTTGCCATGCTGCTCAACATCTCACTGCTCACACTCAAGTCATCTGACACAATGGTCGTCAGGGACATGGCGTCCACGCTCTACAGAAAATAGAGCAGCAACATAAAATCAGACACAAACATCACCAGCATGATCGGTACTTGCATGATCGGCATGTGCCTCGGAGAGGGACAGGTGCGTGGCGGCCTGACAATGGTTCCTAGCGGACAATGTTTTTCTGCCGACATGACATAAAACACTATGCTGCAAAATCCTAAATGCCACAGCTCTTCCTGCGTATTCTTATGGGCGAATACCTTATGTTTACCCTTCAACGCACTGATTTAATTCAGAGCATGCATATGTGAATGGAATAAAGGAATGTGCCAGCTTCAAACGGTATTGAATGAGAGACCGAGATACAGGACATGGACTAACGCGCACCTTAATTTTATTAGGGACGGCTTATCTACATATATACAACATAGGCAAGTGAGCAGAGCGCATTTCACATAAAAGCTACAATCGCATAATTTCTCAGTTTTAACAGCTTTTCTAAAGACATTTTCTTTGAGGTGAAGCAAGACGGAAGCACCCTATCTTTACCTAGTGCTTCTTCTGTGCCGTGTAAACTAGCTAGGTTGCGCCCACATATTACTGCGCCACGAAAAAAATTCACTTGTGTTAAGGGCTAAGCCAGGCCGTGCATCATGTGCGTTCTTGACATTGGGCATAAAATTCCGCTCGCATGAGGAAACGTCTGGTTCGGGCAGACAGATAGTTATATATCAGCCATCTTGCGCGGAAACATTAGCGATCTGTTAAGAATAGTACTTTATTGCATTTACGAGCACCCTGTCGGTCCTCTTCCTGTGAGCTATTACTATCAAGCTATCGAATCCTGGGCCAGAGCAGGAACATGCTTTGAAGAGAGATAATGGAGGCTTGCCATATTAGAAAAAAAACGATAAGACCTGTATAAGTAACGCTTGTGCTTTGCTGCACGGAAAAGATGTTTATTTGGATAGGAATTACATGGACACTCCAAGCGCATTTGTGTGGTCGCCGTGATGTTGCGTATAAAGTCCAACGGCGATAACACTGTTGGCGCGCGTCGTAAGCTGTATGTGCGAGTGAAAGCATGCAAGGTGTTAAGAACGGCCAGTTGCAGTGCAAGTTTTGCCGACCAGTGGTGTCAGTGGCAGCAACTTTCCTGGAACGCCGCCGCCAACCTCTAGCCACGGCGTGACTAAGTCGACTTTGTGTCGGGAACAATACGCGCGTCCTCCGCTCTCCGTCGCTTCAGCTAGGATTCGTTTGACGAAGCAGGCTTTGTGCTGAAACCGCCACTGTTACACTCTAGCCTCGCCGCCGTTGTGACAGAATGGGTCCGGCGGGCCAACTATGGTTACCGAACCCACCAACGCGGACCTGATCTGCTATGCGTGGGAGAGCTGCCTGCCACGGGAACATCGTCGGAGACCTCTCCCCACGCGCCGACCAAGACGCAAGACAATGGCTACCCGTACGCACTGCGAGGGTCCGCTCCGAGTTCTACGAAATTCGTGTGATGTCGGTTTTGGACCGAGAACATGTGTGTGTGTGTGTGTGTGTGTGTGTGTGTGTGTGTGTGTGTGTGTGTGTGTGTGTGTGTGTGTGTGTGTGTGTGTGTGTGTGTGTGTGTGTGTGTGTGTGTGTGTGTGTGTGTGTGTGTGTGTGTGTGTGTGTGTGTGTGTGTGTGTGTGTGTGTGTGTGTGTGTGTGTGTGTGTGTGTGTGTGTGTGTGTGTGTGTGTGTGTGTGTGTGTGTGTGTGTGTGTGTGTGTGTGTGTGTGTGTGTGTGTGTGTGTGTGTGTGTGTGTGTGTGTGTGTGTGTGTGTGTGTGTGTGTGTGTGTGTGTGTGTGTGTGTGTGTGTGTGTGTGTGTGTGTGTGTGTGTGTGTGTGTGTGTGTGTGTGTGTGTGTGTGTGTGTGTGTGCGTGCGTGCGTGCGTGTAAGCCGTCCCGCGGAGAGACGGCGTGTTTACAATGACTGGACGAACGTTTCCGTCCCTTTGGAATCAAGGGGAGGACCGAGTGGTTATAAGCCGCAGTAGTGTGGATGCTCGGTACGCAGTTTCTTAAGCAGTCATGTTAGACTGAGACACTCTCTCAAGCAGTCGTGTTAGACTGATGTACTTTCTCTCGCAGTCATGCTATACTGATGAACTGCATGTAATTACTGTAAATAAACCCATATTCCTCGTTCTCGATGAGAAGCAGTCGTTCCCTTCATCAACGTCCCCAGCGTGGATAAGTTGGACGACGGAATGGGCCAGCTAGCTTCTAATTCATGCCGTACTCCAATCTTGACAACGGGTTACGAACGGCGGGATTGAGCCCCCAATCATGACAACTGGTGACAGCGGTGGGATGGACTTTGCGACGTGGTGCTGTGTCTGCGGTGAGTGCTTGGTTCTTGCTTTGACTCTCTAGGCTTCATATTGTGGTTCTGTTTAGAACCGTAGGGAAGCTAGATTGTTGATTGTTAGCTAGGTTGTGTTTTCCTAGCTAGATTTAGCGAGCAGGACCAAAGCAGTAAAGCAGCAATTATGGAGTTAAGGACACTGCTGAGAGACGAATTGTTGATTGTTGGTGAGGAACTGGGCTTAGATGTACGCAAGGAAATGCTAAAATAGGAATTACTGAAGCTAATTTCCGATCAGGCCAGTGAGGAAGAAATTGAAATGGGGTTGGAACTTCTGAAAAAAAGAGAAGAACGGGACAGAGAGAGAGAGAGAGAGAGAGAGGAACGCGAGTTAAGAAAAATGCAAATTGAACTTGAAAGCAAACGTCTGGAGTTTTCTCAAGGAAGTGAAGGGGCTCTGGGACGATCAAGTGAGGCAGAATCATACCGCATGGACAGGCTATTAAAGTCTTTTGAGGTCGGGACCGACATAGGCTTGTTCCTATGCAATTTTGAAAAGACTTGCGAGAAGATGAACTTCGGCCCGAGTACATGGCCACAGTGGTTGCTGTCTATGTTGCCGTGTGAGGCGGCGGAAGTAATCGCCAGACTCAGTGCGGAAGATGCATATGATTAAGCGAAAGTCAAGGCTAATCTTCTGAAAAAATATCGTCTTTCAGCTGAAGCTTTTCGGAAAAGGTTTAGAAGCACAGGCAAGAGAGATAGCGAGGGCTATCCGGAGTTTGCATACGGCTTAAAGGCCAACCTAGCCGAGTGGCTGAAAAGCGCGGAAGCGTACGAGAGCAGAGACATGATTATTGACTGCATGTGTCTAGAGCAGTTTTAAGAAGCATCCCACAATTTGTGAAACTATGGGTGCAAGACAGAGGGAATGTAAACACTGTGGAAAGGGCGGCTGAATTAGCCGAAGAGTACGCAACGCGTAGAAAGTTAAACGCCGAGGACGGAAATTTGGACGGTCGAAATGGACCGCGGAAACCCTTTCCGTTCAAAAAGGGTTCGCAGACTAGACCATGGGAGCCTGTAGATGTGGAGAAAAGCCCGCAGAAAAGAGCGAGGACATACTTAACGGAGAAACCGCACAAAAAGAACAGAAAAGAAAATTCGAATCTTTTAGACCAATTCGCTGTTATAAATGCCACAAACTGGGACACATAGCTGTAAACTGCGGGAACCCTAGCGTAGTTTTCTCCTACGTGGAGGAAAAAGACGAGAATATGGAACTTTTGAGCCCATATCTTCACGACCTGCAAGTTAATGGCAAACAATGCAGGGTGCTAAGAGTCAGTGCCGCCACGATGGACATTGTCCATCCGTCTTACGTGATGGTAGATGACTTCACTGGAAAAGTAGCATGGATGAAACAGGTCGTAGAAGAACACAGCCTGTGTCTGCCCATGGCCAATGTCAAAATCAGTGGACTATTCGGGGAGCTATGGACCCAGGCTGCAGTTTACAAATTTTTGTCACTACAGTACCCTTACATTTTTTTCAAATCGTTCGAATCAGTTACTGCGTGAGAAAGGGCTTAGATTGGGAGACGGCGTAGTACAGGCATTGACCCGCGGCCAAGCTCGTAAAATCGCGTCGCTTTCGGCTGCAAATGCAGCAGCTGCTCCAGCGGAGGTATAACTTCAATACCCGAATCCGTGCTATACCTGACGGACAACAAATAACTTGAGGAGAGCCTGCCAGCTGACCAGCTCAATGAGAGCGTAGCTCCAGAGTAAAGTTCAAGCCTGCAGGAAGAGCAAGCTGACGCAATCACAAGCGAGACAGGGTCCTTATTATCACCGGCCTCAAACGGATTTGATCAGCTGTTACGTGTGGATAGAGTCACTGGCAGCCGAGCAAAAGAATGATGAGAGCTAAAGAAGGCATTGCTAGGCGCAACGTGACGATACATGAGAGAGCAGGGTTGTTGTATCGGCACTACAGAGATCGAAAGGGTAGGATTTTAGATAAGTTAGTCGTACCTACTAGGTACAGGGAGGACCTTTTGAGTCTCTGTCATGGAAATGGGTGGTCCGGCCACCTAGGTATAAACAAAGGAAAGATTGCTTATGGAATACTACTGGCCTGGCTGCTTCAAAGACGTAGAAAACTTTGTAAGATCATGCGACGCCTGCCAGCGCTCGGGTAAACCAGGAGAGACATGGAAAGCTCCACTAAAGGTAGTGCCCTTAATAACAGAGCCTTTCAGACGACTTGTAATAGACACGGTAGGGCCTCTACCAAAAACAAAATCAGGTTACAGGTACTTGTTTACCATGCTGTGTCCGGCTACAAAGATTCCAGAAGCAATCCCTCTGAAAGAGCTCAGCTCCACCGAAGTAGTAGACACGCTTTTGACAGTGTTTGCACGAGTTGGGTTTCCAGCCGAAATCCAGGCGGATCAAGGGTCAGTATTCACCAGCGCACTGACTTCCACATTCTTGCAAAAGTGCGGGGTAAAGTTAATACACAGTTCCGTCTATCACTCTCAGCCAAACAGTGTAGAGAGGTGGCATTCAGTGCTTAAGCGAGTTTTGCGTGCGCTCTGTTACGAGCACATGGTGGACTGGAAGAACTGTCTGCCGGCAACTTTGTTTGCTTTAGAACGGTTCCACATGAAGCGACAGGGTTCTCGCCAGCAGAACTAGTGTATGGGAGGACACTCCGTTCTCCACTAAGAATGTTAAGAGAGATGTGGGAGGAAAGAGGAGAGAGTCCAACATAGGTTGGATACGTGCTAAATATGCTGGAACAGCTAAGCGCAACCCAAGAACTAGTCGGAGAACATGTGTGTGTGTGTGCATGTTTGTGTGTAAGCCGTCCCGCGTAGAGACGGCGTGTTTACAATGATTGGACTAACGTTTCCGTCCCCTTGGAATCAAGGGGGAGACCGAGTGGTTATAAGCCGCTGTTGTGCGTATGCTTGGTACACACTTTCTCTCGCAGTCATGCTATACTGATGAACTGCATGTAATTACTGTAAATAAACCCATATTCCTCGTTCTCGATGAGAAGCTGTCCTTCCCTTCATCAACGTCCTCAGCGTGGGTAAGTTGGGCGACGGTATGGGCCAGCTACCTTCTAATTCATGCCGGACTCCAATCTTGACAACGGGTTACGAACGGCGGGATTGAGCCCCCAGTCATGACAGAAGGAAGCCGACGATCGCGGCTTAATCTGGCGCACGCTAACGAAGAAATCGGAGAGCAAACTCGCCGTTTCCTGTCGCGCGAAAGGTTGTGAGGGGATGGGATGGAGGGCAGCGAGGTTGTGCTCCAGCAGCAACTGCGCATTTCACAGCCGCGCGCAAGGGCAATTGATGATCGAGACCCTATCTCGCGCGCCATATGTGAAGGCAAGCGGTGATCGAGGCGGCGCGGGATGGAGGAAGGGTGCGCGGCTTCGACTGCGCGAACAAGTGCTGCTTCTACGGTCGCGCGTGCAGTATCTTGACATAATCTGCGGACGGTTCATATCTACGCGCACACTGTGCTCACCGCTCTTGCGTTGAAGCCGTAGACCGCACGAAGGTCACTTCGCTCGCTACTGCTGCTGCCGCGTTGCTCACATCAGCGTTTCCACAGCGACTGCTCGTGCCCATCGAGCGTGATGTGTTCATGTTGGCTCGTGCACGCTGACACAATATGCTTGCTACTTGAGTTAGTAAGCGAATGTTTCCAAGTTTAGACGGCCGATAAAGCTACTGTGCTTACTTCATATAACTGCGCACTAATTTGCTATGCCAATCGATGCTTCGCCTTGAGGGCGAAAGTACGATTTTTTTAAACGAGCTGTTACAATCACTGCATGTTGGCCAAGATGATGCGATTGTTGCTTCTATACAGACTGCGGCCTGCGTACCTGCCTGGGTTCGATCTACCTGGTGTTCCGCGTAACCTGAACGAAAGATTTTAAAAAGTCGTTAACAGTTGCTGGGCGAGGCCAAGGACATATCTTTTGCCTTATGTGTTGCTCCTCAAAATGCTTATATTTCGCTTATTGTATAGAAAAGAGATTAATGATTAAAGCTTTTCAACATTTACTTTAGTGCCAAGTGCATTTTGTCACAATGTAGAAAGTGTTCCCATCTTTTGTGACAACGTGCATGTTGCGTGACGAGATTTCTTCGGCGTTTAAATATGACCCTTCAAAATAGCAAATAAAAGGACGTCACTTAGCTCATGCGCTATCATATTGCAGCGTTCTCAATCGTGCTTCGAGCAAAAGAACCATGCGGGCGGTTCTATCGCTTATCAAGAAAGGCGATTAGTCTTTTCCGCGTGGCGCCGCGGAAGGTACCGATGCCTAGAGCGTCGGCCACTCACTCCGGCAAGCGTGAAACCAGACTACTGCGGCGAATCCAGAAATCCCGAGGATGAAGTTCACGAAATCCAGGCTAGTTACGTACAGTCGCATTCATAAATTTGGAGACCATGCGAGCCCGTGGCCGTGTGCGTGCGCACGCCGTCTGGCGGCTCGGTGCCTGCTGCCGAGAGTATCGCAGTGCGCATGCGCGTCCTTCCTATCTCGCTGGCCCGCTCACTGCCCACCCGCGAGCGCGCCGTTCACAGGAATTTGCAGCCGCCGTCGCCAGTAGTGCTGTCAGGGGAGCACACTCTCAAGTTCAACAAATGGCCACAGAGGGCGAAAAAATCGACCGCGCGCCGCTGCTAACAAAGCCAGCGTAGTAGCATCACTTCGGTATGCTTTCGTTAGTTCCAGCATTTCCCGGTAGAGGCGTCGTAGTAAGCGCAATTTTATCTTACAAACTTTCTCTTACAATTACCGAAGCATTTTCTTTTACATAAAAAACAGGGCAAAATTATCATTGCTAATTAGATATTGTACTCTTTGTTATTAAGTTTATTGTTTCTTCGTCATTATAAACGCAAATAGCGTTCAGCATCATCGATATTTCAGGTGACCTCTGGCCTGGATTTAAAATTTTTACCGCTATTTTCGAGTGCACGGCGGCACGGATTCATTCGTTCGTACACAGAGACTGGTTGCTTCTTTGTTTCTAAAACTAGTTTCTTGCGCTTCGATGTCTCGCGTTATTTAACTTGGGGTGAAGTTACGTGTTTGCAAGCGGACATGTAAGCCCGGAAGTTGGGTTTCCGTCGTGAGCCATTCGGATCAGGTCTGCATCGAAACGGGAGCTGGATTTTGCTGCGGCTGGCAACGGCAATAAAGGTGAGTCGTTTAACACCGCTGCTTGAATCGTTATATAATATCCGTCTCATTACCTTCCAGGCGGGCACAAGTTAACGAACTAGATCCTGCATTACATATGAGTAGTCAGGATCTCAGTTGCTGTTTCCTAAATAAACCTTTACTTGCGAGGCTGTCGTTTACACACACAACCAGGAAAGACAGAGCGATATCGGAACGCGCGTATCATTTTTCATCTTATTGTAGCCGTGGTTGTAGGTGACTGAGTAGCCTTATCAATATACATATTAAACTCTTTTTTCGAGTCCACCGGCAACGTCTTTCGTCCACAAAACCGAATAATCCTTTGGTAAAATGAGGTGAAAGTACAGAATTAAATGTATTAAACAGTTGCAAGCATGATAATTCACCCATATTTCGAACTTGTTGGTTCCAAATGTTCTTGCTGTTCAGATTGGTTACCGTAGGGCATTTATTTTTGCAGTAGTGAAGCGGTGCATCACGTTCGTGCAGAAAAATAATGCATCAGTTCTAATAGCTTCATGACTTTCATGCATTTGCTTGTGGAACCAGCAGTGTGATCTCTTCTACTCTATAAATGAACCCACAAATGTTCTTATTTGTGATCTTAATAATACATAAGCTGTTGACATGCATTGTAGTTAGGCAGACATCAATTTTATGGACAATAGCAATATTTATTTAACATGCTGCTTAAGCACCCTAGAACAGACAGTGTAAATTTACATATGTTCTGTAGTCGCAAATCATTACAACATATATGTCACACCTTTTTGCATTTCATATTGCAAAACTTTGCTTTTTCAATTTCTGATTCAGTCAAAATTTCTGTTCCAGACATGCAGTAATGAGGACGGCACCAGTATAAAGCAACACACTCCACGCACTAAACAGAAGCTGCTGCCTGCTACAACAAGGTCGTTGGACAACTAAGGACAACAAGGACCTGCCTGGACAAGAAGGACGTTGGCTACTACTACAAGGTAAACAACACATGGTTCAGAAATAAATATGTTTGATATATGCTGTATTGGCTTGCTGTTTGCAGCAGATATGAATGTTTGTTCATATTTATGGTTCAGTATAATTGGTTCGAACATAAAAGAAAACACACATAAGTTTGGCTAATCTGTGCTGTATCATGTGTCACCGTTTTGCCCCAACAGAGTCTATGCCAAGCACATCTTGGTCATCACAGGAGCTCCTATCTGCGCCTACAGGAAGGGGCTGGAGCCGAATTTGCAAGGCTTTTACACCAAGAACAAAGAAGCGCATGCAGAAGAATATGAATGAGATATCAAGTCTGCAGAGGACTGTGTCAAGACTGAAAAGAGCTTCAGCCACCATTCCACCAGCACGGACATTTGGCTGAGTCATCCAGGTAACTCAAAAAGGACTTTCTACAAATTCTTCGTCTTCAGATGTACCTGCAACATCCAACCAAGCACGGACGACACTGGCCAAAAGATCGAGTTCCGTCAGTTTGCCCTTAATCAGCTTCCTAGCCTTGTCTATTCCGTTTGTGCCAAGTGTAATTTTTCTTCTATAAATGCAAGCTTTCTCATTGCCCATTTTTGTTAGAGATCATTCATCCTCATCCAAATATAAAGGTCAACCGATTCTTCGCTGATACTTAATACCAGTCACCGTCTAGTAGCCTAACATATCTGTAGCAGTATCTTCTAGTGTATGTTGTCATGCGCAATTCCTCTCCTGAAATAGCTGATGCAGCATCGGCATGTGTCTTGCATTAACCTATGCACATGTGCTATGCACCATTTTAATTTTCTTGATGTTTTTAGCCTTCAATGCTTGCAGAGCAGAGTGGCTTCTCTCTTGAATGCAAGCTTTCTCATTTTCCATATTCCTAGTCTTGTTGATGATTGCTCCTCTTCCTTGATAGCCTGGGTCTTTGTGCAAGCTACACTGAAGTGATTGATTGCAGAATCTGGTTTTGCCACCCCACTTGGTTGTGGTAACTGTGTTACGTTTCTTGGATGTGGGGGCCTGGTCAGTTGCATTGGTAAGCAGTCCCTCGAGGTAAGCATTTGCTCCTGCAGTTCGCAAAGCGACATAGACTCCCAGTATACGCACACCGTAACTGGTGCGCCCCGTTCGTTCTGGCCTGCTGCAGCAATGGGCAAATTGTGCTTGTGGCCTGCCTCGGCCATGATTTGCTCAAAACGGAGACCAGTATATGTGCTTACATGGTTCGAAGTGTATAGAGTTGATAGCCGTATGGGTAGAAAGGCCAGCAAGAATGGCTGCCGAAGGTGATGCCTACAAAAACGACTTGTCCACATTGCTACAAAGTGGGACACAAAGTGTGAGCCACACATAGCGGCCCTCGAAAGAAAATAAATGTGCAGGTTGGAAAGGAGTTAACACTAAAATGCCGGGTAGTCCATGTCGCTGTGTTTGTTGCGGCAGCAGATGCCTGCGTCACCTGATTGCTTCGCAATGGAAGTTGCTCATCTTCAACGGCAACTGTTGGTTCAAACAGGTGCGAGGCTCTGTCGAATCTGTTTGTACCGCAGGTTGTCACTCCTTACCAGACCACCACATGCGACAAAGGCTAGCATTATGCCTGTAAGATGGTTCGTAGCCAATGTATAATGTATTGTCTGAACCTCATGCGGTGACCGATTGCTGTTTAATTTTGCTGTTATGTCACTTGGTTACGGTCGCAGTGTTATGTTTTTCGAATATTGCGGCCTGGTCGGTTGCACTGGGAAGCAGTCTCTCGTAGTAAGCATTTGATCCTGCAGTCTGCACAGCGACATAGACTCCCAATTTACGCACACCGTGATTCGTGCTCCCCGTTCACCCTTTCCTGCTGCAGCCATGGGCAAATTGTGCCTCTGGCCTTCCTCGGCCGCGATTAGGCATGAACGGAGACCAGCATACGTGCTTACATGGCCGGACGTGTATGAAGTTGGGTGGAAAGGCCCGCAAAAGTGGCTGATGAAGGTGGTGCCCATGAAAGCGACTTGTCCATATTGAGGC
The DNA here is from genome assembly GCF_023375885.2 of Dermacentor andersoni. Taxonomy (NCBI): domain Eukaryota; kingdom Metazoa; phylum Arthropoda; class Arachnida; order Ixodida; family Ixodidae; genus Dermacentor; species Dermacentor andersoni. The sequence continues at coordinate 160,593,497 of NC_092819.1, read as the reverse complement.
AATGTGGGACACCAAGTGTGAGCCATGCATTTGCAGCCTCAGAAAGAAAAGAAACGTGCAGGTTGGAAAGGAGTCAATGCTAAAATGATGGGTAGTCCATGTCGCTGTGTAGGCTGCGGCAGCAGATGCCTGCGTCACCCGATTGCTTCGCACTGCAAGTTGCTCATATTTAACAGCGACTGTCGCTGCAAACAGGTGGGACACTTTGTCCAATCTGTTTCTGCTGCTGGTTGTCGCTCGTTACTAGACCACCACGTGCGACGAAGGCAAGCATTACGCCTGTAGGTAGACGGCTGAATGTACCGCAAGAGACCCGTGTATGTTAATGCTCACTGTTGCCATATGGTTTGTAGCCAATGTATAATGTATTGTCTGAACCTTATGTGGTGATTGATTGCTGTTTAATTTTCCTGTTATGTCACTTGGCTACGGTCGCAGTGTTATGTTTTTAGAATATTGCGGTCTGGTCGGTTGCACTGGGAAGCAGTCTCTCGAAGTAAGCATTCGCTCTTCCAGCCTGCACAGCGACATAGACTCCCAATTTTCATGCACCGTGATTCGTGCTCCCCGTTCGCCCTTTGCTGCTGCAGCAATGGGCAAATTGTGCCTCTGGCCTTTCTCGGCCGCGATTAGGCATGAACGGAGACCAGCATACGAGCTTACATAGTCCGATACGTATGAAGTTGATAGCCAGATGGTTGGAAAGGCCCGCAAAAGTAGCTGATGGAGGCGATGCCCACGAAAGCGACTTGTCCATAGTGAGACAATGTGAGACACCAAGTGTGAGCCACATATTAGCGGCCCCCGAAAAAAAAAAAAAAAACGTGCAGATTGGAAAGGAGTGAACGGCTAAAATCTGGGGTAGCCCATGTGGAAAGGAGTGAACGGCTAAAATCTGGGGTAGCCCATGTCGCTGTGTAGGCTGCGGCAGCAGATGCCTGCGTCTCCCGATTGCTTCGCAATGCAATTTGGGCATTTTTAACGGCGACTGTCGCTGCAAACAAGTGGCACACTCTGTCCAATATGTTTCCGCTGCTGGTTGTTGCTCGTTAACCTGACCACCACGTGCGACGACGACGGTGAGCCGTTTACGAGCTCGCGTCAATGATTCCAGCGTATCTCGACATGCACATTTTATTTCTGCTATTGCACGAGAATGTACACTGCTTGTTTTCTGCCAATAATGTCGCGCGTTCTGTTCACTCACTTGTGGCTTGTTTGTATGGGCGTCAGTAGAAGCTCTTGGCAATTAGAACGCACCAGCTACGCGGCAGCGAAGGCATTGAGGCATGCCGCATAGCCTGCAGGGCAAGCACAAGCACGGCGCGTACCAGCGTACGCAACCGGCAAAAAACGGCCATATTGGATTTTGCTCAAAAAACAAAAAAAATACGTGCACTTCCGCTTCCGGATTGAGCAACGTCATCTGGCGTCCCCCTAAGTAAGTTCCATGCGCTGCCGCTGCTTATTTTCAAACCACGGCGGAAGGTACCGTTTCCCGTCTCTAAGTTGGTTCTTTATTCTATGGTGCTGTTCGCGAAGCAGCGGCGCGGCATCTTCGGTCCCCTTGGTCCGATCTCGGCGGTGTTTTTGAACTACGGAAGCGCTTGCTCTCCCCGCTTCTGTCATGGCTGTGTGGCCGATACCACGGCGTAAGATATCTGCTCTTTAGGTGCAACCGCACGCATGGATGGCAGCGGATACCTATCAGTGGTACGACGCAACTTCAAGATGGGAGATGTTTCATTGATTTTATGTCCCGTTGGTATGGCAATGGCGCTTCGCAGAAAATCCGAAGTGATTGACGCGCGAAAGTATATCTATCTATCTATCTGTCTATCTATCTATCTATCTATCTATCTATCTATCTATCTATCTATCTATCTATCTATCTATCTATCTATCTATCTATCTATCTATCTATCTATCTATCTATCTATCTATCTATCTATCTATCTATCTATCTATCTATCTATATCTATCTATCTATCTATATCTATCTATCTATCTATCTATATCTATCTATCTATCTATATCTATCTATCTATCTATCTATCTATCTATCTATCTATCTATCTATCTATCTATCTATCTATCTATCTATCTATCTATCTAGTTACGACCCTACATAAATGGTCGACCATATATGTCGGGTCGGAACTGATGTCACCGTCGGTAATGTGGGACGATGATGGTGGCCTTTGAGACGACGAAGAAGAGTGTAGCATTATCGCAGCTCTACGCTTGCTGGCTCAGCCATTAAAAGCCATCTGTAAATAGACGCACACTTCTTCCTTCCCGGAGCATCTTTGGTGGACGTGCGGGGTAATCAATTGCGCAAGACGGAGCTCCGCAGCGGACGTAACCTGGCAGCCATCTAATCAGAAGGCGAGAGTTCAACCACGGCCCCGTCGTCACCACCGACGGTCATTTTGGTCCAGCCTCGCGACCCTGGCATGTTTTCCGGGATCAACAACGTTGACGTCGATGACTGGTTGCAGAATTACGAACGGGTCAGCGCACACAACAGGTGGGATAACATTCTTATGCTGGCCAATATAATATTCTACCTCAAGGAAATGGCACGGGTCTGGTTCGAAACCCACGAAGAAGAGATTGCGAGTTGGGACCAGTGCAAGCAGAAGCTTGCACTGGTCCCAACTGGCAAGCCTGTCGGCCACCAATGTGCTGCGAAGAAGGACCTTGGGACCCGCGTACAGACGTCCACTGAGTCTTACGTGGCGTATATCCAGGACGCCCTCGCCCTTTGCCTCAAAGTTGATAACAATATGGCAGAAGCAGACAAGGTCGGCCACGTTTTAAAAGGCATCGCGGACGACGCGTTTAACCTGCTTGTTTACAAGAACGTAACAGCGGTCAATGAGGTCATTAACGAATGTCGCCGCTTTGAAGACGCGAAGAGTCGCCGCATAGTTCAACAGTTTACGCGTCTACCTAATACCGCAGCTTCATCGACGTGCGAAGACGTTTGTCCACCTCGCGCGCCCACCTCCTGCGAGAACGTCGTACGTATCGTTCGGCGAGAAATCGAAGCAGCGTCTCCTGCCACGCCAGTGACGCAGAGCTTTGACGATTCCCGGCCACTTGTGTCTCTCATTCACTCGGTAATTCGCCAAGAACTTGCCAATGTGGGTCTTTCGTCCATCTGCTCCGCCAGCCGTCCTGACTTTGCTTCGTCTGCTGCCTCTGACCCTATTCAGCGGAGCCAATATGGTTCATATCCGAGCTATCGCAACCCGGCCGAATGACGCACACATGACGATAGACCCATCTGCTTTTACTGTGGACGTGTGGGCCACATCTCTCGCGATTGTCGAAGTTCCTGGCCATCCCACTCTCGACCAAGCTTTCCCGCCTACCGCCGCTCCCCACTGAATCCTCGCCCGCCATCACTCTCCACCGAAATTGAAGACACTCCTGCCAACGCTCGAGCCACCGCGACCAGCCGCTCGCCATCACCACATAGTCGCCGCTCCCGTTCGCCCCAGCTGCGTCGCTCTCCATCCACAGCTTACCGTCGCCGCTCTCCGACGGGAAACTAACTGGGGCAGCTCCTGGAGGTGACGCTGCTCTAGAACCCCGGCCTGAAATTCCTCTGCTGAGCCTGCCTACTAATCGGAACCTTCTGGACGTGGACGAGGATGGTTTGCCTGTTACAGCACTCATCGACACAGGAGCCCAAATTTCAATCATGAGTGCGGAACTTCGAACGCGCTTGAAGAAAGTACCGACTCCTGCTCCGACTAGACTGCTCCAAGTCGCCGACGGTGGAACTCCGGCTGTGCTTGGAATGTGTATTGCTCGTGTCAGTGTCGCCGGTCGCCACACGGCCGTTTTGTTAAGTGTGCTCGAAAGTTGCCCTCACAATGTTATCCTCGGACTCGACTTTTTGGCCGCTCATTCTGCTCTTATTGACTGTTCCGCCGGCGTTGTACAACTTGACCTACCACTAACTGTCCCCGTTGACCTTCCTGCTCAAGCTCCAACTCAGCTTTGTTCCGCGGATTTTATACACCTGCCATCTCTTGCAGCAACCTGCATCCCTGTCTTAGCCTGCCCACCTGTAGCTGACGGAGACTATGTCCTTACTCCCGCGACTTCAGTCCTGCTTTCTCACAATGTCTCCTTCCCACACACCATCGTTTCTGTTGCAGATAATCAGACATGTCCTCCCATCCTAAATTTCGGACAGTGGCCCCAAGTACTTCCTCGAGGCATGTCTCTAGCCACTTTGTCACCGACGCACGAGTGCCACATTTTCGCTCTATCTGTTGCGCCGTCTTCGACCAATGCTCACTCTGCGCCTTCTGCATCAGTCCCGACCGACGACTTTACAAAGATGATCGCACCGGACCTCTCAACCCAACAAACCGCAGAGCTCCGTGGCCTCCTCGAGTCCTACTCCGACATTTTCGACCTGAACGATCGCCCTTTGTGTCAAACCACGATCGTGAAGCATCGTATAAATACCGGCGATGCAACACCTGTCTGCCGACGCCAATACCGGCTGTCGCCTTCTGCGCGACAAGTTATCCAGAGCGAGGTTGACAAGATGCTTGCCAAAGGGATTATTGAACACCCTTCCAGCCCGTAGGCGTCCCCTGTTGTTCTCGTCAAAAAGAAGGATAACAGCTGGCGAGCTGCGTTGACTATCGTCATCTAAACACGATCACCAAGAAAGATGTATATCCACTTCCCCGCATTGACGATGCTCTGGATTGTCTCCAAGGCGCCACTTATTTTTCATCTATAGGCCTTCGCTCTGGATATTGGCAAATTGCCGTGGATGAAATGGACCGTGAGAAGAGCGCATTCGTCACACCAGACGCCTTGTATCAGTTCCGGGTAATGCCTTTTGGCTTGTGCAATGCCCCGGCGGCTTTTGAACGGATGATGGACATGCTCTTACGTGGCTTGAAATGGTCCATCTGTTTGTGCTACTTGGATGACGTCATCGTATTCTCTTCAACTTTTGTTACGCCTCTTGAAAGACTTTCATCTGTTCTTTCTGTTTTTCGCACCGCTGGCTTGCAGCTCAACTCGTCCAAGTGCCACTTCGGTCACCGCCAAATAACCATGCTCAGACACCTCGTGGATTCGTCAGGCATTCGCCCCGACCCCGCTAAGGTTCATGCTGTGCAGAATTTCCCCGTACCAACTTGTGCCAAAGATATTCGCAGCTTTATTGTCCTTTGCTCGTACTTCCGCAGGTTTGTAGAAAATTTCGCCCATGTTGCCCGTCCCCTGACTGATCTCCTTAAGAAAGACGTTCTTTTCCGTTGGCGCTCAGAACAAGCGTCTTCTTTCTCGCAGCTCATCACGCTGCTCACCACACCTCCTGTTCTCGCACATTTTGACGCCTCCGCTCTGACAGAAATCCGCACTGACGCCAGTGGCTACGGCATCGGCGCAGTTTTAGCTCAACGTCAATGTGGGCACGACCGCGTCATCGCCTACGCCAGCCGCCTCCTCTCTCCTGCAGAGCGCAATTACTCGATTAGTGAGCGCGAGTGTTTCGCCCTCATTTGGGCGGTGGGCAAGTTCCGACCCTACATATATGGTCGACCATTTACAGTTACAACCGACCACCACGCCCTTTGTTGGCTTTCCTCCCTCAAGGATCCCACCGGACGCCTCGGTCGCTGGGCCCTACGGCTACAGGAATACACAGACACTGTGGTCTACAAGTCGGGTCGTCTACATCAGGACGCCGACTGCCTGTCTCGTCATCCCGTCGATGTACCGGATGTCGCACCGATCTGCGTTCTTTCGCTCTCTGCCTTGCAAGACATTGGCGCTGAACAACGACGCGATGAGTCGTTACGCCCCATTATCGAACGCCTGCTGTCTGATCCGTCTGACCCATCCCTTCACATGTTCGTACTACAAAATGGCATCCTGTATCGCCGCAACATGCACCGCGATGGGCCCGAGCTCGTACCCGTCATTCCGTCTCATCTGCGACAGATTGTACTGCAGCAACTGCACGACGATCCCACCGCTGGACACCTTGGCATCACGCGGACCTATGACCGAATTCGGCGATGGTTTTTCTAGCCCCGTCTCAACCGCGCCGTCCGGCGCTATGTTGCCGCGTGTGAGTCGTGTCAACGCCGGAAAAGACCAGCTGTGCCTCCCGCCGGACTGCTGCAGCCTTTAGATATACCGGCCGACCCTTTTTTCGCGTTGGCGTTGATCTTCTCGGACCATTCCCTATATCGAATGACGGAAATAGGTGGATTGCCGTCGCTACGGACTATACAACTCGCTATGCCATTACTAGAGCCCTACCGACCAGCTGCGCCACATACGTCGCTGATTTCTTGCTTCACGACGTTATCTTGCACCACGGTGCACTTCGTCAACTTCTCACCGATCGCGGCAGATACTTTCTTGCCAAAGTCATAGACGACCTACTTCGTTCGTGTGCTACTAAACACAAACTTACTACCACTTACCATCCTCAAGCTAACGGTCTTACCGAACGCTTGAACCGTACATTAATGACATGTTAGCAATGTATGTTTCCTCCGATCATCGCGACTGGGACATTGCTTTACCATTTGTCACGTTCGCCTACAATTCCTCGCGCCACGACACAGCTGGATATTCACCCTTCTATCTCCTCTTCGGCCGTGAGCCGACTTTGCCTTTCGAGACTCTCCTTTCAACCACACTCGACTCGCCAACAGAGTACACTCGGGATGTCATAGCCACAGCGACCCAAGCACGCCAGATTGCCCGCATTTATCTTTCTGCTTTACAGACACGCCAGGAGTGCCGTTACGAACAGAGCCATCGCGACGTGCACTACGAACCAGGTGCTCTTGTGCTAGTGTGGTATCCAACTCGGCGTGTTGGTCTTTCGGAGAAATTCCTCTCGCGGTACTATGGCCCTTACCGGATCCTTCGCCAGGAGACCCCTGTCACATATGAAGTGTCTCCGCTGGATGCCACCGTGCCTTAACCTCTCTCTGACATCATCCACGTCAGCCGCCTCAAACCCTACCTTTCTCAGACCGATGAGCCGCACCAATAAGGTGCTTTTTCCGACGGGGGTGATGTCGCCGTCGGTAATGTGGGAAGAGGAGGACGATGATGGTGGCCTTAGAGACGACGAAGAGTGCAGCATTATCGCTGCTCTACGCTTGCTGGCTCAGCCATTAAAAGCCATCTGTAAATAGACGCACGCTTCTTCCTTCCCGAAACAATATATATATATATATATATATATATATTGTCGCGAAAAGAGTATAGCGCGGGCCTCTTTGCTTTCTTTCGGGGAATTTTGTGGGCTCCTCGACGCGGGCGAAACCTTTGTACACAAATAACCGCGACGGCGCCCGCGACGGCGACGGCGCCGCGGGCATGTACTGCCGCCCGGCCGCCGCACCTGACGTCACACGTGCACCTGACTCGCCCTCTGCCCACGCTAGGCTGTCAAAAGCCGATTAGTTATGGTCAAAGTGCTTTTGTGTACAGAGTGTTGACGCGACCATTTCTTGGCCCCTTAAACTCTGACGCTTATTGGATGATGTCGGCTTGCCTGATTGGTCGGGGTAACGAAATAGCCCATTGGTGGAGAAATGTGTCGCTTGGATGCTGTGTAAACTTATTCAAGGAATAGTTCGAGTAGTTTTTTAGGATTCGCTTTCCTGACTCGCTTCGAAGCAGCAGCACATTCGCTTTCCTGACTCGCTTCGAAGCAGCAGCAAATTCGCTTTCCTGACTCGCTTCGAAGCAGCAGCAAGAGAATTCGCTCTCCTGATTGATACGAGTAGCAGCAATGGATTCGCTTTCCTGACTCTCTAAGGACCGGCAGCAGAGCACAGCATGGATTTCGCCTCACCCGGAGAGCGCCCGCCGCACGTTCGCCACCGTCGCCACGCCAGTCTAAGCTTGGTGACACTCGGCCCCGCGTCACTGGACAAACTCCGGTCAAGGGAAGACCTTGAAATCCGTGCCACACGCATGCTGGGCCAGTGGCTCAAACAACGCGCCACCACCATCACTCCACCCATGTTTTCCCCACCACCTGAGGACACCCCAGAAAACGCCATGAACCCGTCAGCCGCCGAGGTAGCCTTGGAGCCTCCCGCGGACGGTTTTCAAGCACACGAGGAGCCCCATGCCTCGATCCCCCTACCTTCCTCTGACGACGAGGACATGGACCTGTCAAGCTCGAGAAAACGAGCTCGCGAAACGGAGAGCGACGACGACGAGGACACCACGCGTCGTAAGCAGCCGCTGAACGCTCTCCCTACCTCGGAGCTACACGTTGCAGCCAGCAGCCACGTGGGGCAAGGAGACCAGGGCAGCGCCATTTTGCCAACCTCCCGCGAAACAGGTGCGAGTCTCTCCCTTCCGGCCGACCAAGGAGCCCCTCCGGCTTACCCGGATGGATGGATGGATGTTATGAGCGTCCCCTTTGGAACGGGGCGGTGGCTTGCGCCACCAAGCTCTTGCTACTATGCTGCTTAATATCCTACCTAGGTTAACCAATGAAAAAACAAAAAAACCCCACTATGAACTACCACGTCCAAATTTTCTGATACCCTATTGCGAACTGTGCTTTTGTACGTCTCCGTCTTTGGTCGTTTCCCTACTTTTCTTCCACCAATCCTCCAATCGCCTCTTACTGATGTCTATTGCGGACCTGTTTGCTTTACCACTGCTCCCGCTGAACCCAAGGGCTTCAAGGAGGCCAATGCCTAAATCGACCGCTGGATAGACGTCTTCACATTCTAATAAAATATGCTCCGTCGTTTCCCTAGCTTTACCGCAGCAAGCACATGCTTCTTCTTCCTTCTTATATCTCGCTTTATAGGTGCGTGTTCTAAGGCATCCCGATCTCGCTTCGAAAAGTAATGAGCTTCCCTTTGAGTTATCATAAATGGTTTCTTTCCTAATTTCGTTTTTTCCCCTTAAGTAGTTAGTCAAGGCAGGTTTCTTTTCCATCGCCGCCACCCATGAGATTAATTCAGCCTCTCTGACTTTCCGCTTGACCTTTGTTGCTGTGTTGCCCACCCCACAGGCCACATACTTGCTGGTAAGCTTCCTAGTTCTTTTCCTCCACTGTGAATCAATGTTTTGCCTGTACAGATACCTGAACACTCTCCCAGCCCATAACCTTTCCTCCATATTCCTCAGCCGTTCTTCATACTCAATTTTACTGCGAGCTTCCCTCACTTCAAAACTAGTCCAGCCCATATCCCCTTGCACAGCTTCATTTGTAGTCTTCCCGTGCGCGCCCAATGCGAGGCGACCCACTGATCTTTGGTTCCCGTCGAGTCCTGATTGTACCCCTGATTTAAAGCAAACAACCGCATTTCCAAAAGTAAGTCCTGGAACCATTACCCCTTTCCACATACCTCGGAGGACCTCGTACCTATTGTATCCCCATAGCGCTCTGTGCTTCATTATGGCTGCATTTCTCTTCCCCTTGACTGTTATGGTTTTTTCCTGTGTTTCCATATATCCGTTGCCTTCGTTTATCCATATACCAAGGTATTTATATTCTGTTACCCGAGGTATTTCTTGGCCCTGTATCTCCACTGTCTGTTCACTGTTTTCATTGAATACAATAACACCTGATTTTCTAACACTAAATTTCAAACCTAAATTGTTGCCTTCCTGTCCACAGATATTAGCCAGACGTTGCAAATCACTTTGCTTGTTTGCGAGCAACACAATGTCGTCCGCATAAAATAAACCTGGGAGTTGCTGCTCTATTATTGTACCTGCCTGTTTGTATGAGAGATTAAACCCGATATTACTTCCTTCTAGCGCCCTCTCCATCCTCACCATGTACATCATAAACAGCAGCGGGGATAAAGGGCACCCCTGCCTCAGTCCCTTGTTGATATGAACTTTCTCCGCGCTCCTCATCCCTTCCCATTCAACGCAAACAGTATTTTCTAGGTAAATCTCTCTCAAAAGCTGTATACAATCGTTACCTAAGCCTTCCCCTTCCAGAATATCCCACAAAATGCTGCGGTCTACGTTGTCGTATGCTCCTGTAATGTCCAAAAAGGCCACATACAACGGTCTGCTTTCTGCTTTTGATATTTCAATACACTGTGTAAGAACAAACAAGTTATCATCCAAACGCCTACCTATTCTAAAGCCATTCTGAAGCTCTCCAAAATGCCATTATTTTCTGCCCATGCTTGAAGCTTTAATTTGATTGCCTGCATTGCTAGCCTGTATATTACCGATGTAATGGCCAACGGTCTATACGAGTGAATTCTGTCTTTCTCCCCCTTACCTTTATAAATTAAATTCATTCTACTTTGTCGCCAACTGTCTGGTATTCGTCTATCTTTTAAAGTTTTTTCAACTGCTTTCACGAGAGCTTCCTTACTTTTTGGTCCCAGTTCATTTATCAGCCTAACGGGAACCTCGTCTAGCCCTGTGACTGTGCGCTTAGGAATTTTCTCTTCCGCTTTCTTCCAGTTTAAATTTGTAAGCACTAGCTCCTTTCCCCCTTGGGTCTCTTTCATGCTCTTTTTTTCTTCAAATACAACCTTGTCCTTACCCTCGGGTAAGTGCGGGCGCCATCTCTCGGCGTCCCGACGAGGCGACAGCCACCTGCTTCGCGCCTCCTCCGAACGAGGGCGCGCCTGGCCCCACCCCCTTAGTGTTCCTGTATATGCTCCCGCAGGGAGCAGAGTTGCGCATACCTTTTCCGGCGCCGCTCGTACCGCTATTGGCCGAGCGCGAAAAATGACGTCAAATGATCCGCGCCGCTGCGAAGCCAACTTTACGGGCGCATCGCCGACTCATGCGAACTCGTCGTTTCCGTCAGTACCATCGCCAGTGCAATCAGTGGACCGTCGATCGTGCGTTCAGAGGAGCAGCTAGAGGCTCTTGCATCTTTTTCTATTTGCAGATTTGCGGCTACTAAATAGTAAGCACTACTAAATAGTAAGTACTACTAAATAGTAATAGTAAATAAAAGTAAGCTTTGCTTAATATGTGCACATGTCAACATTTGAAATGCGCTTAAATCTGTGTCTGCACCGCATGTATCGAAAACGTGCAGCTGTTGTGAACGATGGTTAGTGATAAATGGCGCTCTGTTAACGGTCACTGACATAACTGCAGGCACAATAGCTCTCTTGGCGACGGTCATTAATCGGCTGGTTTCGGCAGCCAAAATGCGCTAAGTGTCCACCTTACGTGTGTGAAGTTTTAAACACTCTTTAAAACATTTCTTGCTTTCTGACCATGATAAGACAAGTTCATATGCATGCTGAAAATCATTGCACCGCTGTTTGTGGCAACGTACTGCGCGTTTGCGAGCGAACATTGGAGCTGTTCGAGCCACGGGAGTATTTTATTTTGGGGAATCGAAGGCGGTCCCACCCCATATTTGTACGTTCGTGTGTGTGTTTGTATATGCGTGTTTACATAGGTGCATACAAAGTTTCGGTTGGTTGGAAGCCCACCCCCTCCAGCTGCACGAATGACTCGTTCTAGCGTATTCTGTATTAACAAGTGCCCTTTGCTAAGCGCCTGCGAACAATAGGCGCTTGTAGCTCGCGACCTCCAGAGAAAAAGGCGGAACACCGCGCGGCATTTGGCTCCTGCGCGCGCGAGGAGTGGCTTCCCTGCAGAGCTGGATCACGGCGGCGGTACTATGCGCAACTCTGCTCCCTGCGGGAGCATATACAGGAACACTACACCCCCTACGCGCCGTCTGCTCCCAATGGCGGCGCGCCCCTCGCAGCGTCGTCTGCTAGCATTCTGGCTGCTCGCGAGAACGATGCTGCCGCGATGGAGCTAGCGGACGAAGGCCCCACTGGCTCGTCCCAGCAGGGCCCCGAGCACACTGCGGCGCGATTCCTTAAGGACCCGCCACGCCAACCTGCTCCGCTACCGAAGCGAAAGGGGAAGAAGCACAACAAAGCTCCTGCCGTTGCCTCGTCTTCGTCTCCCGACTCTTCGGACGGCTCGCGGCGCCCGCCCGCCAGCCCTGTCACCCCCAGCGTGCCTGTAGCAGCCGTACCGAGGAATTCACCACCCGCCAGCGAGCCAACCTCAGACGGCTTCACCCTCGTGCAGTCGAGGGGGGACAGGCGGCGTGCGAAGGCCCTGGAGACTGCTGCACTCCCAGTGGACCCTGCGGTCATCGCTACGGTGCTGTTCCGTCCTTCGGCACCCGGCGGAGCCTTCCGGGGAGCACCGCGCCTCGCACTCGCTGCGGCCCTCTCTTCGCGGCCCGGGGTAGCAGTGGTGCGAGTCAACCACAGGCGCAACATCGTGGCCGCTGATACCACCACCCACGAGTGCCTAGAGGGGCTGCTCAAGCTCACCGAGCTGCACGCGATCCCCGTGACTGCTCGACTACCGGCTGAGCGGGGCAAGAGCACCGGCTTTCTACACGGGGTGAGCGGGCTGCCTGCAGACACGGACCTGCTGGGAGCAATCGAATCCAGCGTGCCTGTGCTGTCGGCGACGCTGGACGGGAGTACCGCCACCCTCCGTTTTGCGGGACCGGTCCCCCCTGAGCATGTTCGCGTGCTCAAACTCGGCTTCAGGGTGAGGCCAGCCACGCCCCGTCCAGTGCAGTGCCGGCAGTGCGGCCGCTTCGGGCACGTCCTAGAGTCATGCCAATGGCCGAGCTACTGCATCTCATGCGGCAAAAACCACGCGGCGAGCGTCTCCTGCCAGACCATCCGATGCAGAAAGTGCGGGGGCTCCCACAGAGCCGACACTCCCGCTTGCCCCAAGTGGCAGGAAGAACGGAGGGTGGCCACGATCATGGCTTCGTCCACCTCGGCACTGTCGAGGCGCGCTGTCAGGGCAGCAGTTCGCGAGGAGCAGCGGTCCTCACCCGCGGCACGGTCCTACGCCAGCGCACTGAAGGGCCCCAGCCCTGCACCGAGGCGCCCAGTACCAGCGCCGCGTGCTTCCCAACGCCAGCCCAGACAGGACGCCGCCCCACCTGCCCAGACCACTGTGGATCAGCTGGTAGCAAATCTGCTACTCACCATGCAAGCAGTCAGCACTATGCTACCAGCTGACCACCCACTCCGGATCATCTGCCTGCAGGCAGTGGCTAGCCAACAGCCACACAACCAGCATGGCTAGTCGCAATGCCAAACATCGGCCGCGCATCCTGCAGTGGAATGTGCGTTCGCTGCGGCGGCGTCACGCGGAATTAGCCGCACACCTACTCCTGCACGAGTACGACGTACTCGCGTTGCAGGAAACATACACGCGCAACGGAGACTGCAGCCTACCGGGTTTCGTGGGCTACCACAGCGCGACCACCTGCGAGCTACGGACTTGCCCGCTACACCCGCCCGGTCGCTCCCGCGCGGCTGTTTACATCCGTGCGAGCTTTGCTCAAGCCGTCGTTCGCGTGGCCGACATCGTCCCTGCTTCCGTGGAGTGCGTGGCTGTGACTGTGCGCGTTGGGGGGGGGGGGGGCGACACTTGTGTCGCCAGCGTGTATGCGCAGCCCGTACGACAGTGGGATAGCCTCATCGCGCGCATCGGTGGCGACTGTGTCGTGTGCGGTGATTTTAACTCTCACCACACGGTATGGGGCAGCGCCCTATTGGATTTGGCGGTCGTAGCTGTAGAGATGAACTTGGGACGACAGGGCTAGGCGAGCAGGATTTATATACATATTAACAGTTTAAGCAGGATACATTGGCAGACTAGCGCGACTCCCATCCCATATGGAGCCCGCAAAACTAACATACAGCAAACAGTTTACGAGCACACAGCTCACTAGTACAATTCTAGTATGACAAGGAGCACTCAGCTCCCGACAACGATCACGACACGAGCACTCCTTAGCAGCCGGCAAACGCTGCTTATAAGCTCTCCGCTTGACGTCATAGTTCGACGTCGTCGTTCGGCGGGGACGGAGCAGGAATGGTCGGGAAGGTTCGTCCAAGCATTGTAAACTTGCCGCCGCCCCGCACTATCGTTTACGCCTAAACACACGCAAACACACAGGTGCGAACCCATACACGCAAAGGCTCCGGAGTCGACGACCGAGGGCTTCGTAGAAGTGTGCTCCGTCTGGTGTGGCGCGGCGGAGTGCCACATTCCTGAACTGACCGCGCGCCACGTGGCTGCCGGTCATCCGCAGTTCTCGGTACTGCCCAGCTTTCAGTGCCGACATCAGAGGGCTTCGTAGAACTGCTTTGTCCCGGATGGCTCCGCCAAGTACCAATTTCCTGATGAGCTGATCGCGCGCCACGTGGCCGCCGGCCGACCGCAGTTCTCGGAAGGGCGCCCCGACTGGTGGGCTTGGAACACGTGCAGTGGGCTGAAAGCTGGCACGTTGCCACCCCGTATGGCCATTCTTAACAGCTCCTCCATGGCCCGGAAAATCTCGCCTGGCCAGTGCTGGCAACCGCTGGGCAGGAAGAGAATGGCTGGCGAGCAAGATGACGGCTTTGCTCTCTGCAACCCCTGCGTACTCGGAATGCCTTCAACCATCTTACAACAACTGGCACAGAAGAGTCGACCCGGCAACACAATACCGCTCAGCGTTCAAACGCCCGGAATCAGCTGCTAACCCACCAGGCCTCCTATCACAATTTCAATGCAAGTCACTCAACTGGGAATCCCAAATTTTGCCCCAAAATTTCGTGCCGCCAAAGCGAGCGTTCACGTTCCTCCTGAGTTCGACCAAACCCGACCGTCGCGCTGCACAAGAGTAAAGGTTTACGCAGAATTAAACTGAAGCCTTTCAAACACCAATACTCAAACATAACTTCAGCAGCCTAACTTCGCGAACAGCCTGTTCCTACCCTATCACAGTGGCGTACTTATCTCATGTACTGTTGCCACTGAACAGGTACGCAATCACAATCGCGCTAGCTTTGCGGTCCCTATTCCGAACACGTGCTTGCATCCTACAAAGTTTTCATCACGCTGACTCACATTTGTTCCTTTAGTCCACACAGGACACGTTCCTTAAACAAACAACCACACTTGCGTAACTTACGCAACACAGAGGAACGTTTGAACAAATGTGTCTTTTACTAACTAGCTCTTCGCACGCGCACCAGAGAAGTACGAATACGGCTGCCATCGACACACACGAGCAACCCAGTCATCAACGTTCTGCTTCCTTCCGTCCACACAGGACACGTGCTAATGGACCTAAGAGCTCTTCTCAGTGCAAATCACGCACTTACTGAAAATCTACGCGGTTAACCTTAGAAAATAAAGAAACGCTTAAAAAAAAAGAAGGTTAACTAAAACGCACGCGCGTTACGATAGGCCTCTCAACAATAACCTTGACACTCAGGTTATTTACACCCACAAAAAAAAGAAAGCCTATATACTTATTAATGAACACCTCGCGAGACTACAGGTTTACTTAAAACGCGTCTTTCAAATCTCGAGCTTCTCAAACAAATCATAAACAGAGCTCATACCTTACATATTGAAAGAATTCCTAGTCTCAAATCGCGAAAATTTGCAAATGTTCAAAAACAAAACAAAACAGCACGTTTTCCTACTACGGAAGCTCTCCTGGCCTCCCGTTCCCGATTGCTTACGACTGACTCATACTTTCGGCCGAACCCGAGGTGGTCGCGGTTTAAAAGCTACTCCGGCTACGGAGGAACAACAAAAGGGCTGACTCACTATCAGCTCCCCCAAGACGTTATGGTCTCCTGCGAATTTGCATCCTCGCGCCCCGCTTTCAACATGACCTCGACTGACCGCGTCGCTACTCCCCACCTGGTCTCGTCTTGCCACCTTGCGCTTCTTTGTACTGCACGCTGAGCTTCGAAGAGAACGACGGAACGACGAGGAATTTGACTGCCCCGTGCCCTTGGTCCGCGTCCGTGCAGAACAAGCTTCTCGGTCCCCCTTTGACCGGTGGCTCGAACGTTTTCGATGCGTCAACATCGTCAGAGACGACCGCACCTTCTTCCTCGCGCCCTGCCCTTTTCGGTTTCTCGCCATCTTTGGCGGCGCTACATTAGTTACCGTCTTTCGGTCTTTACCGCGCTTCTTTTTACGGCGCTTTCTCTTCGCACTCACTTTCATGTCGCCTTCTCGTGCCTCGTGCTGGCCGGTACACATTTCATCGGCCCGGATTGGTCTCTTACTCGCACAGTCTGAGTGATTTACATTTAAATCTACTCTCACTTTGCCTCGACTGGCGCACAGCTCAACCGACTCTGGAACAATGCAGCAGGCTTTACTCGAGTTAGACAACTCGCACTCTTGCGAACTGCCCTCTACTACATTGCCCAGCTCACGCTGTGCATCTGCACACAGCCCGTCGGTATCGATCGCTGTCTCACGCGCACAGTCCGAATGATTAACAACTGAATCATCCCTATCTAGGCTATCTAGACTGGCGGAGAGCCGCACTGATCCCTGAACAATGCAGTTGTTCTCTCGTGAGCTACGGAGCTCGCCACCCCGAGAACTATTCTCAACTGCATCGTCCAGCTCGCACTTCACTTCTGCACGCAGATCTGACCTGACATGGGTGCTCGCGTCTGTCAAGTCCGTAGTATTCTGTACCTCGCTAACGACCTCGCTACCATGAGATGCGACGCACACGCGCGGTAACTGTGCCAACTTGTTCGCAGCTGGCCTAGCTATCTCTACAGTCCTCTGTTGGCACAGCACCTCGTCGCTCTCACTCTGGCCGCTGTTGCCACTAAGGCTTCGTTAGCTGCTAGCACTTCGAGTTCACCTATGAACGTGCTGCTACTCTCACAGGTACTACTACTTTCCTTGGCTTTTGAACAAAATCTGCTATTTACTTCCTGCCACTTTCGCTGCGTCCAGCTTACAGATTTCTCCAGCCGCTGTTGACTTCGCTCGATTGACTGCTCAAAACCTTGAATCTCTTTGTTCAATGCATCAATGTACCGCCTGGTTACTTCTGTTAGGCCTTCTTCCTGTGTAATGCTTTTCAGTTCCTGCCTAGCATTTTCCTGTTCTTGCTCAAATTCTTTCTGTTCTTGCCTAATTGCTTCCTGTTCTCGTTTCTTACTTAGAATTCGTTTGCCCATTTGCTCTATGAATTTCAAATCATTCTCACTTTCGAGAATTGTCTTACGAATTTCTGATTCCGTCAAGTTCTCATCCACGTTTACCTCGATCTCCTCACACAACCACAACAGGTCAGCTCTCGTCAAACACATTAGGACCATGGTCGCTACTTTAAGCTTTGGCTCTGCTGTCACACAATACTTGTTGCGATACCCACGCAAATCAAAATACAAGTAAAAGATCCCAGCGAATCAAATCCAAAAACACAGTGAAATTGAAGCCTGGTAAATCTTACAGCCAAAACCAAACGCTTACCCACTGAAGCAGCACCATATCACCAGTCCTTCCCCGCCGTATCCAGTCAGTTGCAAGAGGTGGTCAATCTCAAGTCGCCTCCAACTTGATCAGGATGCCGGTCGGTCACCATGTGCCAACGTCCGTCAGCTGCCGTTGCTGTCTCCCGAGTCGTAGGCCGATCTAGGAGCCGTAGTCGGATCTCACCGCTGCCATTCAGTTGTCAGATTTGGAGCGGTCGTAGTCGTAGCGAGGACCGTGGGACGACAGGGCTAGGCGAGCAGGATTTATTTACATATTAACAGTTTAAGCAGGATACATTGGCAGACTAGCGCGACTCCCATATGGAGCCCGCAAAACTAACATACAGCAAACAGTTTACGAGCACACAGCTCACTAGTACAATTCTAGTATGACAAGGAGCACTCAGCTCCCGACAACGATCACGACACGAGCACTCCTTAGCAGCCGGCAAACGCTGCTTATAAGCTCTCCGCTTGACGTCATAGTTCGACGTCATCGTTCGGCGGGGACGGAGCAGGAATGGTCGGGAAGGTTCGTCCAAGCATTGTAAACTTGCCGCCGCGCCGCACTATCGTTTACGCCCAAACACACGCAAACACACAGGTGCGAACCCATACACACAAAGGCTCCGGAGTCGATGACCGAGGGCTTCGTAGAACTGTGCTCCGTCTGGCGTGGCGCAGCGGAGTGCCACATTCCTGAACTGACCGCGCGCCACGTGGCTGCCGGTCATCCGCAGTTCTCGGTACTGCCCAGCTTTCAGTGCCGACGTCAGAGGGCTTCGTAGAACTGCTTTGTCCCAGATGGCTCCGCCAAGTACCAATTTCCTGAGCTGATCGCGCGCCACGTGGCCGCCGGTCGACCGCAGTTCTCGGAAGGGCGCCCCGACTGGTGGGCTTGGAACACGTGCAGTGCCACCCCGTATGGCCATTCTTAACAGCCCACAGCGATCCGACTGGCAGGGACCTGCTGAACTGCATCAATTCAACGGGCCTGCTAATCCTGAACACCGGCAGTCCTACTTTTGTTCGTCGGAGGGTACACAGGAGTGCAATAGACCTGTCGCTCGTGAGCGAGCGCTGCCACTACGAGTGGGTCCGCAGCCCTGACACGCAGGGATCGGATCATTACCCGATCTCCCTCGACCCGCTCGGCTTCAACTGCACAAGAACGTGTACGTATCGCGTCACGGACTGGTCCAAGTTCCGATCACTCTGCGCCACACCCCCTCCGGCGAACACAGATTTCGTCACGCATATTTCAAGGTGCGTGAACGCCGCCACCAAATCGTGCGTGGTGCCTGCTGGAACGCCGGCCCCCGATATGAAGCTCCTCAACTTGCGCGCTGTCCGTCGTCGCGCCGAACGCCGTGCCATCAGAAGCGACAAGGTGGAACATTGGTCGATATATAACCGCCTTGACGCTGCATGCCGCCGTCACGCCAGGCAGCGCCGCAACCAGAGCTGGCAGAGCCTTTGTGTGTCGTTGGAAGATAGTCGCGACAAGTCGCGCCCTTGGCGCATTCTCGCTGCCCTCCTTCACCCGAAGATCCCCCGCCACCCTGCACTCTCCATCGCAGTAGCTCAGGGCTTGAGCACACAGCAACTGGCAGAACTATTCGCGGATTCCTTCGCGCGGCCGTTACCCGCTGCACGCCCCGTGAGTGCAGCCTGCGCACTCCCGCCGTACAACAAGGCTCAACTGCTCGCTCCCCTGCGCTCTTTTCCTATGCGTGCAATTTTGGAGCATGTCGAGGTGTTGTGTTCGGCGGACTTTACACTCAGTGAGTTGCGAAGGGTGTTGAACACGCGTAAACGACGTTCCGCGCCTGGCGCCGACGGACTGACACATCAGGTCCTGAGGAACATCGATGCAGCGCAGCTCCCTTCACTGCTCGAGGCATTCAACCGTGTCTGGCGCAGTGGTATCATCCCTGCCGAGTGGAAGGAAGCGATCGTCGTGCCCATACTCGAGCGCGGCAAAGCGGCCACGAACACCAGCTCGTATCGTCCAGTGTCGCTTACCTCGGTAGCCGGCAAAACACTGGAGGTCATGGCTTTGCACCGCCTTGAGTGGATCGCTTCCGCCCTCGACGCTTTCGCCCCCGAACAGAGTGGATTCCGGCGACTGCGCTCAACAGCAGACTCACTCGCGGACGTTGTGGCTACGCTCGAGGACGCGGCAAGTCGCCGTGAGGCTGGATATCTCGTGCTGCTTGACGTGCAAGGCGCATTCGATGGTCTGCCCCATACCACCATCACTTAAGCACTACGTGAGCTGCATGTCACCGGCCGCATCTTCGACTACGTCGCGGCCTTCCTCAGTGACCGCACGCTCAGAGTCCGAGTTGGCAACGCGCTCAGCTCCACCCGAAGCGTGACTTTCGGCGTTCCACAGGGTAGCGTCATCAGCCCGTTTCTATTCAACCTCGCACTGGCAAGGCTCCCTGATCACATTCCGAAGATCACAGCACACGAAGTCCATGTGGCGATTTACGCCGACGACATTGCGCTGTTTGCGTGCGGGCCCACGGACCCCGGCTATCCAGTACGAGAATCACTGCAGTCGGCGATCAATGCCGTGGATGAACACCTTACCAGCATAGGGCTACAGCTCTCGGCATCAAAAACTGAGGCGCTGTTGGTGCATCCCCGGTCTCGTGCGCGCTTCGAAGTACCTCCTCTCATGCTGCGTGGAAGCCCCCTCCCGTGGCAGAGAAAAGTACGTTATCTCGGCCTCAATATAGACTGCCGGCTCAACTTCGACGCCGCCGTCTCCCAGCTATGTAAGGACTCGAAGAAGGTGGCCGGCGCCGCACGCTCTCTGCTCGCCCGTGGTCGTGGATGCACACCGCAACTTGCGCTCCGAGTCTACAACTCGGTCGCAACGTCGTGTGTGCTCTATCCACTGCCCATTACCAACGTCAGAGCCGCCAACTGGAAGGCGATCGATATGGAGCACCGCACCGCAATCCGCCAACTTTACGGGCTTCCTCGCAACTGGCAAATAGGAGCAACTCTCGCCGAAGCGGGAGACTGGCCGCCCTCACTTCGTGCACGGAAGCAAGCGATGAACCACATCGAGCGCCTTCAACGTTCGCCACAGGGACAACGCCTCGTGTGTCGCCTCCATACCCTCGAAGGCTCGGGCATGGGCCAGCGTGCCACCGAGTTCAGCGCACTCGTCGCGTCGACGCCGCAACTCCTACCCCTGCCGGTCTCGCCGCACGCCTCCGCGCTACTCGATGTCAACACCACGGTGCCAGTCCAAGCGTCGAACAGCTGTTTGTGCTATGCAGCAGGAAACGGCCGCACTTCTGCACGAGCGCTTGGGGGGCCGGCTGCTCATTTACACCGATGGCTCAGTGGCGAGTGATGGTTCCGGTGCGGCAGCGTGCACGGCGCCGGATATTTGTGCTACACGGCAGTGCCGCCTTCGTGTTGTGTCGTCGTCGACGGTGGCCGAGCTTGCTGCGATCGACCTAGCAGCTGATCTTCTGCTTCAACAGTGCAGTGTTGTTTCTGCCGCGATCCTTTCGGTCTCGCGCGCGGCACTGTGTATGCTGGCGAAGGATTACCTGAGACCTCCGTTGGTGCAGCGCGTCCGCTCAAAGCTCCGCCATCTCGTCAGTGAGGGCTGCGATTTGGCGTTGCAATCAGTGTTGCCAGGTCGGACAACGCGGCGTAGCCCAAAGCTAAAGAAACTGTAGCCCAAATGTAGCCAAACACAAAAAAGAGCAAAACAAATTTGTAGCCAAATATAGCCATTGTTATTTTCAGTTTTATCTGTATATCCATTTTCACATTCGACTACGGTAATCCCTGTTTGTACAACGTCCCGTCGTAAAAAAAATGCCCGTGATGCCGTGACGTACGGTCGACCCTTGACATCTACAATAGCTACATGATGCTTGCACACAGAACACTTTTCTGTTGGCCCCGAAAACTCAACTTCCAGCGTATCGCTGCTGAGGGAGAACGTATCGAAATGAGTGTCGGTGGGAGCACAAACAAAAAACTTGGAGGAGGCTTGGAGGACAACTGGCCAGAAAGTGTTGTGGGACGTTGATGGAAATGAACTGATCATGATTTATGGTGATAGAAACAGGCGCGCTGTTCGGGATTTAAGTAGGGATTATAATTTTAAACTGGCAAAGAAAATCTCAAAGGCCAGTAAGTGGCGAGGCCTGACAATAAAACCTTGGTACTTCCGATGTAGTCTATGAGATTACTGTAAGTAAGTCCGCTGTTATTAAGTACTACATAATTATTGCTTAATATTGCAGTTGCTATAATATTAGACACTCGCGCTTTATTTTATGCTTCGGAACTCAAAAGCGCACGCAGGGCTACGGCAACACGCTGAACTGCGTATCACGCGTAAAATCGTCGTTTCGTTTTCAATCCGATTGGTTTCGGTTTGACGTTTAAATATCAAAGCACTTGGGCCAGAAACAATGAAAACACATGACAATTACCGCAAAAGTACTTAACGCTTCGGCAAACATGAATCGCAGGAACGTCGAATTGCTAGACAAAATACTTTGTCACAATTACGGCCGCACTGTCGTCTGCCTCCCATAATGCCGGCGTATAATCATTATCGTGCTCACCTACCACCGCTTTGAGCATGGCTTTGAGCACGTTGCCAGTGAAAGACTACATCTTCACTGCATATAAAAATATTCTGATAAAAAATGTTCCACGGCGTTTTCCGCGTTACTACTCCTTGATTACACACTCTGACTGGTAAAATTTCCATTGCATTAAAGAATAGGTACCATGAAAATTGCTTCTCAGCTCTTTAATATTAAGATTTAAGAGTGGAATGGTGATAGCATTCAAAGATCCCTGACTGCTTCTCACGCTTCCCGGCAAATGCAGCGTATGCAACCATAATGTTTACCTGCGAACGCTGGAGGCGAACAATATGAACGAAGGCGAGCTTTCTAGTTCTCTTTTTTTTCCACTCGCACGGCAGGCGCAGCCGCTGCTGCGGAGGCGAGTGCCATCCGGATGGTGCTGCATGGAACTGAGCGGGGCGCGCCACTCCTGTTTGGCAGTAACCGCTTGTCCTCGTTTTTTTCCTGTGTCCCCTGTCCTTCTTCGAGCTGCACCACTCAGTCTCATGGAAAACCAACTAGCCCAAACCATCGCCCCCCTATAAGACGTCGAACGGCAGCTGGAAAAGGGGCACGTGTTCGAGGTTCCGCGTAACAAACATGCTTTCTCGTATATTGAAATTACAATTCGACGCTACCATGTCTGTAGGTTGAGTGTAAGTCATACTTTACGAATTTTCTTACGCGTTTTACTTTGAAAAAAAAAACGATTATTACAGTAATGCATATGCGCCAGCCGAAGGGCCTACGTGGTTCGGGATCAATTTTTTCACACGGACAACGGCGTCGACGCCGGATTTTCTCCGACATGGGACCCTTAACGCCTGCCGCGTTAAAGTTCATTTCGCACGCAAAGGAAAAGGGCTGTAAAGAGCTTACCGTGAGAAACGCGGACTAGGTCGAAAACTGTGCCCAGCGCGATACCTCAGATGCCTTCGCCCTGCACACTGGACCGTGTCATCTACCCGTGCTTCCCTTCTTTCATGTCGGCGCCACGATCGCCCAACCATATTGCTCTCCGTTTCTCAGCATAACCATGTTAGTACAGTGTACTGTGAAACACCCTCCACTCACAGGTTCATCCCGATGCCCGGTGAGTGGGTGTCGGCATGAGACAAAGATGAGAAGACATTGCTGGAGTAAATGTTAGCGTGGTGAAGCGCGGTGTAAATTTAAGTGCGTCAAGGATAAAATCATCGGCTCAAAGAACGATGCACTGAGGAAAGGGGGGGGGGGGGGTCATTTCGCGCACACGCACAGCCGCGCTGCTGGCTCAGCCATCTAAAACATAGAGTTCAAGATTTGTTTCTACTCTATGAGAGTCACCTCTGGAGCGTGGATTAAGGTGCCACTCATAGCCCCAACAAAGCCAAGTCGCAGATTTTCAGTAGCCCAAATATAGCCCCGTAGCCAACTCGCCCAAGTCGACGCCAAAAATGTTTTTCTGTAGCCCAATTTGGCTATATACAGCCAAACCTGGCAACACTGGTTGCAATGTGTTCCGGCGCACATTGGCCTGCAAGGGAACGAAGCCGCCGACGCTCTCGCAAAGCAGGCTCATTCCTATCGCTTCCCCCTCGCCACCTCGGTCAGCGGTTTCGACGTGGCGAAAACAACTATTCTGCGCTCGCTCCGCGCGCAGCATCCGGACCAGCGCGTCGCAAATAAAGTTTGTAACCGTCGCCGCAGGTGCGTCACTTCGACTCCTCCCCCGCGTGGGCTTCTCTCGGGCGGACCGCTCCTTCCTGCTTCGCCTGCGCGTCGGCTGCTACAAGTCGGCTGCGAGAACGCACAGGCTTCAGGGAATTGGCCGCCCCACGGGCAGCAATGGTGGCGATTTGGAGACGCTCGACCACTTGCTACTTTACTGCCCTGCCTTCGGTGTGGAGCGCACGGACTTGTGTATAGTATATCGACGACTGGGACTGACTTGCGATACGGCGACCGCACCAGGGGCGTAGCCAGGGGGGGGGGGGGGCTGGGGGCTTCAGCCCCCCCCAAAATTTTTTCGTGCTGTCCATTCACCGCCGACCAAAGCAAGCCCCGGCGCCGGAAATCATTCTGGATTTTGTCTAGAACGTCTTTTTCACGCTCAAAAAGCCATTTCACCCAGTGAAGCATCCAGTGAAGACACTAAAGCCAGCCAAGGTAACTACGTTCTTATTTATTTTTTCTACTTTGACTTTTAATCGCGAGGACACATTGATCCCCTTCAATTTTTTTGTTCTCGCTCCCCTGCCCGCGGGCTGCGAGAGCCAGCCAGAGCGCATGCATTTTTCTCGTGTTGCCCCGACCACCGCGCGGCGCACTTCGGTGCACATTCGGTTTTCTCTGGCCGAGTGCATTTTCGTCTGGCAGTTTTAGACGCTTTCTGGCTAGCAGACGAGGAAAAGAAACAATGGTCGCTCGCCGCCATCACTGTGGGGACGACGGATTGCACCGCGTTCGCTTGACCGCAACCTCTCCAGAATGTCTTGCCTCGCCGGTGTAGGATACCGAGCAGTATGCGCATGGTTCTTGGTGGACCAAGCGTCTTGTGTTTTCTTCGATATTCCTTTAATAGCCACATTAGTTGCCCAAAGTAGGCATTCGATTGTGACCAACATACTTTCCTTTGCGTTTTTTTTTTCATTATGGTGCCCCCGCCCCACAAAAGAAAAAAAAAAAAAACGTTGAGGCGCAGCAAATTGTCGCGTGGTGAAAGTTCTATTTTGTTACTTATTTTGCGGAAAGTAATGGGCCATGGGACGCTTCAGCTGCGGATACTCTTATTATATTATTGCAATAGCAATTATATGGAGACTCTAGGCGCATTCCTGCCGTCGCCGTTGCCCTCATGTTCCGCATAAATTCTAAGGGCGATAACATCGTGACCGTGCACCGCATGCTGTATGTGCGAGTGAAAGCATGTGAGGGGTGAGGGGGAATGGGTGAGCCGACGATGGTGGCTCAGTCTTGCGTGCGCAAGGGAGAAAAGTGAGGAGCAAGCGCGCCGCCTTCGGTCGCGCACAATACATCGGGGGGAGTGGATGGAATGGGGGCGGGATCTAGGATTCTGTGAATCTGTGATTGCGTAACATGTTTATTTGCCTTGTTTGACCCATTATATAGCGTGACTCTTTCTTAGATACGTAGATTTATTGGAGACTTATACGTATGTTTTGTGTATACGTGCAGTGAACTATGTTTCCGGTGGCACTTTTTTGCCCGTTATCAAGCTGTGTCTTCGCATTTGTATATTCCATTGTATCTTCGCATTTCTAATGTACGAGGGCAATCAAATGAAAGTGAGCCTACCCACCCCGCGCAATTATGGTTCTGTTCATTATCTGCAAGGCCTGCGCGTAGCACACAGGCATCTGTGATTTACAAAAGTGACACGCAGGTTTGAGGATAAATGTTCTTTAACGCTCTCATACACTGGGATGAACATGGTTGCGTGACGTAATGGACGCTCCAGAAGTGGAGCAGCGTAGTGCCGTGAGGTTTTTGACAGCTGAAGGTGTTTCTCAAAAAGGAATTAAGTCACCGTATGGCTGCCGTGTACGTCGAACATTGCATTTCATTGGCCACTGTGAAGCGTTAGAACAAACCGTTCAAAGAACGACGTGAAAGTTGCAAAGACGATCCCAGACCGGGCCAAAGCCATCGTGCAATCACACCTAACAAAATTGCAAAGGTTGATGAGCTGATGACACAAGAACGGAGGATAAGCATCGATGAACTGCCAGAGCGTGTGAACATCGCTCACGGTTCGGTTCACCGTCACCGTTCACGCCGTAATTCATGAACATTTCGGCTATCGGCTCTTGTATGCGCAATGGATGCCCAAGATTTTGGACCACCGCCAGAATACGGAGATGTTCGGCGCTGCCTTCACTCATCTGATCCGGTATGACAATAAGAGTGACGATTTCTTGTCTGAAATTGTGATCGGAGACGAACCATCATGCCACTACTACGAGCCTGAATCACGACAGCAAATCTTATAATGGAAACATTTGAATTCACCACCCCAAAAGAAAGCAAAGGCCGTCATTTCCGCCGGACAGGTATTGTTGACTTTTATTTTTCGATTGTCAGGGGCCATTACTGATAGAATTTGCTAAATTTTGAGACTATCAATTGTTTCTGATATTGCTAAACGCCGGATCGGCTACGTGTCGCAATCAAGAACAAACTACGTGACAAATTGACGAATGGGGTCATCTTGTTCCACGACAATGCCCGTCCCTACGTCGCTGATGTGGTTAATACAAAACTGGCAAAGTTCAAGCGGGGAACGCTGCAACATCCGCCAGACAGCTCAGACCTGTTGCCTTGCGACTTCCCCATTTTTGGGCGACCGAAAAAACAGCTCAAGGGAACCAGATTTGTCTCGGACGATGACGTGAATGTCAGTTGCAGACGTTTTGAAGCAGCAAGCCAAGCAACTCTATGAGACGGGAATTACGCGACTCGTTTGTCAACGGGACAAATGTCTGAATGCAAATGAAGGATACTTTTAAACAAAGTACCCCATTTTTCATATATTTGCACTGGCTCACTTTCATTTGACTCACCCTCGTATATTCTGCAAAACTCCTGCTTTTTATACGTGCTCTCTGTTGCGACTATAATTTCGGTGCAATTACTCACGATACACGACCGGTGACAGCTGCTCCTGCGTAATACATTGGAACAAATGACAGCGTCATTGAGATTTTTCACTGGCCGTTTCATATGTACAAGAATGTAAACAAGGATCTTGAATGACAAAGTTTCATTAACATATTTGTCCTCAACTTGTTCATTTCATGGCCTTTGCATTTTTCATATCAGCGGCATGGAATGCTTTGGTGGTTTCGAACTGATGTAGTTCTAAAGTTCGTGTGATATTTTCTTTACTTATTAAATAGACGAAAAACATGGAAGCATTGACACCAGTTATGTTGGGCACAATTTCTGGCACATATGAGTATAATATTTTATGAAAAGAATACATATTTTACTTGTATTGACAGTGCGTAGCGTTCAAGAATTCGTTTGCAGCATCTTTGGCAATGATAATGCAGCTATTATTCATGTATTTGATCCATAGGCAAATTGTTTAAGAGGAAGCTTTAACTCGGGCTGAACTCCGACGTGGCCTATTCAGATACATGTAAAACGTAGAAACGCTTTTCTGAGATAACTCCTGAATCGCTTTTAATGAAATTTGTCGCATTTCAGAGAGTAAGTTGAATTCTAGTGTCTGTTGGAAGCGGAATTTCGATTTAGGGCCTGAACTTTGTTTATTTAAAATATTTTGAAAAATTCGAAACTTCGAAAAAAATAGTAACACGAAGTTTACAAATTAATAGCTCTGCATCAAGAACAGATATCCCGCTTCTGTAAACAGCATCCATTGCACCATTCAAAGCGGACAAATTCGATATGTCTATTTGTATCTTACGGGAATTGGTTATGTTATGTACAAGGGTTCTGCAAAAGCCGTGTTTCCATAAGACTTCATTTTTTTAGACTCATGTGTAACATATCAACTTTGTCCGCTGTAGATGTCCTGTTATCTGCAAATCACAGAATTGTGATATCAATTTTTATTGCTGATATACAGAGTTGTAAACTGCATTGTGTCGTTTCCTGAAAATTTTCGATTTTGCCACTTTTCAATAAAATATTGACTACCTAAATCGAAAATTCGAAACAAACAGTCACTAGAATTTAAGATTTTCTTTTAAATGCAACAAACCTCATCAAATTTTGTGCAGTGGTTGCCGAGAAAAACCAATACTCCTTCTACATGTATTTAGACAAGAGCATCCGACCTAATGTTTCCTCTTAGGAGGAGGCCGAGCTGCAACGTTAGCCCCCCCCCCGAACGAAATTTCTGGCTACGCCACTGGACCGCACTGCTATTCCCTGCAGCCCACTCGTCCATCGTGAAGCACGCTCTTTCGGCACTGCTACACTACTGCAATGCGACGCACTTGAGAGCGCGGCTCTGAGGCCCGCACTCGCATTTTCATCTGTTTTTTTTTTTGCCCTTGCCACGTTCCTCCTGTCTTTCTCTCCTTCCCCTTTTTCTCCCCATTCCCCCTTCCCCGTGCAGTGCTGTTGAGGTGTCCTCCTGTGAGATACAGTTACGGCACTGCACTCATCCCTTCCGTCTCCTTTTCGAAAATCACTTCACAGTAGTTTTTTAGTGTGAGCAAGTAGACAGCAGCGGACGGCGCAACTTCACCACGGGAGACCAGGCTGGTCAGGCAGGCCGACGACGACGGGTATGACATCGTTCTGTTTGTATATATTTTGTAGTGTTAACACAAAGTAAAATATCAAGTGGATAAACCTAGTTGTTTAAATGCTACTTCTCGTCGTCGTACCTGTGGATTTGGACTTGCCCCTGCCAGAGCTCATCCCCATTCATCTTCGTCTCCCTGGTGAGCTGATGCGTCTGATATCTAACGGCTGCGTCACTTCGCTACACTATATATATATATATATATATAGATATATGTCACCATAGTAAGGGGAGTTGGTGGGGGAGAGGGCATCGCCGGGCTTATGAGCAGATACGGCGACGCGTCGCCGCCTGCAGACGCCAATCTCTGGTTGGCTGTATTATGCGCGCGTTTCTTGTCCGCGCAAGCCACTGCATGCGTTTTAATTGAAGTTGCGTCGTCGCTCCAAAATGTATCCGCTGCCGCCACCGGGCCGCTGAAAGCGCGCCATTGTAACTTTAGCTGGTCGATCGTATCTCAGCAAGCCGAGAAGATTCCCCACCTAAGGAGGAGTACAGTCGCGATCGATTTAAAGGTGATCGCTCGAGCGGCGACCCAAACTATGAGCATCGCCACGTTAGGTCATCACCGTCAGTCGAGAGGGAAACATCAGATAGCTTCCATCTCTCTCTTTTGCTGTTCGCTGAGCAGCTGTCACCACCGTCTGGCAATTCACAGCTTTTCGTCATCCTTCACGAGATAACCTGCGAATTAATTTCGACTGCCTTCTCAGCTATTGCACAGAGGCGTCATTGTTAGCCAATGTATGCATGAGGCAGCCACGCACACACATCATTGCCATGAAAGGGTAACAAGCAGAAAAATGTCGCGAGTTAGTTTTGGGGGTTACGGTTGCAGTCTGGACGAGCGTAAAAGGGGAAGAAGGCAGCGCAATTTTTATCTTCGCAGTTCAGAAATCGGCCGCTATGCAGCTTGGCAAGCCTTCCGGTTGCAGCTCGAGCGATCACCTTCAAATTGATCGCGACTGTACATATCTTGCACCGTGGCCGATACACACCACTCGCGCTTTTTGCGGAGCGCGGCGTTCCCTGCTCGGAGTGCTATCGTCGGCAGAATGCCTCGTTCGAAGAGGCGCTACTCATTATCAGGCTTTCACGCTGCTGTGCTCAGATATTTCCACTGCGTTATCGCGCCTCTCTATTGGCGGACACAGGCGTTGTTTGAGAGGTCTTACACTGTGAAAGTGTATAAGCGCATTTTGTGTATTGCCGCTTAGTCTTCTGCAACCATGCCGCCAGCTGGAGAGAGTGCTGAACGAACAAAAATCTCCGATCGCGCCCCTGGTGACAACGAACGCAAATTACGATAATCGGCCCGCGCGCTGGTGCGCAGCCAGCGAGGACGCGCATGCGCACTGCGATACTCTCGACAGCAGGCACCGAGCCGCCAGACAGCGAGCGTATGCACACGGCCACGGGCTCGCATGGTCTCCAAATTTATGAACGCGACTGTACATGCAGCTTTGCTCTAAATCTGGCCTGAACACGAACCCATGGTTATCTCGCTCACTGTCTCAAAGCAGTTAGAGCAGCTCGCGTGCAATGCTAAGCATTTTTACGGTTTTGTTACAGGAAGTCGCAAAAGTAGCACAGTGACCCAACCTGAAAAATTGTACCACCCTTGAGTGAAGGCACTGAAAGGCTTGAAAAGCCTCTTGGCGCTTGCGAGATCCCTTTAGTATATTGGCGATGTCATGATCGCACAAGGTTTTCTCACTTTGTTTTTATCACAATCATGTAGTCCAGTTTATCTCACCTAGCATTCAGCGCACGTCATTATACGTATTGAAGCAAGCTTTGTTCACCAATAGCAGCCATAACGTTTCTAGATGGGGAGAAATGTACATTATATATATGCAACAAGATACAATGGCGTGACTTGTTTTCTGAGCGTCGTACAAATCTGAACACGGGTAGAGATTTGTTCTGGAAAAAGAACAGCAAAAGTCACACTTTGGCTTATATTGCGGTCTTTAGCACACTGCTTTAGTATCTTAAACAAGTCTGTTTTAAGTTAATTGCTTTTATGGAGGCACGATTATGGAGGATCGTGATGGATGGAGTATTGTTAAGGATACACGGGTAGATTTGCGCGAGGGTAGCCTTCTAGGTCGTAGTTCAGA
This sequence comes from Dermacentor andersoni, assembly GCF_023375885.2. Taxonomy (NCBI): domain Eukaryota; kingdom Metazoa; phylum Arthropoda; class Arachnida; order Ixodida; family Ixodidae; genus Dermacentor; species Dermacentor andersoni. The sequence continues at coordinate 160,563,139 of NC_092819.1, read as the reverse complement.
TTTTCTTTTCTTCGATTGCGCTATCGTGAACAAGGGTACGAAGCCATGGAGCTGGTAAGTTGTCCGCTGCCATATAGCGCTAATTATGTAGCATACGTTGTTATTGTACTACACAGAGGGCGTAGCTTAGCCAGCACATGCTTTTACTAGGTGCAGATATATTTTGCGAAGAGAAGCTCTTCATGACAAATATGAACGATTTTGACTTCTGAATACGCTTTGACTGAGAGTAGGGCGTTCGCTGTGTCGGCAGAATGCAGTTTAAAGTAATAGTTTAACGGAAGCCTGCAAGGTGGAGACAAGTAATAAAAGGAAAATGAGACATCCTACCCAATAGTAGTAGTTGCTACAAAGGAAACCCATACGGGTTCCTCGAAAGAAAAGCCTCCCAATTAAAGAAATATTCGTCCTGGTCCGGCACTCAAACTTGGGAGCTCAGTTCCAAAGCATATTGACCAACAGCTGCTTTAAGCATCCAGTGGCAGCAATAAATGGCACAATCGCAAGAGAGAACGAAAGCGTTTTACACTGGCGTTGCATCGGACAAGGGCAACGAATTGTGAGGTGCTCATTAATGGAAACCATTTCGATGCGTGACTTTCATCCTGGCATACGCTTCGTTCACAAATAAGGGTACAGCTTCTATTGGATGTTCGCGCTCGAGCCAGCGGCACCAGGTTGTCATAAAAGCGTAGAACGAGTTTGACTGCATAACGAGATACCAGCGCCACGGCGACGAGAATAGTTGAGATGCTTCGCGTTGATCGCCCACATTTCTTCATGACGCTTCGGTTATTCAAGTACTATGCCACGCGCCTTACGTTCGGTCATCGCAGCATAAGGCGAATGAATATGAAGCTGCAGAAGCTCGACACACGGCATTCGCTTCGGTACACGCACGTACACGAGCAGCGGAAACACACCCAGTTGTTGAATAAGTAGGTGCTACACACAGACAGACGCATTGCTTCTCGCGTGTACCGGGGAAACCTTGGCATTATCGCAGCCCTTTCACGCTGGGCAAGTGTCTATAGACAGTGAAATTTAAAAAAAAAACAGCTCGCGTGAATAGAAATACCTCTCAAAGCGACTTGATCTGCGCAAGCCAAGTCTCTGGTGTACATAACGTATGAATCATCGGCGAGACATTAAAGAGCTCCGATTTTTGTGCTAGTACGTGATACTAAAAGAAATTTGTCAACGAAACTAGCCTCAAGAGGCACCTAGCTGGAAGCAGACAGCCAAACCAAAGCGGCAATGCAAATGCGCAGTTACTCTCCTAGAAAAGCACAAAAATCTGCTTCTGCAATTTTCGTAGCCTTCCGTCATGGCTCCTAGCACAGCACACAATAACGTCTAAAATACTATAAAATCCATGCGCCAGAAACCAACAACAAATTTTAATGTCTCACTTGGTCGCTGCTCGTCCCTACGTTGTCGGAGCCCTCGGGAACCTGCGATTATGAAAGCCAACATTTCAGCTTGTATTCAGTCAGGATTTTTAAAGAATCTTAAAACTTATGATGCTCACTCCAACTTGCTGAACCAAAACTCGGAAACATAAATATTGTCACGTGGTGGTGACGTTGAAGAACACAGTCAATACTGTGAAAGACAAAACTAACTTTTATTGGGTGAACCTGTGCCCACAAAAACAGGCTACACTTATAGCACAACGATAGTGGCGAAAACGGTCGGCGATCGTCGAAAATCTGATCAACGGTTCAAGCGCGTCGGCTTGTATACATCAATCGTCGAATGTTCCAGACTAATCGTTGGGACCCGCGTGCTTTCCACAAAGTCGCGTCAGGTGATGAAGTCAGATAACATAAGGTTCGGTGACAACAGACAGCGGATAGAAGCATCGATAACTTTCCAGAAACTTCGGATACATACAGGCGTGTCCCTCGCTGTGCGATAACATTTGTTAGGCGGCGAAACGTGGTCGCCCGATAAACATAAGTACACTTGTCATTACCCCCCCTCTTAAAAAGCATCCACACGATGCTGCAAACGAAAGTAATAAAGAAAAGCACTCGTAGCAAAGAAAACAACAAAATAAGGAAGTTCGTCAGCGTCCGTAAAAGGGTTTAAGGCGCACCACGTGGACCACTTCAGGTCGTGCGCGGCGCCGTTGTGAAGGCGAAATGCCGTCTGGCACGACGTCATAGTCCAGTGCGCCAATACGTCGGATGAACGTGTAGGGTCCGATATAGCGTCGCAGTAGTTTCTCACTGAGTCCTCGTCGGCGTATCGGGGTCCAAACCCAAACACGGTCGTCGGACTGATACTCGACGAAGCGTCATCGGATGTTGTAGTGTCGGCTGTCGGTCCTCGGCTGGTTCTTGATCCGCAGGCGGGCGAGCTGTCGGGCTTCTTCGGTGCGCTGGAGGTAGGTAGCGACGTCAAGATTCTCTTCGTCAGGGACGTGCGGCAGCATGGCGTCGAGCGCCGTCGTCGGGTTCCTGCCGTAAACCAGCTTAAATGGCGTGATCTGCGTTGTTTCTTGCACCGCCGTGTTGTAAGCGAATGTTACGTAGGGCAGGACCGCATCCCACGTCTTGTGCTCGACGTCGACGTACATTGCTAGCATGTCGGCGAGGGTCTTGTTCAGGCGCTCCGTGAGACCATTCGTCTGCGGATGGTAGGCAATTGTCGTCCTGTGACTTGTCTGGCTGTATTGCAGAATGGCTTACGTGAGGTCTGCTGTAAAAGCCGTTCCTCTGTAGGTGATGAGGACCTCTGGAGCACCATGTCGCAGCAGGATGTTCTCGACGAAAAATTTCGCCACTTCGGCTGCGCTGCCTTTCGGTAGAGCTTTAGTTTCCGCGAAGCGGGTGAGATAATACGTCGCCACGACGACGCACTTATTTCCGGAAGTTGATGTGAAAAAGGGTCCCAACAAGTCCATCCCGATCTGCTGAAAAGGTCGGTAAGGAGGCTTGATCGGCTGTAGTAATCCCGCTGGCCTTGTCGGTGGTGTCTTACGTCGCTGACAGTCTCGGCATGTCTTGACGTAACGGGCAACATCGGCGGTTAGGTGCGGCCAGTAATACCTTTCTTGTATCCTCGATAGCGTCCGAGAGAAACCGCGGTGCCCAGCGGTCGGATCGTCATGTAGGGCGTGCAGTACATCTGGACGCAGCGCCGACGGAACAACAAGAAGGTAGTTGGCGCGGACTGGTGAGAAGTTCTTCTTCACGAGTAGGTTGTTTTGAAGCGTGAACGAAGACAATCCACGCTTAAGCAACAGCAGCTCAGAAGTCTGCTCCGACGATACAAAGGCTGCTTTTCGACGTCATCGAGGATTCGACAAACACCAGTCGCCAAGCATCGCATATTCACCGACGAGTGCGCTCGACCACTCCGCCAGAGCCCTGACCGAGTTTCGCCGCGTGAACGTGAAGCTATAAGAGAACAAGTCGACGAAATGCTGCGCGACGACATCATCCAGCCGTCGAAAAGCCCGTGGGCATCCCCTGTTGTCCTGGTGAAGAAAAAGGACGGAACCCTACGTTCCTGCGTCGGTTATCGTCGTCTGAACAAGATCACGAAGAAGGATGTATACCCCCTCCCACGGATAGACGACGCATTGGATCCGCTCTGCAACTCTAAATACTTCTCGTCGATGGACCTCAAGTCTGGCTGTTGGCAAATAGAAGTCGTCGAAAGAGATCGCGAAAAGACCGCCTTCGTCACCCCAGACGGCCTCTACGAGTTCAAGGTTATGCCATTTGGACTGTGCTCGGCGCATGCAACGTTCCATCACGTGATGGACACGGTTTTAGCAGGACTGAAGTGGCAGACCTGTCGCGTTTTCTTGGATGACGTCGTTGTCTTCGTCGGAAATTTCCACGATCACCTGAGGCGGCTTGCAACAGTACCAGTAGCCATCAAGTCATCAGGGCTCACTCTGAAGCCAGAAAAGTGCCGCTTCGCTTACGATGAGCTTCTATTCCTAGACGACGTCATCAGCAAGTCTGGAGTCCGCCCCGACCCGCAGAAGACAGCTGCCATCGCAAAGTTCCCGCAGCCCATCGACAAGAAGGCAGTGCGTAGATTTCTTGGCATGTGTGCCTACTACAGGCGATTTGTCAAGGACTTTTCACGCATCGCTGAGCCGCTGACACAGCTAACTAAATGTGACGTCGAGTTCAAGTGGGAAACGCCGCCGGCCGATACATTTCAAGAACTCAAACGACGCATGCAGTCGCCGCCCATACTTGCGCACTTCGACGAGCACGCCGATACCGCAATCTACACTGACGCCAGTAGCCTAGGCCTCGGTGCCGTCCTAGTCCAGAGAAAAGATGGATATGAACACGTGATAGCTTACGCAAGCCGGTCGTTGTCAAAAGCTGAAGGCAATTATTCTACAACCGAAAAGGAATGCCTCGCCATAGTTTGGGCTACAGCGAAATTTCGCCCTTACCTATATGGCAGGCCATTCAAAGTGGTCAGTGACCATCACGCGTTGTGTTGGCTAGCTAACTTAAAGGACCCTTTAGGACGGCTGGCACGGTGGAGCCTCAGACTACAAGAATACGACATAACTGTAACATACAAGTCCGGACGAAAACACTCGGGTGCCGATTGCCTATCACGCGCTCCTGTTGACCCGCCGCCGCAAAATGACGAGGATGACGACGCCTTCATTGGAATAATAAGCGCGGAAGACTTCGCCGAACAGCAACGAGGAGACCCGGAGCTAAAAGCGCTAGTCGAATATTTGGAAGGGCACACCGGCGTTGTCCCTAGGGCATTTAATCACGGGGAAACTTGGATAAATGTCGTAGTCTGGTTCGGGAAGCATGGTCGTCGGGGTAAATGCGGCGGAATTCGAGAGGACAAACGCATTACTGGTTTCCAGAATTTCCTCGATGTACGCGATCGTCGTGCCCTTGATGTGCTTGAACTCCTGGCTGAAGTTCGTCAGCAACACTTCAGTTTTCCCTCCATGCAGTCGAGCGATCCCTCTTGCGACGCAAATTTCACGGTCTAGCAGTAGACGTTGGTCGCCTTCGATGACGCCTTCTACGTCAGCGGGTGTTTCGGTGCCGACCGAAATAACAATGCTGGAGCGAGGCGGGATGCTCACTTGATCTTTGAGCTCACTCAAGGCGTGGTGACTACGAGGGCTCTCCGGCGGTATCGCTTTATCTTTCGACAGCGTTATTGACTTCGACTTCAGGTCGATCATTGCGCCGTGTTGGTTCAGGAAGTCCATACCGAGAATGACGCCTCGTGAACACTGTTGGAGGATAACGAAGGTGGCAGGGTAAGTCCGGTCATGTAGGGTAATTCTTGCCGTGCAGATCCCAGTCGGCGTAATCAGGTATCCTCCAGCGGTCCGAATTTGAGGGCCTTCCCATGCAGTCTTAACTTTCCTCAACTTGGCGGCGATGTGTCCACTCATTACGGAGTAATTAGCCCCTGTGTCCACTAAGGCGGTAAGTGAGTGTCCGTCGAGAAGCACGTCGAGGTCGGTGGTTCTTTGTCTGGCGTTGCAGTTAGGTCTTGGCGTCGGATCACGGCTGCGTCGTGTTGAACTGAAGTTCGAACGTCGCGTCGTCAAGTCGTCTTTCGTAGGTGTAGTCTTGGCTTCCTGACTTCGTCGGGACGGCGGCGTGTCGTTATTATGTCGTCGAGATTGTCTCTTCGTCGTCTTCGTCGGCGGCGGCGGAGGATCTTCGTCAGTTCGACGAACAGCAACCGCACCTCCATCGGTTGCTGCTTTTTGTTTTTCAGATATGGGCTCGCAGAGCGGCCCTGGGCTGGGCCGCTGTATGGTGGGCACTGCCGCGACAAGTAGCGGCCTGGTGACGGCGAACGGGATGGTCGTCGAGGACTCCACTGAGTGGTGGCGAAGTAGTCGGCGATATCGCTAGGTCGTTCGCCAATCCGTGGTCGCGGCGCGTTAACGGCGAACCCTCGGAGTCCCATCTCCCGGTATGGGCATCGACGGTAGATGTGACCCACTTCTCCGCAGTGGTAGCAGAGCGGGCGGTGGTCAGGAGCGCGCCAAACGTCTGTCTTCCTCGGGTAGCTGCACTGGGCGACGGGTGGGCGTGCTGGCGGCGGCGGTGGTGGTCGACGGAACTGTGTCGTCACTGGGCCTTGCCGTGGGCGCGGAGGGGGAACGTGACGGCGGGCTACAGCGGCGTATGTCATGGCTTGCGGCTGAGGCTGCGGCGATTCAGGGGCCACTCCAATTTGTTGTTGGAGCTCCTCACGTACGGCGTCGGCAATCGAAGCCACTTGAGGCTGTGATGACGGGAACAGCTTCTGTAGCTCCTCCCGCACGACCGCTCGGATAGTCTCTCGCAGGTCGTCGGTGACCAGTGACTGAACTCCGGCGTAGCTTGTCAGATTCGTGCGGCGGTTGAATTGCCGGTTCTGCATTTCCAGTGTCTTCTCGATGCTGATGGCTTCGCGAAGAAACTCGTCGACAGTCTTCGGTGGGCTTCGTACCATTCCGGCAAAAGTTCCTCCTTTGCACCACGCATCAGTAGCCGGACTTTCTTTTCCTCGGACATTTCCGGGTCGGCGTGGCGGAATAGGCGGCTCATTTCCTCCGTGAAGATCGCGGTTGTCTAATTAGGTAGCTGCACCCGGGTTTCTAATAGCGCTTGGGCTCGTTCTCGGCGTATGACGCTTGCGAATGTCTGCAGGAAGCCGCTTGGAGCAGCTCCCAGGTCGTTAAGGTGGCTTCTCGGTTCTCGAACCACGTCCTGGCAACGTCTTCCAATGTGAAGAAGACATGTCGCAGTTTGTTCTCGCTGTTCTAGTTGTTAAAAGCAGAGACCCTCTCGTATGTCTCAAGCCAGCTTACCGGGTCCTCGAACGTTGAACCACGGAACGTCGGAGGCTCCCTGGGCTGCTGCAGCATGATGGGGGACGCTGGGGCGGTCATTGGGGTGGACTTGGTGGCGATCTTCCTGGTCATCTCAGGCAACAGTCCGTGCTGCGGGGGCAGTTGTTGAAGACGGCGGCTTGCTCGATGGTCCGGGACTACGTTGGTGTTCTCTTTGTGGTCCGGGCTTGGATCATGGCTCGTCGGGGGCGTCCGGTACATGAACAAAAAGCACCTCCACATGATGTCCCGTGGTGGTGACGTTGAAGAACACAGTAGCAATACTATGAAAGACAAAACTAACTTTTATTGGGCGAACCTGTACCCACAAAAAGAGGCTACACTTATAGCACAACGATAGCGGCGAACACGGTCGGCGATCTTCGAAAATCTGATCAACGGGTCAAGCGCGTCGGCTTGTATACATCAACCATAGAATGTTCCAGACTCGTTGGGACCGGCGTGCCTTCCACAAAGTTCTACACCAGTCGCGTCAGGTGATGAAATCAGATAACATAAGGTTCGGCGACAACAGACGGCGAATAGAAGCATCGATAACTTTCCGGAAATCTCAGATACATACAGGCGTGTCCCGCGCTGTGCAATAACATTTGTTAGGCGGCGAAACGTGGTCGCCCGATAAATATAAGTACACGTGTCAATATGAGTGCGGTACTCAGTCAGTCCCGCGAAAAAGCACAAGGTGCGGCGAGGTCCAACATATGGCAAAAATTGTTATTCGCCGGACGACAGCATGACACTGCATAAATAGTTGCAGGCTGTATCAGAAAGTAAGTTTCGTAGTCAGAATCAATAGGAATTAGGTTTATTAGCTTCATAATAGAAAATAAATTTGCAGTATGAGGTCCGAGAACATAGGGCTATAGAGAAACTTCCTGTCCAACGTTAGAGTAATTGCTAAAACTAAAGTTATAAGACGGTTGTAAACTCAGTTGTGCTAGAAAAAAAGTAAATACAGTGAATATACGAAAACTATAAGCAATTATTCTAAAAACACAAATCGGAACATCCGTATTTTCAATAAGCAGAACCATTGCTTTTTTAATGTCGCCTAGTGGTAACCGCTGAATTTGATATGACTTTCCTTTTAAACAGTAGACATGCGTAATTAAAGGGTGTGCTACTCGTTAATCACGTTTTACTATCTGAGGTTTGCTGCAACTACTACGCTATCTCGTTTTCTAAGCTCTCGATTGGCTTTTTTTTCTCGTCACAATTCGAGAATGAAACGTCGAACTACCGTATTTTTGGGTGTACAAGCCTCCACCGCATATAACCTTCGCCCCCAATTACAACTACACGGCAGTAAAAAAGAAAAGAGATCAGCGCACATGAAAGAACCACCCAGAGCGACGCTCAGTTCTTCGCAAAAACAGTCTACATTCGCAGAAAGCGCTGCTCATCCACGTCGTATCTCTGGCGAGCGGCTGTATTCCTCCATTCCTCGGCGGTGCGGACAAAACTGGATACCCACATCGGATTTAACCGCAGACGAATCAGTCACGTGATGTGCGACGTGAATCGGATCGCTTCTCAGCTAGCGTTCACACGACAGCGGATGACAGTGCGGACTTGGCAGCCTTGGCAAGGGCAGCGGCGATGGAGGAAACGCGACCGAACCGAAAATCCCAAGGCTGATTGGTCATACCGCCGTATCGTGAAGGGCTTCACGCAGAGCGAGATAGCGCCGTGGAACGGGTCACGTGACTAATTTTGCCGGCGCGGCGTTGGCGATTGGCCGAACACTGACAGCAAAATGGTGACCCACAAAGGGGAGGAGAATTGGTGACCACGAAGGAGGGGAGAAGAGAGCTTGAACACGCAGGAGTGCGGAGTGGGTGAATTCCCCAGGATAGAAGGAAAGTTTAAAATGTCGAAGAACCTTGCCTTCAGGCGCGGCTTCACGGTGGCCCCGCTGTGAAGCCACACTTCAAGGCAAAATTTGTATATTCAAATTTGTTATTTATTTTCTCCAGGGCTAAAAGCTGCGGTCATCAGCTTGACAGAGACCAGGGGATAAAATACAACGCAGGGTTTTGCTTAATGTGCACGTGGAGCCCCACCTCGATGTCCATGCCAAACCATGAACAGGTACATATATGTAGGTAACAGGGCATTAAAAATAAACAATCAGAAATAACAATAGTGTAATACGTCGTACATAATGCTAAGAAGAAATGATAACACAATAAATACAGGAAACTTGTTAGAGTACTAAAGTATGCATTGCTAGATATCTAAGTGTATTGTAAAAAAACACTAGCATAAATGGCAACATAGTTAAGTACAAGAGCCTTATCAGTATGTAGCAGATCAATTAAATAACAAATCAAGGATAATTCATTATATATACAACAAGCACTAAACAATTCAATGTGAAATTATTCCCTGTAAAACAGACTACAATGTGACGGACAAATAATAGCAGGCTAAGTAGCAGGAACGTAGCTCGAGAAGAACATCAATTTATGCACGCCAAAATAATTAAAAAAATATAATTACTGTGGTCATCGCTATATCTTTGTTATCTATTAAAGATTAACGGAAGGTTAGGTTTCAAGGAGTGCGACTTATAGAAAGCACGGAAACGTCGTATTAGTCAAAGCTGCGTGGGCGGATATCCCTAGGTTGTTGAAGCAGTGCAATTGAAGTAATGCAATGCTTCAAAGTGGATGAAGATACACAGAATGAGCGCAAAACACGAAATTCATGCATACGCGCTGTTTTCAGAACGTTGTATGACTGGAAATAATGTTCTGTCTAAGATAACTCATCAACATTTGCGATCTTGCGAATAACGTTCTTTTCTAATAAATAAATCTTGGTCATATTTCTTGGTGTTGTAGCAAACCATGCCGAACTGCAATAATTAATATGTGAAGCAAATAGTGCGGAATATGTCATTTTGCTTACACTGGAATAATGGCATGAGAACGCCACAGCGCTCCCGTACTCATTGAAAGCGAGTTACACAAATTGTCAACGTGGGAATCCCAACTGAGACACGACCCAAATGTAACGCCAAGGATTTTACGCTCATTGACTATTCCAATTTTGTGTCCGTCACACTATATATACTGTTCCAAGTTAATTACTTTCTTTTGGACAGGGAAAAAGGTACCTTAGTTTTAATTGGTTTAATATTACGACAGTTAGAATGGGACAAAGTCGCTAGTTTATCAAGGAGGTGATTACGACGTGACGCTAGATCGTTTTCATCATCACCAGAGGGCAAGATGGCGCTGTCATCCACATATAACAAATTTTGAGCTTGTACCAATGCCGGGAATATCCCTCTTGTATACGTTAAACAAAAGTGGACCTAAAATGCTGCCTTGGGGCACACCACATTTTATAAGGAGAGGAGATGAATGGTAATTGCTGATACACACAACAGCGAATATGAACTAAATCGAGCTGCCTACCACGAATCTCATAATGTGAGAATTTTTCTATAAGTATACTATGGTTTTGTTCCTTCCTAGTGGCCGTCACTGTTGGCGCTTCATCTTTTGAACGCTATGCACCAACTAGCCCCAGGCCCCACAATGTGTTTTACTGCTATATACACCATGTTCCCGCTGATGAGCCCTGGCCGTATCCCTGTTCCTTCCGACTGCCGCAGGGACGTGCAAACCGCAGTGACTCCCCCATTACCCGGTTGCAGCCTCACACTGCAACCGACACGACGGCGCTCTCAGTCATCTCGTCTTCGCTCGTTGTCACCGCCGCCGCTGGGCAGCTAGCTGGTGCGACCGACGGAGGCGAGGCCGCAATATATTGATCTTCATCAAGACTCCCTTGTGGAATAATGTTTAAAAATAAGGTGTGCGTTTCAGTTGACAATGCGAGTGATTTTGCTTTAGTTTAAATCGGGACTGCAGTTTGTTATGAGCCTGTCTTTCGAAAATCGTCTTGGACAACAAATTATGTTTTCTAGAGATCGGAACGCTACCGTTCGCGGAGTTGGCGGGGAAATGTTGCGTTCCCTTAGGGTCTGTTCTGTTTCACTTATGCTGGGAGACCAGACATTTCGAAGTTAACTTAATGTACTTGCACGTACAAGGCACGACATCATTCTAGGAATTGATTTTTTGCGTAGGTGGGGGCAACTCTGGATTGTGGCACTGGCGCGATTTCTCTTCGCCGCGGCGCGCGAACTCCAATGGCAGATAACACCAGTGATGCCGCCGCTGTTCTCTCCGTGTCGCAAGCTGTGTGATTGCCCCATCAGACTGTAATGCTTGTATCTGTCAACACTTCTCGCCCTCATACGGTTTGTTGTTGTGGTTTAGCAGAGTCCGATTATAACAACGCGCTCAAGAAAAATGCGATAGTCCCTCGCTCCTTCGTTGTCACCACCAATGGTTGTACTATTTTGTGGACAGTGAATGCTTCAACCCAATACATAACATTGCCGCTAGGACTTAAACTGGCAAGTTTTGACGAACAAGCCATTGTCAGCGTCGGAACGGTCGAGATGTCAACTGGAGGAAAAACCCAACCCCGATGGCAGCCATGAGAATTCTGCTGTCTTTAAGCGCATGATTCCCTATCTTCTAGTGATCAGTGTCTGCTTCAAGGAGTGCTCGCTCGCTACGCCAAAGTGTTTTATTAACGCGACAGCGTTAAGGACCTCGTGTCGCAGAAAAGCCGGTGTGGGTGGCGTTGGCCATGAGTGAAAAATACCGGAAGGCAATTCATAAATAAAAACAACTTGCAAGAATGGCTGGGTGGGAATCGAACCAGGGTCTCCGGAGTTTGAGACGGATACGCCACCACTCAGCGATGAGTTCGGTTGTTCAAAGCGAGACAAAAGCGCCTCTAGTGATTGCGGTGTTGCCTTAGAAACGTGCCGTAGAATGTTATACTGCGGTGTATATCGGTAATTATGAGCATGTAAATTACAGAAGTCGCAGTTAAACGAGTAGCGAAGTATGTTTCCGCTACATTTATTCTGCGCTTGGCGCACACGCGGAGCCATCTTGCGGCAAACACAGAAGACCCCCTCCTCGCAATGTATCGCGCTGCCCCGACAGGTAGCGGGCCACTCGCCCGCTTCTCCCCTTCGTCTTGTTTGAGCGCATTGGGGCCGTGCGGGGACCGGTGCGAGGACGCCCCAATACCCTTGCGTTTAATAATAGGCGGAGCGAACGGGGTGCGATAACGCTATCGCGTTCCACTCTTGAAGGCGAAGCTTAAGCGTCGTCCAATTTTTTTGGTCAAGACCAACCAGCGTCCCACACCACTGGCGTCTCGTATGCAACACCCCCTCCATACAGGGTAAGCGACGCCAGTTCATCAGAAGCCTTATCGCGTTTCACCTTCAGAGAGAAAAGTCATCGCCCAGACATCGAAGAAATGTGATGGGAAGGAGTGATTCAGGAATCACGGAGCCCCTGGGCTGCTCCTGTGATCCTAGTCAAGAGGAAAAGACAACTCATGGAGATTATGTGTGGACTATCGCCACCTCACACCATCACAGAGAGGTGTACCCTCTACCACGAATAGACGCCATCGACTGCCTTCATTCCGCGTCGTATTTCTCTTCTGTTGATTTACGCTCACGACATTGGCAAATTCCAATGCACCCCTCAGACAAGAAGAAAGTCTTCGTGACACCTGATGGTTTCCGAGTTCGTTATGCCGTTTGGCTTATGCAACGCTCCAGCTTCATTCGAGCGATTTATAGATACCGTGCTCCGCGGACTCAAATGGGAAATTTGCTTATGCTATTTAGACGACGTCATTATCTATGGCCGGGCATATCACGAGCACACTTAGCGCCTGTAGGTCTTTCTTGTCTGTATCCAGCAGGCTGTCCTTATAGTAAACTCGAAGAAATTTCATTTCGGTGAGCGTCAAGCCCTAGTACTAGGCCTTCTAGTCGACAAAGACGGCACACGACCAGACCCTGTAAATATAGCAGTGGTTCGCGACTTCCAAAAGTCACACAGAGTAAAAGATCTGCAAAGTTTTCTGGGCCTTTGCCCATAATTCCGACACTTTATCATGAATTTCGAACAGCTTGCCTCACCCCTTACGTCTCTCCTTCACGAAGACGCCCCCCATACTTGTGGACTGCTGACTGCGAGTCTGCGCTTGAACAGCTGAAATTTTTGTTGAATTCTGGAGCGGTTCTGTGGCATCTTGATCCGGAGGCGTCAACTGCGCCGCATACTGGCGCCAGCAGTGTGGGTATTGGCGCTGTGCTTGTTCAGATCTGCGGTGGCCATCAGCATGTAATTGCCTACGCTAGTCGGACACCCCTTAAAGGAGAGGAAAACTACACCGTTACTGAACTCGAGTGCCTAGCAGTCGTGTTCGCCATGCAGGAGTTCCGTCCGTATCCACACGGCCGCACATTCACGATAGTGACTGACCATCATTCACTCGGTTGGCTCGTTGGGCTTGCGCGACTCATATAGCCGGTTGGCCCGGTGGGCTTTGCGCCTTCAAGAGTTCAGCTTTTCCGTCAACTACAAGAGCGGACGATGTCACACGGATGCTGATTGCCTATCCCGTCTCCCTTTGCCGTACACTAAAGGTGACCATGATGTCTTCGATGACTACCTAGTTTCCATCTCGTCGAAGTTTCCAGACCTGAGTACCTTCGAGAGCGAGCAACGTTGCGACCCTACCTTGAAATCCCTACGGGCAGTTGCACGTCAGCCAGCAGGAACAACACCGGTTATATTAATAATCGTTTGCTGTAGAAAAAAAATTATTCGGCTGATGGTCCTCCATTGCTTCTAGTTGTACCCGAAAACCTCCGCCCTGCTGTCCTTCGTTCCATGCATGACGATATCACGTCCGGGCACCTTGGCTTTGCACGCATACTACGCCGACTTCACCAGATATTTTTCTGGCCCAAGCACTGGAAAACAACGAAACAGTGTGTCGCTAGCTGTACTGCTTGCCAGCTCCTCAAGCAAACGACGACAGCTCCAGCAGGCAATTTGCAACCAGTTAGGCCACCGACATTGCCCTTTGAAAAAGTCGGCATCCAATTGCTAGGCCCGCTTCCAAGAGCGTCAGCTGGCTATCGCTGGATTATAGTATGCGTTGATTACTTTTCTCGCTAAACGGAAACGGCGGCACTTCCATCTGCCACTGCAGCAGATGTCTCTTCCTTTTTGTTGCAACACGTCATACACCCTCACGGCGCTCGACGGGTTGTCATCGGTGACTGTGAACGGAAATTCACCGCCGACGTCGTTGAAGAAATATTGCGGCTCTGTAATTCTGCATATCGTCATTCCACTCATTACCACCCACAAATCAATGGCCTCACGGAGCGGACAAATCGAACCCTTACCAACATGCTATCAATGTATGTCGCTGCTGACTACAAAAATTGGGACGCCGTCTTACATTTGTAGCGTACGCGTACAATAGCGCAGGGCATGAAGTTACTGGATATGCGCCGCTCTTTTTGCTGTACGCACGCGCTCCCCAGTGCTTTCTCGATACTACTCGACCTTTATCGCGTCAAGAAGATCCTTCAATTGCCCAAACTATGTATCGTGCTGAAGAAGCACGATACATAGTGACAAGGATATGCGCGGCATATCCTTGTCAGCTTTACTCCCGCTGACTATGTTTTCTTGTGGACATCTGTTGGCAAAAAGAAATCGCACCGCAAGTTTCTCACCACTTAAACTGAACCATTCGTTATACTCAGTCGCTTGAGTGATGTGAACTATGTCGTCGCCAAATTGACGGCAAGTAATCGGCGTTCACGTGCGACGCAAATTCTTCACGTGCATAGACTCCAGCAATACCATCACAGGTTCCTTTACCTCGCTCAGCGAGCTTCATCTGCCCCCCAGGGAAAATGTAGCAGCACTGCACGACTGAGGCCGAGAAAGAGGAAGTAGGGAATGCGCACGTTGGCGCGGGGTAACATGCGCCGGCTGGGCCTTGCCTGTGGCTACCTGCTGAACCTCGTTTAACCATGTAAATAAGCATCTTTCGTAACAATATTCCGGGGTTGTACGTGCCAGAACCAGGATATGAATGCGAGGAACGCCGTAGTGGAGAGACCCATCAATTATTTTGACCACCTGGTGATCTTTAATGTGTACCCAATACACAGCGCGCACATGCGTTTTTTTTTTCTTTTCGCTCCCATGGATATCGGGCCGCAGGGGCCGGGATTTGATCCCACGACCTTGTGCTTAGCAGCGCAACGCCACAGCCGCTGAGCCACCATGATGGGTGGCAATACATGCAATTTAATAATTATATTGATTACTTATCGTTGCAAGCGCGATGACAGGCTTCTAAAGCTGGAACGCTCGTCAAATCTCCCGCCGTGCACAAAAACAATATGTCTGTGCGGAGTCTTGTGATGGATACATTAGGGAAAATTGTGCTTTCCCACGGCTTCATCACGGCTCCCAGTTGTCATGTGATGCGGGATGGAAACGCAGAGCTTGCTTCCGTACCTGCCCGCATTAACGTATGTGCTAGCCTTACAAAAAAAAAAAAAAAAAAAAAACAAAGAGAATGCTTTTCCATGTGCCCCTGACCGTAAGGGCATAAATGTGCTCGATATATGCTATATAATATGCGGGGCGTTTCAGAGCACACTCTCAAAAATGAAAAAAAAGAAAGAATGCATGTGGCAAATAGTACAATTTTAGCCCACACACGTGTGTATATATATATATATATATATATGTATATATAGTCATATGATAAGAAGCCAACAAACACTGACACCAAGGACAACATAGGGGAAATAACTTGTGCTTAATAAATGAAATAAAGAAACGATAAATAAGGGTAATTAAAGTGGATGAAAAAAACAACTTGTCGCAGGTGGGAATCGAACCCACAACCTTCGCATTTCGCGTGCGATGCTCTACCAATTGAGCTATCGCGGCGCTGTTTCCCCATCCACTTTCTTGGGTATTTTTGTGTACCAGTAGAACCCTGGGAGTGTTAGTACTCTCTCTTCTCGTTTATTCCATAACGAGGGTCTCGAATCCGGCACCATTGAAGCCTTCAGATAGCATGTGTGGGTTTATTGACCAGTTGCCTTCACCCAAAAAGATCACGTTCTCGTGACGCCTGCGGCAAAAAGGACGTTCCACGTCCGCCGCTAAGGTCTGAGAGTGGTGGCGCTGGCTAACACTCCCAGGGTTCTACTAGTACACATAAATACACATGAAAGTGGATGGGGAAACAGCGCCGCGGTAGCTCAATTGGTAGAGCATCGCACGCGAACTGCGAAGGTTGTGGGTTCGGTTCTCACCTGCGGCAAGTTGTTTTTTTCATCCACTTTAATTACCATTATTTATCGTTTCTTTATTTCATTTATTAAGCACAAGTAATTTCCCCTATGTTGTTCTTGGTGTCAGTGTTTGTTGGCTTCTTATGATGTGACTATACATATATATATATATTGTAAGCACTGTTAACGTACTTCGTCGTTTTCATTTGTACATAGCCATCATCATCTTCCCTCTTCTTCGACTTCTTCGCGCGTGAGCTGCGGGCGTTGCCTTTTTTGGAATAAACAGCGCTGGACAACTTGATCGGTCTCGGTATTATAAAGTGGTGGAGGTACGTCAAGATCCCGACGTCCTCTCGCGTTCCCGTGCTCCCTGGAGCTCCGTTCCGGTCGCCGCCTGCACCCAGCTACCCCTACAACAATGGACACTTCCAACCCCGGCCCTTCCGGCGCCTCTCACCCTACCACACCGACGACCCCGCCTGCGGTGCCCTCTTGGACTGTGACGAGCCCTCAGCGCGATCCAGTACCAGTAGAACCCTGGGAGTGTTAGTACTCTCTCTTCTCGTTTATTCCATAACGAGGGTCTCGAATCCGGCACCATTGAAGCCTTCAGATAGCATGTGTGGGTTTATTGACCAGTTGCCTTCACCCAAAAAGATCACGTTCTCGTGACGCCTGCGGCAAAAAGGACGTTCCACGTCCGCCGCTAAGGTCTGAGAGTGGTGGCGCTGGCTAACACTCCCAGGGTTCTACTACTACACATAAATACCCATGAAAGCGGATCCCCTGTCTTCGCGGGACTCCGCGGTGATGACGTAGACGATTGGATCGACCACTACGACCGCGTGAGTTCTTGCAACAAGTGGAACGACACCCAGAAATTGAGGCACGTCGCCTTCTACTTGACCGGTGTTGCAAAGACCTGGTATTTCAACCACGAATCCGACATCGCGGATTGGTCCACGTTTACCTCGAAGCTGCGGCAAATCTTCGCTTCCTCGTCTGGCCGTGCAGAAGTCGCCAAACAGAAGCTGGGAACGCGGCGCCAACTTCCCCAAGAGTCTTACACCTCATACATAGAGGATGTCTTGGCTCTGTGTCGCCGTGCGAATCCTAGCATGACGGAAGCCGAACGCGTTCGCCACATCTTAAAAGGCATTGGGCCTGTCGCATTCAACGCCTTAATCGTGCAAAATCCGGCTTCTGTCCAAGACATCACTTCAACGTGTCAACGCCTCGACGAGCTGCAGTCTATTCGTCTTCCACATGACTGCAGCGATCCTCAGGTTCCCCATTCTCCAGATCTACGTGCTCTTATCCGCACCATCATCCGCGAAGAGCTTCAACTACAAGACCTCAGGCGTCCACCTGCTGCCTGCGCCCCAACCCCCGCCTTCGACTTGCGCGAGGTCGTAAAGCAGGAGTTGACAGCGATGACTACACCCATGACGCATCTTGCTCCGGTAGCGCGCTCCACACCTACCTACGCGGATGTTGTTTCGCTACCCACCCCTACCGTCCCTTCCGTGCCTACTGGCGCTTCCTATGACCATTTGGCTTCGATGGGAACCAGAGCACTTGCTGCGCCATCGTACCCTCAGTGGCGTCCACCTCGTCCAGTTTGTTTTTACTGCGGTATACGCGGCCATATATCTCGCTTCTGTCGCCGGCGCCAGCAGGATGAAAGGCGAGGCTATGCTGAGCACGAAAGAGACCGCACTCGCCGATCAGACGACTACTAACCCGGACCGTACTCGTCCCCGCAACAGCGTTCTCCGTCTCCACCAGCTGCTCCCAATCTACCTCATAGTTCCCGTTCGGCCAGACGTCGTTCCCCATCCCCTTACCGGCGCTCTACATCACCGCTTCGCCCCACTTCCCATTTTGTCGACCAGCACTCGGAAAACTAACTGTTGCAGTTTTTGGAGGGGAAACTGCTTCTTATCGGTCTTCAAAAATTCCTCCTGTTCGCCCGGCCAACATGCTTTCTGTGACTGTCGAAGGTGTTCCCGCGTCAGCTCTCATCGATACCGGTGCCGCCGTTTCTGTTCTTCGGAGTGATCTGTGTTCGCGGCTCCGTAAAGTAAAAACGCCTTATCTTGGACCTATTTTGCGTGGTGCTAATAATGCATTCATTCACCCTGACGGACAGTGTACTGCTCGTGTTCTCATCGACGGCATACGCCACCACATCGAGTTTATCATCCTTCCAACGTGTATCCATGAACTTATACTGGGTTGGGACTTCCTACATTCTGCTTCAGCCGTCATTTCATGTAGAGAGGAAGTTCTCCACATCACGGATACAGAGCTTGAACCTGTTGCGGACTCTTCACTTTCATGCGTGAACTTGACCATCGCTGCCGACTACGTCCTGCGTCCTGGTCACGAATACGTTGTAGCCGTAACATCCAGTCAGATCGCCGACGGAGACGCCCTAGTCGCCCCTTCTTCCCGCTGTACTTCTCGCGGAATTCTCATTGCCACCTGTCTCGTCCGGTTTTCACGCGGCCGCGCCCTTCTGTCTGCTTGCAACACGACCCCAGATCCTGTGATGCTGCCCAAAGGGATGACTGTGGCAACCCTCGCCGACACTCAACCTATCTCTCTAGTCGCGCTTTGCCCTTCTTCATCGCCAGCCCCAACCTCAGGTTTGGATGATTCTTTCCCTCCTCCAGCCGTTCTTGGTTCTGACCTAACAGCCGCGCAGTCCGAAGCCCTAATGATGGTCTTGGCAAAACACAAAGCCTGTTTCGATAGCTGTTCCCCTGTGTTGAGCCAAACTCCTGCGGCTACACACCGCATCGAAACCGATGGTTCCGCTATTATACGACGACGCCCCTATCGTGTATCGCCGTCCGAACGAAAGGTCATTGAACAACAGGTTGCTGACATGCTTGCGCGGAAGATAATACGACCTTCATCTAGCCCATGGGCGTCTCCCGTGGTCCTGGTAAAGAAAAAAGATGGCTCAGTTCGCTTTTGCGTGGATTATCGAGCGCTCAATAAGATCACACGCAAGGACGTATATCCAATACCTCGAATTGACGACGCTTTGGACACACTACAAGGGGCGGAGTATTTCTCCAGCCTTGATCTTCGGTCAGGATATTGGCAAATTCCGATGAACGAGACTGACAAAGAAAAGACCGCATTCGCTACACCGGATGGCCTTTATGAATTTAACGTGATGCCTTTTGGCCTTTGTAATGCTCCTGCCACATTTGAGCGCATGATAGACAACGTCCTTCGTGGTCTAAAATGGAAGACATGCCTCTGTTATCTGGACGATATTGTCATCTTTTCGTCTGACTTCAGCCAACATCTTCATCGATTAGACGAAGTTCTCAAGTGCCTTGCGAATGCTGGTCTCCAAATCAATACAAAAAAATGCAAATTTGCAAGCAAAACAATAAAAGTATTGGGTCACGTCGTCTCAAAAGCTGGCATCCAGCCTGACCCCGAAAAGATTAGTGCCGTTCTTCAGTTTCCTCGCCCCCAGCAACAGAAAGATCTACGTAGTTTCCTCGGCTTGGCGTCATATTTTCGTAGATTTATACGCAACTTCGCAGCAATAGCAGCTCCTCTACACAAGCTACTGGTTACCGGTGCCTCTTTCACGTGGACTAGCGACTGCGAGTCGGCCTTTCAAGCTCTTAAGCGGCATCTTACTTCTGGACCAGTGCTTCGCCACTTCGATAATCGTGCCCCCACCATACTCCATACTGACGCAAGCGCACAAGGTATTGGCGCAGTACTTCTGCAACGTAATACAGAATCTAAAGAGCAAGTCATAGCATATGCCAGCCGAACACTTTCTCCAGCTGAGCGGAACTACACCATTACAGAGCAAGAGTGCCTGGCTATCGTTTGGTCGATTCAGAAATTTCGCCCATACCTTTACGGCCGCCACTTCACCATCGTCACCGACCATCATGCTCTGTGTTGGCTGTCATCAATGAAAAACATGTCAGGACGCTTAGGACGCTGGATACTGCGATTGCAGGAATATGACTTCACTATAACATACTAGTCTGGAAAACGCCATCATGATGCAGACGCATTGTCTCGCTGCCCACTCTCACTCTCTCCCGGTAACGCGCCGTCGTCTTCCCAACCACGTCGTTCCGATGCTACGCTTGCCTCCCACCAGCTCTCGATAACGCCCCTGGACCAAGTTACGCTTTCATCACGCTCTGATTTCGTCTCGCTTCAGCGGGCCGACTCCTACTGTCGAGCTCTCATGGATCGCCTTAGTGGGTTCACCGAACCACCCAACAGCCGCTTGCGACGCCAACTTCGACAATTCCGCCTTCAAGGTGGCGTGCTACACCGCTACGTTTACCACCCAACAGGTCACCGGTGGGTCCCAGTTCTACCTCGCTGCCTTCGCTTGCGGGTATTAGAGGCACTTCACGACGATGTATCGGCTGGCCACTTAGGCTTCCACAAGACTTACGACCGCATAAAGACCCGCTGCTTCTGGCCTGGCCTATCCACAACGGTGGCCAAATACATTGCCTCTTGTGCGTCATGTCAGCACCGCAAACGCTCGACATCCCCTCCTGCCGGTTTACTACAACCTCTCCCTTGCCCGGACGCACCTTTTGAATTTGTTGGCATTGATTTATATGGTCCCTTGCCGTTGACACCCTCCGGTCACCGTTGGATTGTCACTTCGGTCGACCATTTAACAAGATATGCCGAGACTGCCCCTCTGCGATCCGGCACCGCTTCTGAGGTCGCCGACTTTTTCTTGCGCGCCATCGTCTTGCGCCACGGGGCTCCTCGCGTTCTTCTCAGTGACCGTGGCAAGGCGTTCATTTCACAAGTTCTCGAGGAAGTTCTTCGAGCCACTAATACCGTCCACAAATCTACTTCTACTTATCATCCGCAAACCAATGGCCTTACTGAGCGCTTCCACCGTACGCTGTCTGACATGATTGCCATGTACATCCGTCCTGACCACACTGACTGGGATAAAATTCTTCCTTTTGTGACATTCGCATATAATACTGCTATTCAACGGACTACCGGCTACAGCCCTTTCTTCCTTGTGTATGGACGATCTCCTTCCACCATATTCGACAGAGAACTATTTCTCGCACCTTCTTCGCCTGACGCGTCGCTTCCAGAAGATTTTGCTGCCCGAGTTGTACATTGCCGTCAAATCGCCCGGCAAAGCACAGAAGCTACCCAAGCTGAGCGCAAGCGTTACTGCGACAACAAACGCCGTGACCTACGTTTTCACCCAGGAGACCAAGTCCTGCTTTGGACTCCAGTCCGCACCCCTGGCCTCTGTGAGAAGTTCCTTCCACGCTACATTGGTCCATACACCGTTGTGCAGCAAACATCTGCAGTGAACTATCTCGTCCGCCCAGTACACTCCGTCACTGACCGGCGCCGCCGGAATGCCGAAATTGTTCACGTGTCGCGGATGAAGCCCTTCACTCCCCGTTTAGATAATCTCTAATCTGCGGCCAGGCTGGCCGCTTCCATGACGGGGGGAAGTTAGTGTAAGCACTATTAACGTACTTCGTCGTTTTCATTTGTACATAGCCATCATCATCTTCCCTCTTCTTCGACTTCTTCGCGCGTGAGCTGCGGGCGTTGCCTTTTTTGGAATAAACAGCGCTGGACAACTTGATCGGTCTCGGTATTATAATATATATATATATATATTGTGGTGGGTAACATGCATGTGGCGCTGTGCGGACTGCCACCGCTGCGGCGCGAGACCCGAGCTCGGGCTGCTGATGCGAACGGCTAGGACTCGCGATCAAGAGCTACTTACGATCCCGCGTACGAGCTGCAATAATCCCCCTTTCATATATGTATATTGACACGTGTACTTATCTTTATCGGGCGACCACGTTTGGCCGCCTAACAAATGTTATCGCGCAGCGCAGGACGCGCCTGGTCCGTCAGTCGTGCTGCAGCAGCCCAGGGAACCACCGACGTTCCGCGGTTCCACATTTGAGGACCCGGAAAGCTGGCTGGAAACGTATGAGAGGGTCGCTACGTTTAACAGCTGGGCAAGCGACGACAAGCTACGACATGTCTATTTCGCATTGGAGGACGCCGCCAGGACGCGGTTCGAGAATCGAGAAGCCACCTTGACGACGTGGGACCTCTTCCGAAGCAGCTTCCTGCAAATATTTACAAGCGTCGTGCGAAAAGAGCGAGCCCAAGCTCTACTGGAGACCAGAGCGCAGCTGCCGAATGAGACGATCGCTATCTTCACTGAGGAAATGAGCCGTCCTTTCCGCCACGCCGACCCAGAAATGTCCGAGGAGAAGAAAGTGCACCTACTGATGCGTGGTGTAAAGGAGGAACCTTACGGTGCAATGATACGAAACCCACCAAAGACCGTAGAAGAGTTCCTTCGCGAGGCCACCAGCATTGAGAAGACACTCGAAATGCGGAACCGGCAATTCAACCGCCGCATGAACTTGACAAACTACGCCGAAGTTCAGTCACTGGCCACCGACGACCTGCGCGAGACCATCAGGGCAGTCGTGCGAGAGGAGCTTCAAAGGATCTTCTCTTCATCGCAAACTCAAGTGGCCTCAATTGCCGAAATTGTCAAAGAAGAAGTCCAGAGATCGTTCGAAGTTCCCGAGGTACAACCACAATCATCGCAGCCCCAGCCAGAAGCGATGACCTACGCCGCCGTCGCCCGCCGTCAAGTTCCCCCTCCACGACCGCGCCAGGGCCCTGTAACGCCGCAATTCCGTCGACCACCGCCGCCGCCGCCAGCACGCCCACCCGTCGCCCAGCGCAGCTACCCGAGGAAGACAGACGTTTGGCGCGCTCCTGACCACCGCCCGCTCTGCTACCACTGCGGCGAAACCGGCCATGTGTACCGCCGATGCCCATACCGCGACCTGGGTTTGCGAGGCTTCGCCGTCAATGCACAGCGCCCGAGGGAAGGTGAACGCCCTCGTGACATCGCCGACTACCTCGCCGCTACTCAGTGGAGTCCTCGACGACCGTCCCGTTCGCCATCACCAGGCCGCTACCTGTCGCCGCAGCGCCGACCATACACTGGCCCAGCCTGGGGCCGGTCCGTCAGCCCATATCCGGAAAACTAAAAGCAGCAACCGATGGAGGTGCGGTTGCTGTTCGTCGACCTGACGAAGATCCTCCGCCGCCGACGAAGACGCCGAAAAGACTATCTCGACGACATAACGACGACACACCGCCGTCCCGACGAAGTCTGGCAGGAAAGAACACGCTGACGAAAGACCACCTGACGACGCCACGTACGAACCACAGGTCAACGCGACGCAGCCGTGATCCGACGCCAAGACCTGACTGCAACGCCAGAAAAAGAATCACCGACCTCGACGTGCTTCTCGACGGCCACTCACATACCGCCTTAGTGGACACAGGGGCTGATTACTCCGTAATGAGTGGACACATCGCCGCCCAGCTGAAGAAAGTTAAGACCGCATGGGAAGGCCCTCAAATTCGGACCGCCGGAGGACACCTCATCACGCCGAGTGGAATCTGCACGGCAAGAATTACCATTCATGACCGGACTTCATGTCGCCCTTTACGTCAAATTATGCCGAGACTGTCAGCGACGAAAGGCACCACCATAAGGCCAGCGGGTTTACTACAGCCGATCAAGCCTCCTTACCGACCTTTTCAACAGATCGGGATGGACTTGTTGGGACCGTTTCCGACATCAACTTCCGGAAATAAGTGGATCGTCGTGGCGACGGACTACCTCACCCGCTTCGCTGAAACTAAAGCGCTGCCGAAAGGTAGCGCAGCCGAAGCGGCGAAATTCTTTGTGGAAAACATCCTGCTGCGACATGGCGCGCCAGAAGTCCTCACCACCGACAGAGGAACGGCCTTTACAGCGGAGCTCACCCAAGCCATCCTGAAATACAGTCCGACAAGGCACAGGAGGACAACAGCCTACCACCCGCAGAAGAATGGTCTTACGGAGCGGCTGAATAAGACCCTCGCCGACATGCTAGCGATGTACGTCGACGTCGAACACAAGACATGGGATGCCGTCCTGCCGTACGTAACATTCGCTTACAACACGGTGGTGCAAGAAACAACACAGATCAGGCCGTTCAAGTCTACGGCAGGAACCCGACGACGAAGCTCGAGGCCATGCTGCCGCACTTCACTGACGAGGAGAACCTTGACGTCGCTACCTATCTCCAGCGCGCCGAAGAAGCCCGACAGCTCGCCCGCCTGCGGATCAAGAACCAGCAGAGGACCGACAGCCGACACTAAAACCTCCGACGACGCTTCGTCGAGTACCAGCCCGGCGACCGTGTTTGGGTATGGACCCCGATACGCCGACGAGGACTCAGTGAGAAACTACTGCGACGCTATTTCGGACCCTACAAGGTCATCCGAGGTATTGGCGCACTGGACTATGAGGTCGTGCCAGACGGTATTTCGCATTCACAGCGGCGCCGCGCACGATCTGAAGTGGTCCACGTGGTGCGCCTTAAACCCTTTTATGGACGCTGACGAACTTCCTTATTTTGTTGTTTTATTTGCTAAGAGTGCTTTATTTTATTACTTTCGTTTGTTTGCAGCATCGGGTCGATGCTTCTTAAGAGGGGGGTAATGACACGTGTACTTATCTTTATGGGGCGACCACGTTTGGCCGCCTAACAAATGTTATCGCGCAGCGCAGGACGCGCCTGCATCTAAAAGAGGTTTCTGGAATGTTATCGATGGTTCCGTCCACTGTCTTTCACCGCAACTTCTGTAATCTGATTGCATGTATGCGCGACGCGAATAGTGTAGAACTTTGTGGAAGACACGCGGGTCCCATCGTTTAATCTGGAACATTCGACGACTGATCTATAAAAGCCGACGCGCTTGACCCGGTGATCAGATTTTCGACGATCGCCGACTGTGTTCGCCGCTCTCGTTGTGCTTTAAGTGTAGCCTGTTTTGTGGGCATAGGTTCGCCCAATAAAAGCTAGTTTGCCTTTCACAGTATTGCTACTGTGTTGTTTGACGTCACGATCACGTGACAATATATATATATATATATATATATATATATATTGTCACGTGGTCGTGACGTCAATGAACACAGTAGAAATACTGTGAAATATATATATATATATAATAGAGAAGAAAGGGGGTTAACCGAGGGGCCCGATTTTTATTAGTCATATCATAAGAAGCCAACAAACACTGACACCAAGGACAACATAGGGGAATTTACTTGTGCTTAATAAATGAAATAAAGAAACGATAAATTAATGGAAATTAAAGTGGATGAAAAAACAACTTGCCGCAGGTGAGAACCGAACCCACAACCTTCGCATGCGAAGGTTGTGGGTTCGCATGCGAAGGTTGTGAGCGGCAAGTTGTTTTTTCATCCACTTTAATTTCCATTAATTTATCGTTTCTTTATTTCATTTATTAAGCACAAGTAATTTCCCCTATGTTGTCCTAGGTGTCAGTGTTTGTTGGCTTCTTATGATATATATATATATATATGTATATTTAAATGGATAATCGAATAATGAGCAGAAATTCACTAAGTATTCACCTAATCACCTTAGGCGCATTTTGCAATAATACTCTCTTGCGGGCTAGTTCGTTCATACTTGAATTATAAAGGTTCTGCGAAAGTTGCACAAGAAAAAAAATGTGGACAGTACAGAAAGCCTTTGTATAGGCATTCTAATAACATGCGCCACCCGGATGTGTAAAACCTGGACAATGAAATTGCCACTATCAACACAAGCTCTGCACGCTATCTTTCACTGGCGAAAATAATTTTTAATATAGCAGGAAATACTTCATCCTCAAGGCAATTTTAAAAGAGATCAACAGCAAAACCGAAATAAACCAAAAAAATAAGAAGGACAACCGAGTACGCAGTAAAAACGAAAAGAAGGAAACAAACAACACCACTTCACGAAAAGCATATGCAAAGTCAACAATAACTGACACTAGTAACAGTAGAGCAGATATTGGTGAAAACTACATCACCAAAGTAATGAAAAAGAATAAAACTGATATGTGGCTATCGAAAAAAGCGACCTTCCTGTCTGAGTGTAAAATCGAAGGCTTGCCTGCCCACTTGTCCCTCTGTTGCCTGATGAAGAAAGCTTCAATAATTTCCCTTTCCGTCTAATAGCGTGCTTTTGCCATGACCGCGATTTGGTGGAAATGCGGTGCGCAGCCGCAACTCCCGCAATGGACATCTAAATGGCAACCATCGCTACTCCTTGCAGCCAGACGGTGCTCTCGCGTGTCATCATTGACGCAGCGCCTCGTTTGCCCAACGTGCACACCCCCACAAGATAAAGAAATACCGTAAACAACAGCGCATGCACAATTCGTGAAAAATGTTGCTTCGCGCACTCACATTTTTTTATATTTCGGCATCAGCGAGAAAATCTGCCCTAACCGGCAAGGCGCTGAAAGCACCACGTTCACGCCGTACCTGCTAGCCACTTTCTTCACATCGCGGGAGATATTGTGGACGTACGTGATAACTTACACTGACTTCTTCTTCCTTTCCTTCGCCTTAAGGCTCCATTCTTTGTATACCTTTAAGGCATACTCTCATATGCGCTGGACACTGAATGCATGCGATTAGGTTGCCTATATAACGACTTTCCGTCGTATCTTGAAAAAAAATGTTGGTATTCTGGGCTCTGTCCTGTCCTCTTTTCTCCTTTTCTTGTGGATCTTGCGTATCACGTTTATAAGTCATATAACGCAATTTACAATGATAGCCGGGGAGTTCGCAAGGCGGATCCACTAGGAACGAGTTCCCAGATGACATCAGTTTCGAGATGTAATTCCCTAACCTTGCGGATAAGTGCATTGGCCTTGCAGTTACATTTGTGCTTCAGCGCGTAAAAGGCCGTTTCGTTAAGAAAGTAAGTGGAACTACAGTGTAGAACGACAGAAAGCTGAGCTACTTGGTAAGGATTCATTATGCAAAAAAGAGGTGAGGCGGGCAGACAGGACACAAGAGTAGAGAAGTGGACAACACGTGTTGTCTCCCCGTGTTGTCCACTTCTCTAGTCTTATGTCCTGTCTGCACGCCTCACCTCTTTTTTGCATAATGAACTACAGTGCATTTTTGCCGCAACTTTGACGGCGCATATCTCGTAAATGGTGCCGTCCGCACAATTCTTTCTTCAAGTGGATATGTCTTGCAGTCTCACGCGCTAACATTTGTTAATTGCAATATGTGCCTTATGTTAATTGGTTCGAAATTTAATTGAAAACTTGTGGTAATGAGATTACTATGAATGTCAATTTTTTGTGCAAGTAATATACGGCTAAGCGAGTACACCAGGTAACGGACTAAAACTGTGCCATCTGACATAGGCAATTTTTGAAATTTCTTGAACGTGCCTGCGGGAATGTCTTACACACGCAGACGCATATATATATATATATATATATATATATATATATATATATATATATATATATACATATAAGTCATATCGTGAGAAGCCAACAAACACTGACACCAAGTTATGAAGCACAAGTCATTTATTTATTAAGCACAAGTAATTTACCCTATGTTGTCCTTGGTGTCAGTGTTTGTTGGCTTCTCATGATATGACTTATAAAAATCGGGCCCCTCGGTTAACCCCCTTTGTTCTCGTTTACATATATACATATATATATATATATATATATATATATATATATATATTGCCACGGCTCACTGGAGACAAGAGCGGTGAGCGGTATTTAACTGAGAGAATTAGGGCAAGCGTTCAATCCAGGCTTCTTCTTCTGTAGTGCCTCGCCTGCACCCACGAGGTCGTCGTCTTCATCGTCAACGTGGTTGAGCACAGATGGCGTCGTGGCATTTGCCCCCTTCCAAAAGGAGCGTCGTCCCGATGCTCGGCGGGTAGCATTCGGTGTCCAGCAAACCAGAGTGTGTCCATGTCAATCAGAAAAATAAGGTTTCATGCGCACCACGTGCACAGTCTCAAGCAGGTCCTGACGGCACCTCGAGCAGGATGGGCTGTCAGGAACTTCATAGTTGACGTCGCTAAGGCGTCGCAGAACCTTGTACGGTCCGAAGTATCGGCGCATAAGTTTCTCCGCGAGGCCTCGGCGGCGTACTGGAGCCCAAACCCAGACTCTTTGGCCGGGCTGGTAGACGACGCATCGATGGCGCTGATTGTAACGTCGGGCATCACGGTCTTGCTGGCTAGCTATGCGAACGCGCGCGAGCTGTCTTGCTTCTTCGGCGCGCTCTGCAAAATCTGCGGCGTCTGTCTCGGGATCGCTGGAATCATGAGGAAGCTTAGCATCCAGCATTCTAGTCACTTCGCGACCGTGGAGGAGACTGAATGGCGTCATTCTTGTTGTTTCTTGCCGAGCCGTATTATAAGCAAACGTTACGTAGGGTAATATTTCGTCCCAGTTCTTGTGTTCCACATCGACACACATGCACAACATGTCTGCGAGAGTCTTGTTGAGGCGCTCCGTAAGTCCATTGCTTTGCGGGTGATAGGCCGTCGTCCTTCTGTGTGCCGTGCCACTGAGGGTGAGTACAGTTCGAAAAAGTTCAGCCGTGAACGCGGTTCCCCTGTCAGTTACGATGACCGCTGGAGCACCATGCCTCAGGACGACTTTTTCGATGCAGAACTGTGCGGCCTCGGCTGCTTTGCTGCTAGGAAGTGCCTTGGTTTCAGCATATCGCGTGAGGTAATCTGTTGCGTCTATATTCCACTTATTTCCCGCAGCAGATATTGGGAATGGGCCCAAAAGGTCCATCCCAATTTGTGCAAACGGCGTTTCCGGCACTGGAACGGGATGCAATAGTCCGGCAGGTTTCGTAGGTGGCACTTTTCGTCGCTGACAGTCAAGGCACGTTCGAACGTAGTGCTTCACCTGTGCTGCGAGCCGTGGGCAGTAATACTTCTCTTTGATCCGTGATATTGTTCTTGTGTAGCCTAAGTGACCTGAGGTAGCTTCATCGTGACAGGCCTGCAACATTTCATTGCGCAGAGTTTTAGGGACGACTAGTAGATATCTTTTCCCTGTTGAAGAGAAGTTCCTCCTAAAAAGAACACTGTTGCGCAGGCAGAATGACGACAGGTGCGTTGAGAACAATCTGAGCTTGTTTGTGTTTGTGAAATCAATTTGTGACGCGAGCTCCTGGTCCTCTTGCTGTTGTATAGAGATGGTGGCCGCATCAGCAACTCCTAAAGAGCGTGCGGATTCGTCATCATCTCCGCCTGACGACTCGATCGGCGATCTGGAAAGGCAGTCAGCGTCTAAGTGCTGCCTTCCCGATTTATAGACCACTGTCATGTCGTACTCTTGAAGCCGTAGGCTCCAGCGTGCCAAACGTGCAGATGGATCTTTCATGTTGGTCAACCAACAGAGAGAATGGTGGTCACTTATAACTTGAAATGGACGGCCGTATATGTACGGGCGGAACTTGGTAACTGCCCATACTACAGCCTAGCATTCCTTCTCAGTGGTTCGACTCGGCACGTGACAATGTTCTACTCGCGTAAGCGATGACTCGCTCAGCGCCGTCTTGCCGCTGAACAAGGACGGCGCCAAGACCAACGTTGCTCGCATCGGTGTGAATCATTGTCGGCGCATCCACGTCAAAGTGTGCAAGAACAGGCGGAGTTTTTAGACGGTGCTGCAAGTCGTTAAATGCCGCCTCCTGCTCCTCGTCCCACACAAACAGGACATCTTCTTTGGTTAAGCAGGCGAGGGGTGAGGCCGATGGATGAAATACCCGCAATAAATCGCCGGTAATATGCGCATAGCCTCAGGAAGCGTCTCACTGCCTTTTTGTCTGCAGGCCTTGAAAACTTTGCCACGGCTGCAATTTTTTCAGGATCAGGTCTCACACCTGTGTGACTTACTACGTGGCCCAAAAACTGTAGTTCTTCGTAGCCAAAGTAGCACTTTTCATGTTTTAAGGTAAGTCAAGCCGACCGTATGGCTTGAAGAACCGACCGTAGCCGTCTGAGATGTTCATCAAATGTGGCAGAATAAACAATGACATCGTCTAGGTAGACTAAGCAAGTCTTCCACTTAAGGTCTGAGAGAACAGTATCCAGTAGTCTTTGGAACGTGGCTGGGGCGGAACACAAACCAAAAGGCAGAATTTTGAATGCCTAGAGCCCATTGGGCGTTATATATATATATATATATATATATATATATATATATATATATATATGTATGTATATATATATGTATGTATATATATATATATATATATACCGCTAAGTTCCTCGATACCTGAAGGTAGGTTCAAGGTAAGGGGACATCGCTTACTACTGACGCCACAATTGTCTCGTTCAAGCCAGATGTCTGTCTATTGCGACCCACGTCTTGTTTAGTGACATATCCCTGCACATCACGACGCTGTCACGGCACCCCCATGGAGCTCTCGGGTCGCTTATATATATATATATATATATATATATATATATATATATATATTTATCCAGAAACTCAGCGGCGACGTTTTCACTGAACATCATTGAAACGAACGCCACAAACAGCTCGAAATCTGTTCGTTCAACTGCTGCTTTTACTGCCCGCGTAGTCCGATGGCCACATTTTAGCGGTACCGCCAGGTTTCGAAGGCCTCAACACTTCCAAGAGGATTAAGAAAGGTAGATGGCCAAAACCGTGCACGGGCATCGGCACATGCATACATAATATAGCGCTACACTTGTCCCAGTTCGTCATAAAAATAAAATATAATGGTACTGTATGCGTCCTCAAACGTAGGAGCACCAATGTGGTATGCAAATACACATTTTGGTGCCTGTTGGGCACTAAAACCCGTACGAATCATGCAAATGATGACTCCCTGTGTATTATGGAAAAGTCATAAGAACGCCCACTGTCCTAATATATGAAAGAACGCGAAGCAAATGTTAGCCCTAAAACTAGAAAAGTTTATACTAAAACCTAGCGTTCCTATCTTTCACCAGTGTGAAGCAAAGTAGTGTAGCTAATTAACGTCATAATAAAAAAAAGCTAGCGCCGCTGGTTTAGACCGATGCTTCCGACAAGAGACTAAGCTAGTCAATAGCCTATAAGAGCTTCGTGTGCAAAATTATTGCGGCCAAACTCAACAACAAGATGTCGTGAAACTCCTTTGGACTGACAAGTACCGCTAGATTTACGCAAGCTCAAAGTAAACGCTGCAGGAACGGTGTCTTTGGTCTTGCAACTAGGCCAACAACATATACCATGCATAACGGAAAAGACCGCTCTCGATGTCGACAAATTTTTTCACAGTATGTAAATTTCAGAAGCAGTTGACGAACCGTTTTCTTTGTATTTCAACCGTTTAAATCTCGTGTAAACAACAGTAGATTATCAACTGAAAATGCCCCCCAGGACGCGCCTTCCGGAATTCACCCTCACCCATCAATGCTCTAATCCACTCACAAACTCGGGCATACTAACCTATAGCAACTAGTCGTTACAAAAACATATATAAAAAAGAAATGGTATCTCTCCAATTGCCGCGTTCCTACAAGAACACCATGAAAAAAGCGGATACCAGCCGATTAATGTGCCTTTAGAGCAAATGCAAGTACAGGTGTTTCATACGGCGCGCATATGCGTGGTGGGACTGCCCTGACCAAACAGAGGAAGATGCATGTGACTCACCTGTTCTGTCCCCTGCGAAGAGGTTGTTGGCTCCGTGGTATACGCTGTTACTTGACCTGGCTGCCGCAAACCTGCACGGATTTTTCAAGAATGTCAAAGTCCTTCAGTGAGAAAAAAAATACCTATGGCTTAGCTAAGGTTAAGCCCAGGATGCGAAGCATACTAGCCTTTATTTTAGTTGTTGAACCACAGTTTAGCGTGGTGAACTGCTGTTGCTTGGCTATATTTGGTTCGGCTAGACGAAGAAACAACTCATGCGTTGCTCTGCTTCGCCTTCGAGAGTGGAACGTGACAGCGTTCCCGTCGACCCGCCAAGGGGTGTAAGACAATGGGCTATGGCGCAGCGACTACGCGCCCCGCATTGGACGCGGTGAGCGTCGAGCAACGCAGCGTTCGGCGCGGCAACGAAATGTGCGCCTCAGCAAGCGACGCACGCCTGAGCCTTATGCCATCTTCGGCTGGTCGCCTCTGAGCGCTCTGGAGCGCTCTCGCGAGCGGCGTTGTCTTCGGCTGGTTGAAAGAGGGTGTGCGCCCTGCGTTCGGCTGGTTCTTCTCGATTGCTCTCCTCCATCTTCGAGCGCTCTGAGGCGCTCCGAGCCCTGTCGTCGGAGCAGTCGTCAAGATTGAAACGTCATCGCAACGCCGCGTCGCTGCTGTTGGCGACTGCCCACCGTAACCTAGGCAACCTAGGCCACTGCATGCTGGCGTCTCGACGAACGCTCGTGCCGCCGGCGCGTCCGCCGGTTTTCTCGGCAGCGCCGGGAGCTTTTGATAGGCGAAACATTGGACGTTGGCGGTAGTCACGTGGTTTCACACATAGAGTTTCTCACTATAACACCTAGAGGGTAATCTGGCGCCACCGTCTATGGGAGTTTCTTAAGAGGGCACCGTGCCGTCATGGGAATGACGGTATATGTGTCTGCGAGGCTCGTGTTGGCTGGTGTGGTAAAAAGCTTCGTCTAAAACGTGGATATGGCTACGCAAATAACCCGTTCTCAAAGTAAAATCTTCATAAAATGCTTCCATTCACGCCTATTACATCTTTACTCACCCACGATGCATGACCAAGCGAAGAAAAGCAAGAACAGACGACCAACTGTTTCAAAGTGAGCGCGAACCTTGTCGTCTGTCCTCCAACTTTAACGGCCCGCTGATACTTTTTACGTAACATGTAGTCGTACACACAATAACAAGTTCTCATAGTTAAACAAAACATGTTTTCGCGTAATAATAAAGCTAAAACAGCTTTTCACGTGCTGTTCTAGTAGAAAATGAATCATTGTGACAGATGGAACGGTACTTGCCAAGCGCGTCTTCAAGGTAAGAGTCCTGTCTTTACGAGAACGATGCCAAACCGAATCCACAATATACCGGCATTCCCATGCATACCATAGAGGGACCTTACATACCACGGCGCAACAGCGCCAGATTTCCCTCTAGGTAATGTAGTGAGAAACTCTATGGTTTCACATCTGCCATTTCCTCCTCCGAGAGCGAGTCGCACGTTCGGCTTGCGCGCTTGTCCTCTACCTCTGAGCTCGGGGAACGCCGGATCTGCCCAACTCTGCTTCGGGGGATGGAGGCGACCAGTCGAAGATACCATTAGAAACAGCTCGTTTCTAAGGCAACACCGCATTCACTAGAGGCGCTTTTGTACCGCTTTGAAGCATCGTACTCGTGGCTTAGTGGTAGCGTCTCCGTCTCACACTCCGGAGACGCTGGTTCGATTCCCACCCAGCCCATCTTGCAAGAGTTGAGCCCGGCTTGCAGCTGTTGTGACGTGAGTGCCCTAGCGGGAGGAGCGGGAGTTACGCCGTAGTACCATCTGTGCGACCGAAGGCTAGCGCACGAGCTGAGACCCGGCTATGTAGCTGCGCGGCCGCAAGCGAGCGCACGAGTTGAGCCTCCGCTTTTGCAGCTGTTATGACGTCATATGGTAGCTACGCGGCCGCGCGCGGCGCAGCAAGGAAGAGCGTGGTTGTGCGGCTAGTATGCTTCGCATAAAAAAGTGATGTACGAGACGTGTGCCTTGCGAAAACGCTCGCGGATGCTCTCGTCTCGAGAGACGCGAGAGAAGGCGCCCGTGCGGAGCGTTACTTGTTTTTTCTTGTGCCCCAGACAGTGGCGCGCACCCACGATGGGGGATTGGCCAAGAAACAGGCGGTTTTCCGTAAGGTTAGGAGTATAGAGAAACGAGATTTGAACAGTGGAGCGTGGGACGATAGAACTGTAATTTAGACTTTCAATGAAAATATTGTTAAGAATTTTTATAAAATAATTTAACGTAAAGAAATGAAATAATAGAAACTATGGATAATTGTAGAAAATCAGCAAGGTACTCTTTTTGTCTTTAATAAAATTGTAAACTGCAAGAAAAGCATCCCTGTGGCTTGATCCCAGTGAAGTCGCCCCAAAAGAATGTTTGGCGAGGTTAGCGATAGGCCAAGTTTGGTAAGTATGTATCTTAATATATTTTTTTTTTGTCATAGAAAGCGGCGGCATGAGAGAAAATAATGTTTGATAGTTTCAGGTGCACTGCAAAAAGAACACAGAGGGGACATAGCGAGACCAGACCTGTGTAAGTAAAAATTTAGAGGTATACGACAACTCAATTTTGTAAAAGATACCTCCAATTGCCTTGAAGGACACCAATTAATATTCCATGGGAAGCCAAGATGGTGGAGAACACGGTGTTAGCATGGATATTGCAGAATTTTGAGATATAGCGAAATTCCTGTACTTAGCCGCGGTGACATAAGCTGATGTCGGCAAAACAGATATGATAGGGCCGTTCAGGGATGCTCGTGCGAGTGAATCGGCCATTTCATTCAAGTGCAACCCATGATGTCCCGGTACCCAAAGCAAACATACTTTTCGTAAGTACGGAGCTACCATCGAACGAAATGTTCTTTGAATTGCTGAATTTAAAAATGCAGTTAGTGCTGTGCATACCCATAGCGAGTCGGTCACGATAACAGCTAATGGGTCTTTTTGGAGAGTTTTCGCAATGCTAATATAATCGCTAATAATTCTGCCTGAAATATAGGTGTGAAGTCGGGAAGGCGAAGGGAGTAGGACCATTGAAGAGATTTAGAGAAGATCCCCACTCCTGCCTTCTCATTGCAAACAGAAGCGTCAGTAGCTATTACGTTGTCAGTGGTTAGCTGATGTAGGTGGCCGTGTAAGATATTAACTAAATCTCGCCTTGGTGATAGTTTAGCATAATTAGGAAATATGTCCACGAACTCAATTTTGAGGTCTGTAAAGGCATCGTTTGAATGGTAACCTTGGCGTATGGATACATCCAATTTTTTTAACTGTGCTTGTACGAATACTATCTGCGGACTGTGGAATCTCGACCACGATACCTTGAAAAACTCAGCAGGTTCAGTGATAAAAGCATATTGCGTAGGTCTTTTTAAATAGTCATAAATTTCGAGCACCGAAGACAGGCCAAAATCTAAAGAAACCGAAGGCAGGACACAATAGCCATCGGAGCTGCGGTGCCGTTCCCATGTCGACTAAAGAAGCCCCCGCTGACCGTACTGTTTATATCTTGCGTAAGTATTTCTGTCTTTCTCGATGTGGTTGCATTGCAGTACAGGATTGAAGATAAAATTATCTTACGGATGGTACACACTGTTTCTGGCTGCTCGCTGCATTATTTGCATAGAGTAGTTCT
Organism: Dermacentor andersoni; assembly: GCF_023375885.2. Lineage (NCBI taxonomy): Eukaryota > Metazoa > Arthropoda > Arachnida > Ixodida > Ixodidae > Dermacentor > Dermacentor andersoni. Next base: position 160,527,694 of record NC_092819.1, on the reverse strand, counting down.
ATTCATACGTTACGCATTCACAATGTATTTAGCCGCAGTTTGTCTAGATCCCGCAGTTTCTCTAGAAGTCGCGTGGAGAGTTGTAGGGCTTGAGTCGGGCGACGTGGACAATGTCACTGGTTGTCACAGCGGAGGACGCAGTGGGCGTGGCTCGAACAATTTCATAGGTGATATCGTGATTTGGCAGAGCACGCGATATGGGCCTGCAGCTGTAAAAAAATTTGCCTTACTTTACAGAAAATCTGCTGGTAATTTATGACCGAACACTTTCCCGTAAATTAAGAACGGTCATTTCCGTAGAACGGACAACTGTAATTAGAGAACGTAATACAATATACGAGTGCTTCTGTATCTATAAAACGGAAGACTCTGTATTCTGAATCTGCACTATAAGCGTTGAAGTACGGTGCTTCTCGTATTCAGAAAACGGAACCCACTGTATGCTGAATCTGTACTATAACCGTTAAAATGCAGGTGCTTGCCGTATTCAGAAAACGAAAGGCCCCGTATGTTGAATCTGTACTATATCCGTTAAAGTACAGGTGCTTCCCGTATTTCCTCTTGCAGAGCATATCCATTGTTCGAAGAATGTGCCATCGGGGACAAAATTGTCCAAGACGTGCGAGTCGACCGAATTTTATGGTGCACTATTTGCTGGGATCAGCCGTGCTAACATCTGCGTTTCGAATGTGCATACGTGACGCACTGTTTTCAGCGGTCTTGAACAGAAATGCAATTTGGTCGATGCTCGCACTTCCAGGGTACTTTTGTCCACGATAGCCCATCTCCTTTAATGCAAATGTCATGAAGGCAGCTCATAGCCGAAGCAGCAGGTCACCATTGAGAAAATTGTCTTGCCAACGCACTGACATGGCTGCAGAGATAAAACACTTTGCACTTTGTGATATGAATGCATTGCACAGCATATATACAAAAAGGTGGAAACATTTCAGGCCTCAAGTTCTTAGATGACAGAAGCAACTTTATTTTCTTCAATCACTCGTCTTGCACTTTTTCCTGGTGAAAGTTGTTCTTGACTCCAAACGCTTGCAAGGATTAACTTGCTACTGTTAGGAGAAACAAATAGTATTCGTGAATATACATACTAAAGAAAGCGGCAAAAAAGTATAATCACAGAACGCGACAAAGCAGTAATTTCTGTGTTAGAAAAACATGTAAGTAGACCAACATTGCTGGAAAAAGGGATGTTGCTGTAGCCAACATTTCGACATGGGTGCTTGTCATCAGGGTAGCAAATGTTTTCCTTGGCTGTGTTGTTTTGGATTATGCATAGCTCATTGGCCCCTAGCCTCATTGGGGGAGAAGAAGCTGGTGCATGCAATAGGCAAAGAGAAGCCAAAGTGTTAAAATAAAGGAAGGAAGGATGTGCTTAGCAGTGGTGATTGTGATGAAGCGGGCATGAGCACTGCTGTCAGTTCTTGCTAAGAGTAGGGTTGACCAAAACAGAAAATGATGTACACATGTAAGCAGTCATTCATCCAGTAGACCTAATCTTCCCAGAAGACAAAATAGGTATTAAGAAAAACAGTTTGCACTTTTGGAAAAACGAATTAAGGAAAATAAATTTTGTATCAAGATGCATTTGATTAAGATCACTGTAAATGATAAATTAAGGCACATTATGAATACATATTTTGTTGATAGCAGATGAAGAAAAGATATATTAAACAAATATTAAAAAATAGGGACATTAAAATTAAACTGGGTATGACCATAAAACAGTAAAGAACAGCCTGTGAAAAAAATGAGATGGACAATATGATAACCAGGCGCACGATTGCAAAACGTCGAGGACACTGTTTATATTCATGCTGCTGTTGACGGCTTCAAGTTTCTGTCTTCCTGTGGAACCTTTGTCTTACTTGAACAAGGAAATGGGTCATTTTTTAAACAAGTCAGTTCAAATGCTGTTCAAAGCTTCAGCATTATTATAATGAAAGAAAATGTTATGGGCAGTTCTCCTGGTTGTGCTTTCATTCACCAGTTATTTCCACTGGTGTAAGATCAAAATTTAATGGTCTAAATGGACCATGGTCTCCTGGCAATCCATTAGCTGGTCTTTTTTTTTCAACACAGATGCCTGCACATTATATGTGTTGGCAGCAGCGCTAGCGAACTACATTGCATTTGTTGCCACAACCAAAGTGAAACTTGATAACAGTGAGTGAAAAAAAAACAGCATTCCACAATAGTGATTACAGTCAACTGGAAAAGTTGCTTAAGTTATTGTACACCCCCCGCCTCACCATAGACACAATTATACACCACACTGACTCTCATGGTGCCAACCATGCTATTATAACACTAGGCATCAAGCGAGGAGAATAAGGGGATAAGAGGGCACAATTCTTCTTGTTAGAACATCAAATGTGCTTTAAATTAATGCTACATTGCAACTAACAAAGTAGCAGCCGGTTTGTGAGATAGTGACCAATGCATACGAAAGCTAATGACATTCTGTGCAGCAGAATATTGCCGATGAGGTGTTATGCGCACAAGTGCACTCTTTCACACAAAATGACACCCTGCAGTCAAACCTTATGCCAACATTAGTTTGAAGAACATCACAGTGGAAAGTAAAGAGGGCTAAATTTGTTGAAAATTACTAAAGATTATTCGATTATTGATTATCCTTACTCTTCGTTAAAGATTCACAGACTGTTCCCTACGGGTGCTGTAAACAGGCACCCTGCTTTTACAGTCGTAGCACAGACAAGAAGAAATGCTCATTAAGTTTATGCAAGAGTATACCCTACAAATTACCCCAATTTCACATTTCAATGTGGTAGAAGAGCAAGACGAAAAAAACTATTTTCTGGCGGAAGATGCATACCCTAGAGCAGAAGAAACAAGTGTACCCTAACCATTGCTGTTGCCGATCTCTGTGCACTAGCAGTTACATATAATATGGCAGTTACAACTGTTTTTCCACAAGCACTGCAAGCTGCTGGCAGTTTACCAGTACACAGCCGTAATACATTTACGTCAAGCTAAAACTCTCTAATGGATTCGTCTCATATGACACAATTGGAATGCAGTATTCTGCAAATAAGCGAAGCGCGATGTGCCATCCCATAAAATAAAACACCTTTGAAGAATCTGAATCACGACCTCGGCAGTGACGAGGTAGAGAGCGTGTTCTGTGTAAAGTAGTGCACCTGTAAGGCTAAAGCTGTGGAGAATGCATTTAGTATCAGCTGTGAAGGTTTCTAATTTTAATTACCAACAGTAAAAGCCTCCATGCAGTTTTGTAAAATTCAAACCCCCTGCCTTCTTGTTGTTCAAAGGTAATGACACGTAGGGCCATAACATATACATTATGGGTTTCGTTCCCAAACAATCAAAGTGAATAGCACTACCCTAAGTGTTATGCGCCTTCTGTCTCGCATTTTCTGTCAAAAATTGTTAGTGTCGGATGCTGCGATCAGCAGAGAAACGGATTTCTGGAGTAATATAAAGTATTAAGTACTGTGATCTCAGTACTTTCACTGCTGTTTAAGCATTATCGGGTTATAAGGTAAAAAAATGAGGAATAAATACAACAGGTATATTTGATTTCACAACACTCATGAGGTATGTAGTAGTCTGGGTTATAAAGGAATATAGATTTACGACGCAGGACAGATTTTCTTCCACTGAAAGAATGGCATCATGCCAATGATTTTTGCATTTGGTGCTATATTGATTTGTATTTAGTCCAGTTGGAATGTGTGACCATTGTCAGCGATATCGCTTGACATGTTTTAGATTGACTGTTTTCCCAATTTAGGCAAATTCGTATTCACAAATAACCTTGTATGACACCAAGAACTTGCTCAGCAGGAGTATTTCTAACATTTGCAAGATACGAAGCTCCTGAATGCATATCTAAGCCTGGGGTGCACGCCGCCCTCTAATCTCATCAGCAAGCTTCTGGAACTCATCTGCAAAGTTTCTTATGATGAATATAAAGTTGCTTCAACGGGAGAAAGAGGGAATTTAAACAGATGAATTATGCAGCATAAGATTGATGTCAGCAAGAAGCAAACATCAAGAAGCACTGTCACTCGATGTGCATAGACTATCAAACACAAGAATTATTTGGGGTGATTTAAAATTATGCATTGGAACGAAATGTTTGAGCAAGTTCTATGTTTGAAGCTGTTGATTCTTTTTTCCCTTTGCCATCTTTGACCCAACTGGTTAGCTAAGTAGACAGAAAAGCTGCAGGAGAAAGGTGGGGGGGCCAAATTAGGCTTGTGCCCTAGGGGACCTTTTCACAGTCACTGGAGGAACTGCCCGTGGCCTCGGCATCTTCCTTGAGGGCCATGGCCATGTCTAAGAAACGTTGTTCCCCACAGGCAGCATAAAGAAGGATCATTTTCTGAGCTAAATCTTTTTCTTAAAAGAACCCATTTAAGTTGTATTCGTGGCTTTGCACCACAAAATTGACGCGTGACTGGGCACTCATGACACTTTACGTGTATTCGCAGGCTTATTCCTTGGAAAAACAATTTTATGTAGCACACAATGAGTAACAGAAATGTGTATCGGGAGGCTTTCATATTGCTCGACAACTTTTCATTCACCCTTTTTATTTAATTATTTGAGATGTTTATTCACTAATTAAAATTTATGTAATTAGGCAGAATGCAAAAAAATAATCCGAGTATCTCCAAGCGTTGGCAAATTTTACCTTCGTTCTGTCTAGTTACATTGCATTTACATATTTATAAATCTTGGTGCATGATAGTTAGGACACCTGTAGATCAAAAAACAGTATTACAATTTTCATAAAAATCTCTTGCATGTTATTGGTGGCTATGGGTGCTTCAAGTTATTCTTTCGGTACGGTACAAGCAGTTTTGAAGTAAAATTGTTTTGCATCAAGGGCATGTAATCTAGAAAATCAAGCAAAAGGTCAAGTTGTGTTCACTATTTAGATGTTTAACTATGAAGCTGCAGGAAAAGGAAACAGGACGCAACACCTAATAAACAATGCAAAATTTGAAAATCTCAACCGAACAAGAAACCAGTTTTTGAAAACGCAGAAGAAAGCCACCAGCTTACGTCGAGTACACCCTCGCTATATACACCAAGTGAAGTTGTTACCGCAATGCTTGGGCACCACATGAACGTAACAATGAACAACTTTGAGCAGAATATTAACACCACTAAATGAACTGGCCTTTGAAGATTCTTGATCTGAAATCCACGACTTGTTCTGGCGTTTAATCTGTCGAGCTCAATCTGCATTCTCATAAGCTGGCTCTCGGCCATAAGTTCTCTAAACGCAACATCAGCTTAAATCTCAAGATAGGGTAGCCCTGTAGATAAAGTGGACAATGCATGGCAAACATCACGAACACTCCTACATGTTAACCAGAGGGTTCACTCATGCGGCCATGAAATTATGTGGTGCAGAGACATGATATATTGAAGCTGGTTTTGGGAAGTGTTTCATGCTTCCAAGGCTTCTTCTCCAGTTGTGAAAGCTGTCTCCACTAGCTAAGTAAGCGATGAGAATATAAAAAGAACTTCAACAAGCTCACAATATGTTGGCGATTTGCAAGTAACCAGCCGTCTTTTTGGGGTCCTAGGTGGCCTGGTGCAAATCTACCATGCCATAGTACTTGCCTTACCCAGTACCAGCCACTTTAAAATGCAATGTGTTCAGAGCCCTTTCCCCCTGTTTTTCTGCTTTGGAAACAGTTTACCATGTGTTCAGTAGGCGTCGAGAAAGGCGACAGAAAGCACTGTGCACCACTGATTTCTAATATGTTTTGCTGGATGCAGCACACCGCACCAGATGCAGGTGAAGCCAGTGGAAATGCGGTGTCATGCAGTCGCTTGTCCTGGAAGCAGGGCATATGGTTGACTAACTAGTGCGTGCGATCAGATAATATTGCTGCCGAAAAAATTTTCTTTGTGGTTTTTCACATTTTAGCAGGTCTCTACATGTCTGGTAAGCATTTTTATGACACTCTGAACCCGTATACGGTAGTGTTCTCTTACATCAAATTTTTTTTCTCATTTACCAGTGTTTCCATTGCACGCCACTTATGTTAGCGACACTGTGGACACTGCAATGGAAAAATTCTGGACACCTCGAAACACTGCTTGGGTAGCTTATGGCACATCAGGCAGGCATGTTAGGGGAAGAAATGCCACACACCCATGCAAACGAAGTGCTGTTGGAAAGTTGTGAAGCACCAACTTCCGGGACAAGGTTGGCTTCAGTCGAGGGCGCTCGATGCGCTGTCCATCACCTGTAGTAGAGATCAGTGGTGTGGACCCTTTTACACTGGCTTTCTTTTCCGGTCGGAACCTTGGCAACAGCTTCCGCCATACTTTTTTGAACCTGCAACAGGTGCAGGGAAAGTCACATCACTGTGTGTTGATTGCATGGCTTTATTTTTTCTGCACATTCTATTAAATCATTAAAAAATACAGTTCGCACAATTTTACTACTGTATATAGACAGTCTAGTTGCTAGACATGCGAAACATTACCATCCCTCTGACAGAATGCAACAATAGAAGCATACACTGGAAAGCTACACTAAAATTTGAATTTATGTGACACCGTATGAGCACACAGCATGCTTACTGTATGCTCTAGCCCTGTGTCAAGTAAAAGTTAATTGTCAATCGTTTATGGTGTATTTCTACTTATTCCGAGTCATCAAACTGCACAATAAATGTTCCAAGTTTACACATTGTTGGCTTTTGATTGCCTATGTGATCCGTTTTTTACTTACACATGCAGTAATCCCACTGTAATAAGGAAAAAGAGCTAGAAATAGAAATGCCGTGATCATCTTCCACATTTGCTGAGGGCAGGAGCAATGGCCAATAGCATGGGGTTGAAGCTACATAAGTACTCAGTTCTCCCAGAGCTTAATTGTTCAGCAAGTAATAAAGAGGTACGCTGTGCGCCTCTGCATGACCAATAAAATCTGACTACTTCATATTGTATTAAGGCTGTTGCTTGATAGTGTACGGCAGTTCGGCTTTGGTTTTCTAATATACAGAACTGTTTAGGTACCAGTAGTTTATTTTGCGATAAAATGTAACTTGGAGCACTGGTCATTTGCACATAAATAATGCGACAGCAAATATAACACAATGATAGGAATATTGGTCTCTTAGAAAAAGTACATGCACATTATGATTATAATGTGATGTGATGCCACAATGAAACAGAAAGCAACGCATAGAAGTGGACGGCACTTCCGTGCCACCAAGGTTATTGGACAGACAGTACTTCAGAAGTGCCCGCAACACAGTCAAAGAAAGCAAAGCCGCATTTCCTTGCGTTCAACACAATGCGTTGGCGGCCTAGTTGGTGCGAATCCATAAATACTTTGTTTAGCGCAATACAATGGACACAACAATGGACATCACTTTATTGCGCCACTCCTTTATAGATAGCAGAATCTACAAGAACATGTGCAGTGAGCACCATGTGCAGGAACCACCAACATCCGATCACAAGAGCGCACTCATGGGACGGAATCCAAAAAATCATATTGAGCACTCCACAAGGTTAAAGAAGGCACACTAATTCACTGTGACCCCAATGACTGTATGAAGAAAGCTTCCGATAACTCTTGGGCGGTGGTATCACAGCACTTTTTCAAAATCGTAGTATCACGAAACATGGCTTTGCACTACCATATTTTACAATGTTGAACCTAATGGGAACCTGTGCCTGTTGGTATGGATCGCTCATGTTCGCACTGTAAACTTGAGAGAGATGGATCTATTGCAGGCAGCAGACCTCTTCTCAGCTCCAGCAGAACAACATCAACATGCCTTTCAGTAAAAGAAAAGGATTAATTAGTAATGATAAGTTACCTTGTTTGTGCTGAGTATCAATACAATTTGACTTTCATGCATATCCACTCTCCGCTTTAGTAATAGAACAGAATTATTCGTAAAATAGTCTATGATGATACCATTCGTTTCTCTTGTATGTCCACATTTTTTCGCACTGATGCACCGTTTACTGCTTGCTTACTGACACGAATGACTTGACTTCCCAGACATCATCTGAAGCAACACGTCTTGCTGCACCGCAAAAAGTTGCACCAAGGAAACACAGCAGAGCAGCCAGAGCGAAGAACTTTTTTTGTGGCCACAATTAAAACGTACACCTAAGCAAGAAAGTAACAATCACAGGTAGTGAGCCACTGCTATTGCTTCGAACGTTTATTTCCGTGTTCTAGCAGAAGTTGTTGTATCGGATACAGTATGCTCTCAAGCCAATACAAGCGTCAATACAAGTGCGCAACTGATTCTACGCTTTTAACGCGAGTGAGAAAAGGTTAGAAGTACCACAGGGAAATTGCGATCGAGCCGATCGCGCTACCACTGGAATCGATCTGAAAAGATAGGGTGATTCCTTTCCCCATTCATGTGTCATTTTTGCTCTCAAGCATGTTTCACATGATGCGATTTTCGTCGCACCGGAAGTGCGATTTCAGTCGTTTGCAATGAAAATCGCAGTCGCAGTGCCGACCCGCCGATTTTGGGCTGCGACCAACCGGTTGGTCGCACAGTCGCACCGTCGCAGCGCTCGCTGCGATTTACCGTCGAAATTGCGCAGAGAGCTATCGCGGAGGTATTTCGCCGGTTTGTTTCAGAAAATGGCGTCCCGAACAACAAGTGCACTGCGCGGAGACGTGGATTGCCGAATTCGGTACGTACGGGAAGGGAGAATAAAAAACTTGTCCTGCAGATTCCATTCTCCCGTTTCTATGCGTTTGTTGACACGCTACGCAGCAAATGAAGTGCATTTTCACGTTTGCGTCGTACGCCTTTGCGAGTTGTCAGTACTCGGATGTGTTAAAAAAAAATTAAATTATGGGGTTTTACGTGCCCAAACCACTTTCTGATTATGAGGCACGCCGTAGTGGAGGACTCCGGGAATTTCGACCACCTGGGGTTCTTTAACGTGCACCTAAATCTAAGTACACGGGTGTTTTCGCATTTCGCCCCCATCGAAATGCGGCCGCCGTGGCCGGGATTCGATCCCACGACCTCGTGCTCAGCAGCCTAACACCATAGCCACTGAGCAACCACGGCGGGTCCGGATGTGTTCGATCCCCAATAGACGATGAGGTCGTCATAGTGTTGTTTTGTTCAGTAGCATGCAAAAATCGCGCTTACGGAGCAGCTTGAATTATTTCAACCTCGGTAAGGGCAAATGACAAGACAGCAAAGTACCCGAAGTTTCAACGTTGTGCTGAACGCGGTACCGTTCAGTTGCATATTGTTGTCGGTTTTCAAGCGTGAATTTCCCGATGCATCTTGAAAGCTTATTTATTATTAAATTTGGCAGAGCAGAAGTGTACGCTATCGTAATGAATTTGCTACAATAGCATTAAATCGGTGGCTTGAATAAAATGTTACATGCACGTTAAGTTGCACCTCTTGTCTGGAGAACTTTTCTTTCTTGCACAGAAGCCAATAAACATTGACTATGTTGCGGACATTATATCCTTACTGCATATGTATTAACACTTGCTTTCAAAGGTAATTAACTCTGCAGCTAGTAGATTAAGTAAATTACTTGCTTGCTATAGTGGCACCGTGACAACGTAACCTCCTGCGCCGTTATGTAAAACTAGTACAACAATACGAAAAGCAGGCAAACGGCCTGTTCTTGTGGGTATAAAACGGGTATAAAACGACACGCTCATGAAAACTAATTCAAAACTGTGCAGTGAAGTCAGCCAGTACAAGCAGTTCTTGCACCTTTACAGCTGATCGAGTGGGCAGAAACATTCATGCCGTACATGTTTCTAGTAAGTTCGTGATCACATATATTAGTGTGTAAACCCATATAACAATATCTGCTGTGATTACTATATTTATAAGTAATGAAATACCATGCTACTTGCAAGAGCATATCACGCGAGGATTTTAGAACAAATTTCTGCATTTCAACTATACACAATATGTGGTTTATTCAACAAAGGACCACAAACTGGGCTTTTTGTACAATGACAAACTTATTTCAAATTTTAATTACATACAGGCAAGAAAAAGAAATCTATAGACAAAAATATTGTTCTTCAATTTATTCACCTGCCACTGTGGCTATACCATTCTGCTGCTAACACAAGCGGAGGGGTTGATTTGCCAGCCATGGAAGTCGCATTTCGATGGGAGTCATTGTAAAAAAAGCTCTTGCACTTAGATTTAGTTCATCACCTTTTATTGAGCCCTTAAACATCAAAATAATATCGCATAGGGGGGGGGGGGGGCATGCTTATAGAAAATCTAATACCAATAGAAAGCAAAGGCCAGAATTGTAAAACAACCATCTTTCGTGATATTTCGAGTAAATATTCATTGCATCAATATGTATTGTTCAACAGCACTGCACAAATAAGCATAATCAGGTATAGCAAGTACTCTGTCAGGAAGCTGGTGCTACAGATGTATAAATGTCAAGGCATGAATGCTCATACTACGTCGCACACATAGCACAAAGAGTTGTCCCTTCTGGCAGATATGAGTGGGCCATAAGCAGCAGAGACTTTATTGCAGGACATTGTGTAATACCGCTTATGAAAGAATGAAGAGAGTGAAGAGGCTTTTAACAGCAGTACCTCATGCTACTCTAATAAGAGGAACGATGAGCAAAAACATTTCTGGTAGAGCACTTAAACAGTAACTTTCTGAAAAACAGAAAATTCCAGGTGAGAGTTGGAGGTACATTTGGCCCACCCACACCAACAATACAGGTATACTACAAGAAACACTACAGCCTATGGTGTATTACAGTCTATGGGAAAGCTATCTTATACAGAAATCAAGAATGATCCAACAAGCCCCCGACAACACTGCAGATTTTCTTGGCCAGTCTAGCCTCTCGCTTTCCGATAAGTCGACTACATCGACGTCGGAAAAAAGACTAGAATCAAGAACTACTCCAGATTGCACATTGTGCTTCCAATAGCTGGAGAAACATACCTGCAAGTCAACATCCACAAATACTCAGCTAGTGTAAGATCATGACAGCAGAGCGAGCATGTGGGTGAAACAATTATGCCATGCCTGGACGCAAATTCTACACCAAGTGAAAAGAATAATCTTGAAATGGGGGGTGGACGAGTGGATACTACGAAAAATCGCAGATGCTGTGCTTGTGTCCAAGGTATGGTACGGTATGAATTACCAGCAGCACACAAAAAAGACAACTCATCGAATACAGGCATTGGGTAACAACAGGTATTTCAGACTTTACCATGCTTGAAGACCTCTATGAGAAAGAGCTAACCACAAGCACCTAGACAGAGTAGAGTTGCAACCTGCAGCACAAACTCTTTGTCTCAAGAGCTCAGAACCTCGTCCCAAGATACTATGCCAGCTAGCATATGAGAAGCAAAGACGACTACCCCTCCCTTCAGAAACACAACCTCTGGAGTACCTGAACTTGAAACACAACAGGCCCATACCGTGAAATATGGGGGCAAACAATTAGGCCTGGGGACTATGCTACTGCCAAACACACGGAGGAGGTTGCTAATCATGTATATGCAAGCAAACATCAGGCACACATAGTACACTGATGTGGCAATAGCAGTGTAACAGTAGTATGACACTCCATAAAACTAAACCCCATATAAGTGAGTACCATTCCAGGTCACCTTACGCCTAGAAAAGCTGAACTGAAAGCAATCAAAGCAGCACTTCTAGTGCAGATTACACCCTGCACAACACCCTGCATGGATCCACCAGATACTGTCTGGGCCTGCACATCACACAATATTGTCAGAAAAATCAGGAGATTGACACGTGGCTTGTAAGCACGTGGCCAGAAATTAAATTACAGGATACATAGCCGAGCACATAATCCAGGACACAAGCGGGCTTATAAGCCCGACATAATAACTGAAATCTGGATGAGTTTGTGTGTATTCAATATTCACTAAAGTGCCACAGATAGACAACAGACAAGAACGATGCGCTCGGTGTGTTCACTTTGTTCTTGCCCATCGTATTTCTGTTGCCCTATAGTTAATGAATTCATAAGGCTGCACAGGAGAACAATGATACCTCTGCCCAAGGGCCCGATTTTACTTCCAAATCCACGCGTGCACACACACACACACACACACACACACACACACACACACACACACACACACACACACACACACACACACACACACACACACACACACACACACACACACACACACACACACACACACACACACACACACACACACACACACACACACACACACACACACACACACACACACACACACACACACAAATGTTGCAAGAGTGCATAGCATGAAGCAGTATCCACAGGATGACACTAGAGATGGATGAGGACGAACTTTCAACTGAGGTTCATTTGTAAAAATGTGGCGAGTTATACAAATTACCAGAAAAAAGAAAGAATGAGCAAAACGAGAACAAGGTGAAAGCGGGAGCCAACATTTCGACAAGTGGACTTGTCTACTTCAAGGTCCACTTGTGGGAACGTTGGCTCCTACTTTCATGTAGTTCTCGTGTTGCTCATCGTCTTGAATTTCCTTCTCCCGCCTTCCCCGTGTATTCCCCAGAAAAAGAAAGACATCTTTGAAGGATAGATAAAAATTGGTGCTTGATGCAACCAAACAAATAAAAATGCTACAGAAAGAAAATACAGAAATATTCCAAATGCAAAAAAATCATTACAATTGCCAATCCTGCATGCCAGCACCTTTCCAGAAACACTGTTGTTATTCCAATACACAGACTGACATCTTGCTTATGCAAGCACAAGGAATGATGATCGAGCACAAGGGTGGCAATGGCGAAGCACTTCGCAAGATAACGGCAAAGGCCACCAGCACGATGCAGCTCATTCGACGCATCACCAACAAACACGCGGGCATGCGCGAAGGCAGCGTCATCCGACTCATAGAAGCCTTCGTCATTTCTCAAATAAGGTACACGGAAGCGTTTCACAACTGGACGGTTGCGGAAAAAAACAAGCTCAACTCGCCCATACGCAAGGCGTACAAATGTGCGTTGGGACTTGCGCCTGGAGTTAGCCCCACCAAGCTCTTAGAACTAGGCCTACACAATACGCTCGAAGAACTCGTGGAGGCGCAACAAGTGGCACAACTTGAACGCCTATCTAAGACCCGCCCGGGCACACACGTACTTGAAAATCTCGGTATCACATACCACTCGCAACACGGCGTCAAAGTAGAAATTCCAAGGCCCATACGCGAGCAACTATACGTACCCCCATTGCCTCGCAACATGAACCCCCAACACCACACGGGGAGGCGTAAAGCCAGGGCAAAACACGAACAAAATTTACTCTAACGACAAGGAGGCAGCCTCCACCGACGCAGCCCGCTATCGAGACAGGAAGAGTTTTGTGGCGGCAGTTACTAGCCACCGAGGCAACCACCTCACGAGCGTCACCTTGAACACGGCACATGCCGAAGCGGCAGAGGAAGCGGCCATAGCACTGGCCCTCACACAAACCAAAGCTACATACGTGATCTGCGACTCGCAAACGGCAATTCGCAATTTTGCAAATGGGCGCATCTCGCAAGAGGCGTATCGGATACTCCAGCGACATCCCCAGGGAGACCAGGGAGAGGCCGACGTTGATAACCGAAGGCATTTGCTATGGATCCCGGCACACACTGGAATGAGCACCCCCAACGAAGCGGCTCACGGCGTTGCTCGAGGCCTGACTCACCGAGCAGCATCGGAGGAAGAGCCCCCGTGGGGTACTGCAAACGTCTGGGCATGGGAGGATCGTATGACCAGTTTTCACGACATCACGGCACACTACCAATTACAAAGACGCATATACCCATTCCCTCACGCTAGGGTAGACAGGACGCAAGCAGTACAGTTCAGACAATTACAGACTCTTACAGAAACCCCAGACTCATGCACGCCATGTATCCAGACATGTACAATACAAGCAGATGCACATCGTGTGGCGAGGTTGCCACACTAAATCATATTATGGGAGTGTCGGGACCTAACAAACAAGTCGGGCAGTGCCGACCCCTCCGTCTCTTCCACCGCCAGCCTCCGGTCACGCTGGATGACCGCACTGCCCAGCTCTAACCTGACCGCACAACTCCGGGCCGTCCAGCGAGTCCAGGAAGCCGCTTCGAGACAAGGTCTCGGAACCGCGTCCGCGGCGGGTGCCCAGACCCACCAAAAAGACGCCGGACTCAAATCTTGTTGATTGGAACATAAAAGTTTACGCCCTCTCTCCTGGAAGGTAGCCACATGCACACTTGATCACAATGTTTTTTTTCCCTGGACTTGTATATCTATATGTATTTTCTATCTTTCCCGCTTTTATGTTTGGTTTCATCAAGCACTAGTCTTTATCAGGTTTTATTGCTGTACTACTTTCTGGTAACCTTTACAGATCACTGCATTTTCACAATAAATCTTTTAATTAGAAGTTAGCGTACCCTGTTCTTACTGCTTCACGCTATACATTCTTGCTACATTGGCCAAATAAAAGACTTTATAAGGTACACAGCATCATAAAGGCCATTATAGTGACTTGTTGCAGTCTAAAAAGAAAATAATGAATAGCCTGGCTGCAAATGGCACCAGAGAACAGATAGGACGAAGAAGAAAACCAAGATGATCTAACAACCACAAGTTTAATAATGTACACACCAAGTAAATGCTCGCTGACAAGCAATAGACCGAACATACACAAAAAGGAGAAGCAAAAATTAATGTGCGTCTCCCGACAGGAAATGCAACCATTTCTAATGGAGGCTGTGCTGACAAGATTCTCCCAGCCTTTTTAAATCTACAGCTTCCGTAATTTCTCTAGGCTGCAATCAGCACAGAATGCCAGCTTCTTCCTCTACAATGCACGCTCAGATGTGGACAATGCACTGTAGAGGAAGAAGCTAGCATTCTGTGGAGATCGGCTGCCTAGAGAAATTATGGAAGCTTTAGATGCAAAGACACTGGGAGATCCTTGTGTCAGGATGGCCTCTGTTACACTTTCAGAGATGGATGCATTTCCTGTTGGGATCTGTATGGACACACACCAGTTTTTGCTTCTGCTTTTTGTGTAACTGCGATTTATTGCTTGTCAACCTGCATTTACTCGGCATGTTCAATAAACTTTCATTTGTTAGTATGCCTTGGTCTCTGGCAGAAAGGTGTTCATTCTTTTTACAGTGAAGCCGCAGAAGCCAAGGCAAAACACTCATGGTCCGATCCCAAAAACCCTAGTGTAGGGGTATGAGCCATTGTTTGAGGGGGTGTGAGCCATTGCATTCGTCTTGCATGATGGACGCAGAAATTTCTTGTTGGGTAAACATAGAAATGCTTATGCATTGCAAACATACATTTATCTACGTATTATTGCAGGGAAGGGACACAGAGGGGGACGGGGTTAAGACAAGATCATGATGTCATTATTATCTCGCAGCAAAGGTCTGGTGGGCCATTGGCTAGACCGAAAGTGACGTCGTTTCTCTCTAGCAGCAGAGCGCGCGTGCAGCAGTCTCTCTCCGACTTCCCAATAGGTTCAAAAATTTGTCCCTGCATTTATTTAAATGAAATGTGCAGCCCTGGTGTGTCACTTGGTAACTACAGTGCATAAACGAGTCATAAACATTATGATTAACGCATTACAAAACACAACTGCGTAACATAATTCTCAATGACTTTGATGGACCTGCTGGATTAACACAATGAACCACTCATTGCACATTCCATGATGGTGATCTTGCAAAGTGCGATGTGTGGCATTCCAAATAAACAATGTGATAAACCCAAGCCAAATGTGTGCATAACCTCATTAAGAAACACAGACATAACCAATAATATAGAAAGACTTGAATAAACAGTTGAAATTAACCCAGTGATAAAAACCGGGGCCACACATTTCAGCTTCGCTATTTTGCCATCTGTGCAGGGTGCATGGGCAGTAATTTTTTCTGTTATTGTTTGTTAAGTGTTGTATAATGTTGTGCCAGCAAAACACGTTGGGCTAGCTGGTGCAATGTATTGGTACTGCTTTTTCTGCTGTTTTATTTTAATTTTGTGCCCTTCTTCCTTTTGTAACAACTTTTTTATTCCCCCTCGCATAATACTCCAACCTTGCAGCCTGCGAGGTATACAAATAAATAAGTACATAAGCACGTCATTCATTCATCTGCATACACCTCGCACCATTCCTTGCTGAACAAACGTCACTGTGTTGATCTCTCGCAGCAAGCATCTACATTAACTGCCGTTGGCGTTTTAGTATAGTTTGCGAACAGTGTGATGCATAAAGATTACATGACATTAAGGTTGTGACCTATGCGGTGCATAAGCAAACCTTGCAAAAGATGACATGTTGGATTGTTGAAAATAAGACAAATTGTATATATCGCAGTTACTTTAACAGCATTTAATTGACCACTTGACAAAAACTTCACATAGATTCTAACTTGTACACTGAATCTGCAGTTTTTTTTTTGCTTAATAATGTAGTCGTTACTGCATGGCCACATTGTAGATTTGAAAACAAGGCTAAATAAATTTGTTTGTTGCAATATAACAATATGCGTAGATCACAGCGATTGCAACACCAGAACTTGATACAAACATTCACACTATAGGATGCAGACAAATGCTCAGAACAAACTCCAGAATGTTTGCAACCTGATACTTATGAAAGTGAAGTTTATTTTCATGGCTGTCAATGAGAGGCAGAAAGTAAACTTAATTGTGTTCGTGGAACAAAAACGCATTGATAAGCTTAGGGATATAGTCATTACTTAACACTTTCAAAATGAATAATTATAGCTTGCTATCCACATTGAAGCAGCCTTTCGACAGCAAGAAAAGGAATCACTTTTTCCAGCTCTTAACATTGGATTGCAGGAAATGCGAGCAGGCATAAAATTCTGCCAGTATAGTCTGTTTAGGAATACTAAATTGGAATAAACATTGAGACTTGCATTTGTACTTTCTCTGGCTTGAGCAATCTAGTTTGAAATGACTCCCATAAGAATGTCGTAACAATGTTGATCTAATATAGGTTAAATGCATGACTAGCTTAAGAAATCTGGATGACTGCTATAAATTACAGTGAAGAAACTATTATATGTAATAACATTAATATTATAATATTAATATTTATTTCCACAAAACAGGCTAGCCGTGAGCGGCGTGCGAGGCTGAGCACAAAGCTGAAAAATTCTACGGGAAGTGCGCCTACGATCCTGCATTATGGATAGCGCGTATTGATATGGTCTTCCTGTTAGAAGTTCCAATATACTACCAGCGCGAGCCACAGGACAACAAAGTGGACGAGAAGCGTGTCTTTTAGAATGCTATGTTACAACGTACAGGTTTCTACAAACGTGACGGTAACTGCTCGAAACATTTGATGCGTCGGCTTTTGCGCCTTTAGAAATATTTAGAGAGTGCTCCCATATATATATTCGCAGCACAAGCACGGCGATGGACGAACCAGGCTAGCGCTAAGGTTGAAATTCACAACACAATTTTCATTCCACGTCGTAATCACACAGATCATTTGAGGCTTCGGTAAGAGGCACACGCGGGCTTTCGGGTTGGTGCTTCTTGTTCCGTTTGGCCTAAGAATATGGCTAGGAGCAGGCACCGCATATGCACAATCACGGGCAATATACACGATTCATTTCTCCAGAAGCTGACGCCGAGCACGGGCAGCGCGAGGATCTTGTTGGGCTGACACAACGACTTCGTGGCAGCCGAATTCCGAATACTGCATATGCGGTGAGGGTAGCTATATGAACTTGTCGATAGGTCATCTTGTAGATTGTTGTAGCGCAGGCATAACGAAACGGTCATGGCATGTAGACGAAACAACACACAGCGCTAAACCACCTGCAAACAGCTGTTTACGTGCGCCATGTCGCACTGAACTACAGAAACCGCCGTCGCGCACTCCAAGACAAATCTTAACTAACGTTTTTAAATTAGTAAACGTACATATTATTTGCTACTAATCAAGAGAAATCAATAATATTATAATGTAAACGTTTTATTCATTACAAAAAAAAGATTTATGCAGCGTGTGCCACGAAACCTGGCAGGAAGCAACCCTGGGCGTCGCACCCGTCGCATTGCTGAAATCGCAAACACGTGAAATGAGCCCTCTAAAAATCGCATTGCGACGCGTGTGACAGTACCGATGTTCGTCCTTCCAGTCGCAGCATGTGAAACAGCCTTAAGACGTTGCATAGTGGTCTTTTGAAACAATATTTCTGTTCGCGACACCGGCTTACCACATATAATTTTAACACCTACGTTATGCAAAGCAAATAAGATTGAAATGGGCTTACCTCATGAGCAAGTTACGAGCGCACGTAGACTGTTGAACACCCGTTGAGAGCAAGCAGGCTATCCGGTTCCAAGTTCATATGTGCACCCAAACACAGGACAACTTCTTAGATGCCGCAGCGTGCAGAGTCTTGTACACAAAGTGAAATACATCCAGAGCAAATATCCCCGCGCGATGACGCCAAATGACGAGCGCACAAGCTACACCACACAGCGACAAATTCGGAACTATGCCAATTCGAACGTGCCGAGACCCAACCAGCGTAACCATCCATAGCTTCTGTTTTGCGCTCCCGATGCGTCAATCTCTCTTTCTTAGGGTCTTGCTCCGCTCTTGAGTACAAATCGAGATATTTACGGCAAACTAACAACTTTTACAACACGGCACGATAAATGCCGGCTGACATCATATCTACCGGTTCGTCCACCACTCCTAACGGAAGCGCAGCGCGCGCTGCCCCCTGGTGCCGCACTCTGTGAGCGCCGAGAAAAGAATAGAATCGGTTTCATTTTCGCATTTGTGCTCTAGCTACTGGAACTGCAACATAATTGCTTGACAAATAATTCAATTCTAAATGAGGAGAACGCTTTCTCTCCCACAAGTTAGTGCGTTTATACAAAGGGAGAGAGAATGCAAGAAGCAGAAAGGCACGGATGTCAACCAAACCGTTCGCTACTGGGGATAGCAAACCCCTGTGCTGCAATGAAGTGCGAAGCAGTGCACTGCGATGCATCAATAAGCTCTAGTATAGTGATAATTTGGGCTGGTTGGTGCATGTAATGAACGGGTAAATAATGAGTTGTGTCATAACGTTTACCCATGTATAAAGCACATGGAACTAATGGTGTTGTATTCTGGGCCAAAAAGAAATAAAGCTTGAATAGTTACATCTCGGCACTGGGCATTCTTTCTTCCTGTCGTATTTTCTTCTTTTTGACAGTACACACAGTACTAGCACGGTAATAGGTCCTTCATCTTCAGTCACCTTCCAGTAGTTTGCACACATGTCGGTGCATGTTCGCCTTCTTTATTCTGCCGTACAAGAACGAGCGCGCTTAACGGTCTTGTTTCAAGATGAAGCGCCAAATGTTTGCAATTACATCTTACCGCAAGAATTAGCACATGAACAGTGAAGATTATGCGTAATCGATTTGTCTCAAGGAATGGGCAGTTATTGACAGAGACGAGATATTTTGTAAATATTATGGGAATGAGTTACACCAACTATATTGCAGTTCAGCAAAGCCCTTTCACAATTGGGTTAATTGCTTCCCGCATTCGAAAATTTCACCCGACCGTTGTATACTTCGATCTATAGGCCGCCAGTCCCCTTCGAGACCATTTTTGATAAATGTAAACGCAATTACGGTCATTATACCACTCCCTGCGTTTCGGTACTGATTTATAGTGCACACAATTTTTGGCGTAGAGCACCAATGTCATTCCCAGTGCACCAGCATCTGAGTGCCGCAAGCTTGTTTACGTATACCCGTATGGTCACGGCTCTTCGTTCACTTAAATATATATGCTGCATTATTAACTACAAAGCGCTTAATTGGAGAACATTGCAAGAACACGCACATATTTGCGCATATGAGCAGCGCTACAAGGCCCATATGCGCGGCAAACTGCGACCGGAATAGAAGACGCGTATATATATCTATACGATCTGTTATTGCAGCGTTTGGTAGAAGGCTAGCTCTCACATTTTGTACGTATCTTCATAATGCGTACAGTTTGCGTGTTCAATAAAATATTGTTAGCTGAAACTTTGTGAGTACGAGCGTTCGTTCAGACAGCTTAAATTTTCTCACAATAATACGGATGTTCGCATAACAAAAATACGGAATTTTGTCTTTTTCGTGCAAAACAGTGTGTAGCCGCTATATGATTACAGTGAAATGTCCGTAAAGCTTAAAACGGAGAGCATTTCCGTATATTAACGGCAGATTTTGCCGTATTTTCGAAATATGACATACTTTCCGTATTTTTACCTGCAGTTCTCCGTACAATGGCGGAAATCCTCCGTATAATGACGGAAATTTTTTACAGTGTATGTATACGCACGCTCTGAACCGCCTTCGGAGGATGTGTGCAAGGCAGCAGCAGCAGCAGTAGAAAAGCCGGTGGAAGAGGCAAAGAAAACTTCACCTGATATTTTTTGCTAATTTCGAAAATGTTTAAAAAAATCGGTTCCTTTGCGCAGTAGGCAATCGTCGGATAGAATGTTTAGGCGACGCCAGGCTACGAGTAATAAATACACGAGATTCCAGTCAATCCATGTAATTTTATGAGCCAAGCTTCCCGCC
Source organism: Dermacentor andersoni (assembly GCF_023375885.2). NCBI lineage: Eukaryota > Metazoa > Arthropoda > Arachnida > Ixodida > Ixodidae > Dermacentor > Dermacentor andersoni. The sequence goes on along the minus strand of NC_092819.1, from coordinate 160,507,037 downwards.
CTTCACGAGCTCAACTAAGCATCACTGGCGCTGATTGAATTGCTGCGGCAATTGCCGTTATGCAGCGAGTTTTTTTTATTACCAGGGTTCTTTTATTTGCCTGCGCAGAGGACACAATTTTAATCCTTCAGGTGCATTGCTCAATGAAGTGGAGAATACATCAACAAGAAACCGAAACGCGCAATCAATAAATTAACTAATTACCTGTTTTTACTTATGCCGTCACTTCACAATTTGCAATTTACGCATTTCATCCGACTTTAACCGATCGACATCTTTAACAAAATGCTTCGTTGTGCATTTCAGAAACTGCATGCACTTTTATAGCTTTTAGTCGGTGGTCCTTTCCCCTCTGTTGTTCTATCGGAAAAATAAAGGGAATTTTTAATGAATTGTCAATAATTATGGCAATGCAGAACTCTTATCTGATGTCATCCTCATTATTCATTAGAAATGTATGTACGTGCATATATCACTGTTTAAAATTGATAAGTACAATATTAGCCGTAATTGTTTAGCATTCCAATATTGAAATTTATTAATGAGACATTATGTATTTCATTTATAACGTAAATATCGTCTAGCTCATATAGTGAAAGAATAAATTTGCGCTACCTGCACAAATCAGACATTTATAGAAGGGCTGTGCTGCAACTAAACACCCTATACAGTAGGCTATCTGCATGACTCCTGCACAAACTGTGCCACATATTTATTTATTTATTTATTTATTTATTTATTTATTTATTTATTGATACATTTATTCGTCACAGGCTTTGAAGAGTATTGGGTGAGGGTACATATCAATACAAATACAGTACAAAATAATAAGCCATAGTAACGGTACAATTCCGAACATATTCAAAATCCAAACAACCAAATTACTTCACTACTGTAGCGAATATAAAATGTTGATTTCTTTATTTTTTTATTATTATTTTGCCTCGACCGGTAAACAGAAGCAGTGGCTGTTGGGGAAAGAACGTGGCTGGTCTCAGAGTAACCAAGCAACCAGGATAAATAAATTGACTTTCGCATATATTGCATGTACGAACATAAATCCAGTCGGAGCTGAAAGCTAGCAGGCTTGGAATATTGCAGAGCACTGTTGTCAACCAGTCCTTCTGAACAATGTTGCTATTTCAGAGGTAATATATCTAAATTGAATGGTTTCTTGTGCTGCGAAGCGCGAAAATTTTTTCTCTCGCACACGATGATAGGCTTCCGGCCCAAGCTGTCTACGCAAGATATAATACTCAGGCTTTCGGAAGAGGTAATAAACACACCGAATAACACCAACACTAAAGCAATAATGGCACTGGACCTCACCAAAGCCTTTGATCATGTCACCCGCAATGCCATCATGAATGCCTTCTCCGACTTAAAGGTGGGGGAGAGAATATACTCATACATTAAGGCTTTTCTAACCAGCAGAACGGCTCAAATAACATTCGGAAGCATCAAGTCGGATACACTACAATTAGGAAGCAAAGGCACACCGCAGGGGTCAGTGCTGTCACCCTTTCTGTTCAACATAACCCTCATACCCATGGCCAAGCTTCTTGCCGCCATACCAAACTTATCGTCGGCACTCTATACAGACGACATCACCCTCTGGACAGTCAGGGGAAGCGAAGGTGATATTGAGAGCACGCTACAGACGGGAGCGAATATAGTGACCGGATGCGCCAGGAGAGTCGGGCTAACGTGCTCGTCACAAAAATCCGAACTCCTAGTTATCAGACACAGACATAAGAAAAACGATCCCCCGGCACAATTGGATGTTAGGGTTGATGGTACAAAAGTTCCAGAAGTACAAACCTTGAGAATTCTGGGAATGCACATTCAAAGCAACGGGAAAAACACAACTACACTAAAACTAGTCGCATGCGTTGGACAAACCAACAGGCTCGTAAGACGAATAGCTAACAAACACCAGGGAATGAAAGAAACAGATTTGAGGAGGCTAGTGCAGGTTTTCGTGCTCAGCCGTATAGTATATTCTCTCCCCTATCTCAAACTTTAGGCAGCGGAAAAGAACAAGGTTGAATGCCTCATAAGACAATCGTACAAGGCAGCCCTTCATCTCCCTAAGTATACATCAACAGAAAGGCTGCTAATGTTAGGCATACAAAACACGCTTCCCGAGCTAGTGGAGGCGCACAGAATCGCACAGTACGACAGGCTAACAAAAACACCCACGGGAAGACACATTCTAAGGACCCTGGATATCAGGCAAGAATGCATAGGGACGGATGCCGTGCAAATGCCTAGAGACATACACAAGTATCTGAGAATAGATCCAATCCCGAAAAACATGCATCCTGAACACCACGAAGAAAGGAGGAAGGCGAGAGCCAAAGCCCTTCACAGGCAATATTCAAACCATAAGGAGGCAGTCTGTACGGACGTTGCAGAGCTCTGTGATCACGATGCCTTTTCGATAGGCGTCGTGGGCATGGACCTAAAACCAATCTCAGCCGCCTCTGTGCGGAGCAAAAAGGCACACGAGGCGGAGGAAGCGGCCATCGCCCTAGCCATTTTAAGCACTAAAGCAAACACGATTTTTAGCGACTCGAAGACAGCCGTTCGAAACTTTGCAAAAGGGGGGGTCCACAAACCCGCCAAACAAATCCTAAAACCGCAAAATTTCAACGCCAGACCCATTAGTATCATATGGGTTCCGGCCCACGCGTCGCATCCTGGGAACGAGGCGGCCCACAACTTAGCCCGAGGTTTCGTCAACCGGGCAGTGGGCGAGCCGGTCCTGAGGTCGGCCAGAGAGACCTTCACCACCTACCACGAGATCACATTATACTACAGAAACAACAGAAGGACGCTCCCGCTGCCGGACAAAAGCCTTAATAAACATCAACAAGTGGCCTGGCGGAAGCTACAAACTAACACCTTCCCCAACCCCTATATATACTCCCAGGCCTACCAAGGAGTCTACACCCCCGAATGTAAGCTCTGCGGGGTCACAAAGGCAGATTTAAGACATATTTTATTCGATTGCGACAATCTAAAACCGAAAAGAGAATGACATCTCTCTAACGAGCAAGAGGGGGAGGATGCGGTGTCCAGCTCGGACCCAGCGGTTCAACTACAGGCCGTCAGCTGGGCTTTGGAAGTCGCCGACAGACAGGGCCTCATTACCACAACAGGTGGCACTAGAGGAACTGATCGGATGGCCACCTCACGCACCCTGGAAGCCCACTAAAGTTAACCAAATCTTTTCTGTTGACGAAATAAAGTTGTTACCACAACCACCACGTCTTGCGAGCGGCGGGAATTTTAGAGGTTTCCATGTGACGTTGGTTTATTTACTGGGGTCACAAAAACTTAAATGGTTTTGAAAATTTGTACTTTACGTGTTTGATGTTGAAAATCAGAGGGCATTTTCACAATCCACAAAGACTGCGCTTTGCATTTTTCCTCCATGTATCCATGCCTTCTGAGAACCCTTGCTCTAGCAGTTTCGGCAGTTGTTACCAGTTTTACTCTTCGCCATTTTCGTATACGCGCTTAAAGGGACTTTGCCTCGTGAAATAACACCCGTGAGAGATTTAAGAAATTTAGGAAAGACTGATTACGGGAACCATCGCATCGGCACTGAAATAAATGTAAGGGGACGCCGGACGAGCCAAGTGCCGCTATTGCAAAGAAGCCTTCGTGCAAAGCACGGGGAATTTATTCGCGCACGCTGCTACACGGTAACACATATTGCTGATGCGGCACCGTTTTCTCCGCTGGGCAAGCATTACTGCAAATACCACAAGATCAGTTCCAGATGTTATGCGCCACTGAACGATATCTCGCCATGCTCGTGTCAGTCAAGTCTGCTATTTTGACTTCGGGTCACCTGAGTGCTGAAGGGTAGTTGCTGATTCAGTAGCGCGCTGACCGAGGATGTTGTTCACAAAATGGGCACGATGGAGGTGTGCGGGGACAGCGATGGCAATGACCTAGCCGCGTGACACACAGAGGACGCCCGACGGTACCCAGATGAAGCAGGAGACATTTTTCTTTAACTTTAATCACTACTCCGTAGTTCAACCTGTTTTCTGGCCAGTGATCGCAGGCATCTTTCTGTTTTTTTCGTTTTGTTTCGCAATAGGTCTCCGCACTTCACAGTTGCACAAGAAAAACAACTTATTAATATTGATAATTTATATGTTATATTCGATAATAGAAGAATAGGAACACTTTCCAGTGTAAGTTCTTTTACTGTGTTTTACGTAGACGCAATGAAAAAATATTTTGAACGGAATTCTAATTGTGTTCTGTATTTAGCTGGTTTTGTTGGATTTTGGGCACTCGTCTCACCTGCTTTTTTGAGATTCTGGAAGTCTCGACTTGCGGGTTTTTTTTTTTAATTTCTAGCTGGCAGCACTGCTTCTGAAGTGAGCGGAGAAAACTCATTGTTGCTTCCTGGTGTTAACAGCGCGAAACGTAGACGGGGCGCGAGACGATAAGACGACACCACAAGCTGTTGTGGTGTCGTCTTCTAGTTTCGCGTGCTGTAATCTACGTTTCGCGCTCTTGACGCCAGGATGGAAAACCAACAAGCGCAAGCTGCAATTCATTATTGCTGCAGTTGATAAGTTACTAAAAAAGCCAGTGTTGTGTGTTATAAGCGGGCCTTCCTTAGATACAATAATAATTTTGTGGCAGTGCGAAGAGGAATTAAAGTAATGGACATGTTAATATTTAGTAATATCACCGCTTATCGCACGTTTGCTAGGGACAGCAACGAAAAGTAATGCGCTCCAGAAAGGAAATGTACATACACTGCATTAAAGCAAATAAACCATGGGTGCAGTGAATTCGCAGCAGTAGCTCTTGCATATGGCGAAATTTGTTTTGCTTGCAGAAAGGTGGCTAATATATTTTAAAGACTGCTAAAATATTGTTACCAGCAAAATAAAAACGATTGAGAAGTTAGCAGAAGAATGGTGGATTGAAATGGTCATCAGGGGTTCCGCGTGGAATGTTGCTGGAGCCGTGTTGCTGCACTGACAAAGGTCCCCTTTTTTGCGATAGCAATTATATGGACACTGCAGGCGCATTGATGCCGTCGCCGCGATGTTCAGCATGAGTGAAAGCATGTGAGGGTAAACCGGCGAACGCGGTTCAATGTCGCGTGCGCGAGCGAGGAACGCGGCCCGGATGCGTGCCCCTCCTGTGGCGCGCTTGTGAGGATGGTGAGGCAACCGAGGAGGGGCGTTCCCCCGCGGCTGCTGCGGCGCCTCGTTGTCCTCCTTGTCCGCCGCTCCGTACAGAGAGGAGGCAATCACGGCGTCTGCTACTGCGTTGGCCACGCGAATCGTGGACGCCGTAGTAGACGCTTTGGCGGACGAATTGAGGACGCGTTGCCGGCGCTCGTGTGTGTGGAAAGCAATCTGCGAGGTTGCCTAAGTGCGCGCCCGTGCGGGCCTCAGCTTCAAAGCGATCTGCGATATTTGCAGAGCGCGCGTAGGGCCGGTAGCTTCGTATGCGCTGCGCTTTCTACGTTTCGTTCTTGCTAAAGCGAGACATACATGAAGGTTAATTGACTTGGTGCTGTCGCGATTCCTCTGTCCAGAATTTTCACACCGAGTTTCCGCGCTCAGCGAGAGAGATGTGCTCATTTTTACCTTACGCTGGTTAATTTAGTTAAAACTCGTTTACGGGCTAGTTGGTTTGAATTCATGATAGAATGCGTAAGCGCGACTGAACAAGGACGTAGAAAGAAACAGATACGCAAAGACAGCGCTGTCTCTGTGTGTATTTCTTTCTACGTGCTCGTTGAGTCACGCTTACACATTCTATCATTGTTAATTTGGTTAGTAAACGAATGTTCACAAGTTCGTACGGCCAATAAAATTACTATCCTTGCTTCGCAGAGCTATGTACTAATTTTCTATCGCAATCGGTGCTTCTCGTTTGTGGCGGAACTGCGATGCAATACGTTGACCGTAGCAACATTCCGTGTTTTCACCAGCGTTTATCATTAGACAGGTTTAGTATTGCTCCATGACGATACGTACGCAGCATGCAAGTGCTTTGGGGAACGTAGGAGCGGGTGTCGCGTAAGGGCTTTTAGTACTGCGAAATGCCTATACTCCATTTCATAGAGTTTCTCACTATAACACCTAGAGGGAAATCTGGCGCCACCGTCTATGGGAGTTTAAGGAGGCACCGCGGGCCGTCATGGGAATTACGGTATAGGTGTCTGCGAGGCTCGTGTTGGCTGGTGTTGTACGAGGCTTCGTCTAAAACGTGGATACGACTACACAAATAACGCGTTCTCAAAGTAAAATCTTCATAAAATGTTTCCATTCACGCATATTGCATCTTTACTCACCTACAATGCATGACGAAGCGAACAAAAGCAAGAACAGACAACAAACTGTTTAAAGGCGAGCGCGAACCTTGTCGTCTGTCCTCCAACTTTAGCGGCCCGCTGATACTTTTCACGTAACATGTAGTCGTACACACAATAACAAGTTCTCATAGTTAAAAAAAACATGTCTTCGCGTAATAATAAAGCTAAAACAGCTTTTCACGTGCTGTTCTAGAAGAAAATGAATCGTTGTGACAGACGGAACGGTACTTGCCAAGCGCGTCTTCAAGGTGTCCTGTCTCTACGAGAACAATGCCAATACGAATCCACAGTATACCGGCATTCCCATGCATACCACAGCGCAGCAGCGCCAGATTTCCCTCTAGGTAATGTAGTGAGAAACTCTATGCTCCATTTCATACATCAGGTGCAACGCTGTGCAAGCTACGCAAGTAGTGCAGTCTCCAAATTTTATCACACCGCGCGTTCCGTCTATGCTTCGCTGGGCGTTTGCTCGCCGCGTTTGGTCGCGCGAGCATGCATTTGAGGCTGCCGCGACGGCAGGCAAATAAAAACAACGAAAAGAAAATTTATATAAAACAAAGTGTTAGCGCCGAATGAACGCATGGTTTGACTGCTTCTAAGAGTACATTTTTATTTTCATTCAGAACTGACCTTATATAAAGAAAAGTTTCACAAACATCCGTCAAAGACACCGAACTGTTTACGAGTGTGGACGCAGCCACTGCAAAAAGTATCTCTAGCCTCCACAGCATTGCACCTGATGTATGAAACGGAATATACGTACGTAAGCGGAAGACGCCGGGTGCCTCGAAGAGCATGGGCCGCGCCCGCCATTACCTCGAACCGTCGGTCGAACTGGACGCTCTTGATCTCGCTAACGTGATGCAACGTGTGGGCGCATTACCGCTTCGTCGAGCTATATTTACTTTTTCTCTTTATGCGGATGAAAGAGACGACTCATATCGAGAGAAATAAAAACGGACTGCTTGCTTTCTGAGGCTGGCACGGTCATTTGCCACGAACTGCGCCGAAAGCAGGTCAAATCTTTCGCGCGAACAGCACACACTGAGGACTTTCTCAAAAACCGAAGTTCCTATTTTTGCTATGCATTCCCACCGTGCAGGATCCCGGAATGGTTTCTGCGCGTTCACTTCACGCAGAAAAGCCAAATCCTAGGCCATTGAAAAGTACAGCCTTCCGCTGGTCGCCTTTGACGGTGCCATTATGGGAAACACTTGTCTCGTGCTCTCCCGAACAAACGAGAAGGACGACAGCAGCACGCAAAGCTCCCTATACGTACCACGTAGAAGTAAATCGTGCTCCATTGAGCAAAGCGCTCTCCTGGCGTATTAATATATAGGCTTAAGTACTGCAGTGACCCAATTTACCAACACAACAGCAAAAAACACGGGATCTTCTAATTCCTCGTGTCATCTTACGTACTTCAATATCACACAGAAAATAAAACTATGCCCAATACTACATATGCAGCGTTTTTGTTACTTTATAGAGGCACCAGGCGTTATCAGACCATCTAGCTGCTTTTTGTCCAGCTAATTTGGATAACAGCAAACCTAACATGACCCAAATCACCAGGAATGTGTTCCGCCCTGGCTGCTTATATGCTCTTACTGAAGTTTAAACAACCATAGTTTTAATTTAGCGCCCATGTCATCACGGCGTCGCAGCATGGAGATACTGCTGCTGAGAATGCATGGCCAGAACGACACCGATCATACGAGTGGCTCGAAACCGCTGTCGCGTTAAAACATAGACCGATCTCATGGGCCAAAAGCTACGATTTTGACGACGAGAATATCTTGGGCAGCGACTCACTCATGTTTGCTCGGTAATGCTACGTCGGCTAGTTGAAGGACGTGGTGGTCGAAGGTAGAAGCCGAAGGACTCGAGAAAGGCTGTCGGTAGAGTTGGCGGACAGACAGACGCTCTATGCAGGAACGCTGTGGGCACACGGGCTGTCTCGGGCGTTCGCTCGCAAAGATTCCTGGAAGGAAATGCGGGCCCAACGGTCGGGTGGCGAAGCTCGAGCCGCTCGAACGTGCCGCTCGCGCTCTGTGCTTCAATGATGATCGTTGTTGCAGTAGTGTTCTGAAAATGTGGCTCACACCCAGAAAGGTGACTGGCCATGCAGCAGGAGAAGAAAATTAGACGCCACAAAACTAAATGCAAGAGAAGAACTATGTAATAAAACAAAACATTACATGATAAAATCAGAGCGGCACTTCCATGTGCATGCTAAACAAAATCGTGAGTGAGAAAAATATGCGGAACCATACAGTCCGACTTTATTACTATGATTATTTGCTCGTTACCACTTAAACTGACATACAATGAGCGCAAGAAAATTTTAGACAAGTAAATATTCTTAACAGGCGGAAACCACCTGCACGTGACCTATCTGATCCATGAAAGTGCGCGTTACATTAACCGTACGATCGGCCCATATTCATTGCGATAAGAATGATACGGAGGCTTGAGGCGCATTCACTCCGCCGCGGCCGCCAGCGCGCTGTTTCGTTATCGACTGCGCATGCGCGTTCTCCGAGTGCGCAGGCGGCTCCAAAAATGGCGAAGACAACTGCGTCGCCGCCAGGATCGCTCGATTTCGTCTGCCCGCGTAGGATAGAAAGCCTAATTTACCGGGATAGTCAACGGGGAGTGATATCTGACCTAGTTACCTTGTATGTATAGCAGAGGCGCATGATAGTGTCACAGACCATACATTACTGCTCTCGCTTAGGTGCTGAATTGCAATGTTCCTATCTTTTTGCATGAAATAGGAGCTCAAACGCAGGAAATCCTTTTGTTTCCGCTGTGGTGCCTCTTTTGGTAGAAACACGCAAATGTGGTGTGTACCACAGGGGTTGGTTGATCCCCACTACTGTTTAGTATCCGTAAGTCTTCGATCCCAGTCCGCAATGACATTACGGTATATGTGTACGCTGATGAGATAGCTTCCTTTTGCGCAACAACTGATATGTGCACACTCATAGTGATCTACAATCTTATCTGATCGAATCGCAAGACTACCTCGACGACCTGTAATTTACTCCTAACGTCAGTAAATGCTCCGCTCTTGCATTCCCTCTTTCATATATGGTGTCTTCACCACGTGTGTGCCTTTCAAGTAGCATTGTTCAAGTTCACTTAAGTAATTATTTACTTCTTTATTTAGATATACCTTACCGGCCTCAAAGTGAGGCATTCAGAAGGGGGGAAGTACATAGAATGTACATAGAATATATGACATCTATAAAACCGTATCAGTTTAGCAACTACAAGCGTAAGTGCAACCGAGATGAAAAAGAATTATTTAGTTCACGATTCACTAGGAAAAAAAAATGGCTGTGGCTTAGCTAAGGTTAAGCCCAGGATGCGAAGCATACTAGAGTAGAAGTACTCCCAGATACACTCGCAACTTCATCCTTTACCTCGGACTCTGTGGAGGAACGCTGCTGTTTAGCCGCGTACTGTGCACGTCGCTTGGCAAGCCGAACTTCTCGTTCTTCGGCCGTTTCCGTGGCTCTTTGTAACTTGCGCTTTGCGGTCTGACGAGCGGCCCTTTCCTTTCCCGCCATCGCGCTATACAACTGGCCTCGACGAGAGCGCGCCGCTCTTTTATACAGCTGTTATGACGCCAGTGCCCTAGCGGGAGGAACGGGATTTAGGCCGCAGCACCGGCTGTGCGACCGCAGGCGAGCGCAAGAGTTGAGCCCGGCTTGCAGCTGTTGTGACGTCAGTGCCCTAGCGGGAGGAGCGGGAGTTAGGCCGCAGTACCATCTGTGCGACCACAGGCGAGCGCACGAGCTGAGACCCGGCTATGTAGCTACGCGGCCGCAAGCGAGCGCACGAGTTGAGCCTCCGCTTCTGCAGCTGTTATGACGTCATATGGTAGCTACACGGCCGCGCGCGGCGCAGCAAGGAAGAGCGTGGTTGTGCGGCTAGTATGCTTCGCATAAAAAGAAAACATAGAATAATAACAAGAAATAAATCACATAGATTGTTTTCAATGAAGTCGTGTAATTAACAAGACCAGAGTATTAAGCAGCATTAAAGCTTTAAAAAAAGACAGAAAAGTTACTAACGCGACATTCCAACGGAAGGGTAAACATAGCGACATAGCAGTAGTAATGCGACAATAAGGTGTAAAACATAGTGCAAGTACAAGAAAGCATTGCGCGACAATCGTAAAACATTACATTACTTTTGTCATGTAGTCAGTCGAGGCGTCACGGAATGAATCGTAGTTGGAACGGCATGCAATGCTGTCTGGGAGCGAATTCCATAATCTGACAGCGGGACAAAGAACAGAGTAATGGAACGCATTTATAGAACCATAAAGCGGGCAAAGCTGAAATGAATATGAAGCCTATCTGACCTGGCGTAGGGTCGTTTCTAGCATGCGGATGTTCAAGTGGCGTGAAGGAATTTGTGGAACAGTGATAAAAGGGCAATGTCTCCGCGAGTGCTCAAGGATTGTAATGAAAGCTTAAGTTTTATTTGGTTACACTGGACTGGTTGCTGTAATAATTTATGATGACGCGGCTTGCTTTGTTCTGGATCCCTTATAGCTTTCAATGAGGTATTTCTGGTGAGGGTACCAAATGAAATATGTATACTCGAGCTTGGACGAACGAGAGTTAGGTAACCTAGCTTGCGAAGATTAGAAGGAACTTTTATTAGGTTGCGTCGTGTTACGTTTCGCCTACGACGCGCGGTATAGCCGGCGCGGATGCAACGGACGCCGGGGCTTCGTTCAAAGCGGCGGACATTTTGGCCCGTTCAGCGCTGCCGCAACGCCTCCCCGCCAAGCGCGTCCAGGCATGTTTCAATGCCACGTGTCTTCGTGTGTGCGTGTGTGTGTGTGTGTGCATGTTGGTGCCCACGCTTGTCAAAGCGCGGCAGCCGGGGAGAGGAGCTCCCCCAACTGTGAAGCGAGGAGGTCTGACCGGCGCCGGCCCGGCGGATGCGTCACCTACTCGTTTCAACGTGCCCGAGCGGCGCCGTCACGTGCGCCCCATCCAGAGCCGTTCCTTCTTGCCCTCAACTCCGAGAGTATAAAAGCAGCTGCCCCCGAACGCCAAGAGAGAGGCTCCGATTTCTTGCGTTGAGTAACGTGCTCTCCCGTCTCTCCACTTCGGTCGATCTGACCGGCCGCTCTTTTGCGATGCTAGAATAAACAAGTTGTTCTTTTAGCAGTCGACTCATCCTTTGCCAGCACCTTCGGATGCTTCCAGTTGTGCCCCAGGCCGCCAGGCCAACGCTACCCTTGGGGCTTGCGACCCAGATGCAACAGTCGCAAGTACCCCAACGATTGGGAGGCGTTAGCTGAAATGGACGTGATGAGCTCTGTCCAAGAAACATTCGATGTGAACAGAACTCCCACATACTTATATTGTGTAGCCTTTGCAACAATGTAAATATTAAAATAGTAAGGATACGGTGACGTTGCCGACTATCGGGTAAACGACATTACTTTGTATTTTGTGGTATTTAGTCATCAGCCATGTATTGCACCAGCTAATAATTTGTGGACGGTCTTGCTGAAGAACCAGATGATCATCTGAATATTTAATTGGGCGATAGATTTTTGATGCAGTCCCGCATGATGTGTGCGCGTTCTGCCGTCTCCCTCCGACAGACCGGTTGCTTATCTGTCGGGTATGTCTTGGGGTACTGCCAGGGCATCAGTCCCGGGCTTGGTAGCGAACCGGTTTGGAGCTGTCTCAGTAGTACCGCCTCCACTCGACTTAGCCTCGGCTGCGGTGGTGGGAGAGTCCTGCAAGCCAGGCGGTAGGCCTTCGTGATTTCGGTGTAGTCCGTCATGCGGTCCTTGGCTCCGAACCACGTCGGACGGTCTGTCGCCGGGGCGAGGTTGGTTAGGGCGCGCGCCGCTGTATCTGCCGTCTCATTGTGGTTCTCATTGCGTCCCGACGCGTCGCCAGTGTGCGCCGGGAACGATTTGATTCTTACTTTTCTGTCTTGCAGTTTGGCCGCTCGCAGTATGCGCTCGGCCTCTCTGCAGATTTGGCATTTGGCGAAGTTTTGCACCGCCTGTCTCGAGTCACTCAGCACCCCGTGGTAGTCTGCGACGGCGATGGCCAGGGCGATGCCCACTTCCTCCGCTTGTTCTGCTCCTGCGCTTATCACGCTCACTGCCGTCCTCGTGGCGCCGATTGACGCCTCTATGACGACCGCTGCGAAGGCGTTCCGTTGGTATTCGGTCACATCCACGTACCGCGCGTGCATGTACTTGGCGTGCCGGTCGATGAGAGCACTGGCCCTCGCCGCTTTTATTCACCTGTTCGACTCCGGATTCATGTTCTTGGGTATGGGGTCGATTCTGGTTTGGCTTCGGACTTCTTCGGGGACAGGGAGCTTCATCTCCACCTCGGTCGAGCGTCCTATACCTACGTCGTCCAGTATCTTCCTCCCGGCTTTGGTCGTAGACAGCCGCTTCAGTTGTGAGGTCCGTTGAGCTTCGGCTATTTTTTCGAGCGTGTTGAGTATCCCTAGATGTAAGAAGCCGGTCGTGCTCGTGGACTCAAACAGGCCCAGCGCCGTCTTGTAGTTTCTTCTGTTTATTATATTGAATTTGTTGCGTTCGTGTTGCAGCCATCTGTAGTAGGCTGCAATGTACGTGACGCGGCTGATGATGAAGGATTAGACGAGCCTAATTAGACGGTCCTCTCTCATGCCAGCTTTCTGGGAAGTGACTCGTTTGAGGAGTCGAACAGCGTTGGCCGCTTTTACCGCGAGACTGGCGATGGTTTCGCCGTTTCTTCCGTGCTTTTCGATAACCATGCCTTGGATGCTGATTTCAATGACCTCGGGGATCACGTTGCCGGATATGGTTACGATTCTGATTTTTTCGTATTGGCGTTGTCTGGTCTTGCCTCTGCCGTTGTTGGTAGGCGGAGTATGAGAAGCTCCGATTTGCTCTGCGAACACCTAAGTCCGTTGCATTCCAGCTGGTCTTTTATCGCGTCGACGGCAGCTTGCAGCGCTCCCTCGATGTGGGCATCGCTGCCGCCGGCCACCCACAGCGTGACACCTTCCGCGTAGATGGCGTGCCTGATATTGTCGATGTCCACCAGCTTCTCGGCCACTCCGATCATTACCAGGTTGAACAGCATCGGCGAAATAACCGATCCTTGCGGTGTGCCGGTGCTCCCGAGTTTCTTCTCTTGCGTATGTAGGTCGCCTGCTCGTATCTCCGCGGTTCCGTCCGTGAGGAAATCCTTGATGTAGTTCTAGGATCTTGCGCCCATGGGGAGCTTGGAGACTCGGGACAGAATTGCCGAGTGTTTCAGCTTATCGAAGGCGTTCTACAGGTCGAGCCCCAGGATAGCCTTGGTGTCGCGGGTGCTGCTGCTATCATCGATGATTTGGTATTCGAGCTGCAGCATCGCGTGCTTAGGTGCTGTCTGAAGCCGATCACCGATGCCGGGTACCGCCCTTCTCCTTCCAGGTATTCTTGCCACCTGTTCAGCAGGACGTGCTCGAGCACCTTACCCACGCAGGACGTGAGCGAGATCGGCCGGAGGTTCTCCGTGTCCGGCAGGTTCCCCGCCTTCGGGATCAGAATGGTCTTGGCTGTCTTCCACTGCTTTAGCAGCGCGTCCGCTCTCCAGCACTTACTTGTTCAAGTATTTTGCGAAATTATCAATCGAGCCGTCGTCAAGGTTCCAGAGCGCTTTGTTCGTGACGAGGTCCGGGCCGGTTGCCGACCGGCTATTCAGGTCCTGCAGGCCCGCGCGATCTTCCTCGACGTCGATGTCACGATCGAGCTTTGCATATTGTAGGCCGCCGTGCGGCGCGTGTCTTTCGGTGGGTGTAATCAGCAGGTATTTGTCGTTAATGTGCCTGGTGATTTCGTCGGCGCTGTGTACCTAGACCGCCCGATGTATGAGTGTGGCCAGTCTGTCCCTTTGGAGCGACTTGGTCTTGGTTTCGTGAAGCAGGTACCACATCAGGTTCCACGTCTTCCCACTGTGCATCTGCGTGTCTGCCACTTTGCAGGTCTCGTTCCACTGTTGCGTGCAGAGAGCGCCGCAGTGCTCCTCGATCGCTCGGTTGAGCTCCGCCACCTTCTTTCTGAGTCTGCGGTTGAGCCGTTGTTTCTTCCAGCGATTGAGTATCGAGTGTTTGGCTTCCATGAGATGCGCTAGCCGGCTGTCTAGTTTGTCGATTTTCGCGTCCGTTTCAATTTCTTTGGTCGCGTCGCGTACGCTCTTGGTTTTCGGCCTTCCACGAGTCTTTGATCTCGTCGTCACCGTCTCTCTTCTGGCTTCTGAGAAGGCATTCCATCCTATCCATCTGTGTGTTTTGATGCTCGTGTCGTTGTGTTCCGGTATGCCGATTTCCACAATGGTGTGGTCGCTGCCGAGGTCGGTCCCCGTGTTTCACCAGGTTATCGCGACCCGGGCGTCGTTCTTGACAAACGTGATGTCCGGACTCGTGTCCCAGGACACGGAGTTACCGATCCTCGTCGGATGTATCGGGTCCATGATGAGGGTGAAATCGAGTTCCGTGGTCGAGGCCCTTTGCTGTGTACTTGTAGCCCCAGGCAGGTTCATCGCGTTGAAGTCGCCGCACGTGAACAGCGTGTTGCGGCCCGCGTTAGTGCTGACTCTGTACGGTAATGTCTTGAATCACTGTTTGCTCTGCGATGGGTTGCTGTAGACCTTGAGCAGAAATATGTTTCCTATTCTTTTCTTGCCCGGGAGGATTTCGGTAGGTGTATGCTCGATCTTGATATTGCTTTGCATCTCGGGTTCGACGAATGTGAGTCCCTTGATGACCAGGGTACACAAGCCTCTCCCGTCGGGCGGGCCCTTGTGTATTCTGTAGCCGGGGTGGTACGGTGCGTCGGTGAGTGTTTCTTGTAATAGTATAACGTCCGCCTTACGCGCGACCTGTGCGATGTGCTGTTGGATGGCTGCCTTCTTCCGTCCGAGGCCGCGACAGTTCCACTGCCACGCTGTAACGCCTGCTGCTGCTGGTGCTTCGTTGGCGGCCGTGTTGGCGGCCATTGTTGCGTTGGCTGCAATGTACGGGGTTCCCTGGTTGGGTGCATGTTGCGCGAAGAGGGGTGCAAACGTCGGGTGGCTCTCTATCGGCTGTAGGGTCCTTTCGATGTAGACGAATCTGTTCGTGTTCTCCGCTTGGTAGGTCTCCATTGTTTGTTTCATTTCTGTCACTGCTGTGATGTTCGCCGTGATTAGCTGTTCGAATTTGGTGAATCTCGCTTCGAGTTTGGCTTCGAGGTTGTCGATGCGATCGCTTTCTGTATGCTTGCGCGTGGCCTCGACGGCTCGCTTCTTCGGTGCCGGTTCCTCTACGTCGGTGTGCTGGGTGTTCGTGGTTGTTTCCTTGGTCTTGCTTGTGCTTGTCGTGGGTCTCTGTAGAAGCTCGTTGTTGCATAGCGGCAACTGACGGATCTCGGCGATCTTTCTCGTGAGGTGGTTAATTTTCGTTCGCAACGCCGCGTTCTCTTGTCTTAGGGTCTCATTGGCTTCTCACACCTTGTCCATGCTTCTTTCTTCGTGGCTTCGGTGATTTTCTGCGCGTTCCTTATATTGTTCCCTTTCGCTGCGTCGACCCAGCTCACTCACTCACGTGATGGTGGCCTTCTCATGCTGAGGCTTCTCTTGCAGCAGCTGCTGTCTCTGGAATTAGGTGCGGTTCATCGATGGGGGCCCTTTACTTTCGCGCATCTGGCGGTTTGTCGAGTGGCGAGAAATCGCTCTCCGACAGCAGCTGGCGTTCGGCCTGTCGGCGCTCCCATTTTTGCTTGCTCACTATTTTGGGGATCTTGCATTTCGCCTTGCATGTTCGGTCTCCGGTTGGGTGTTCGTCCCCGCACAACTTACATTTTGGGGTGCAGCGATGGTCTTTCTTAGGCTTCGCGAATCCGCAGGCCAGGCACGTTTTGATTGTGGGGGTCGGGCACACGCCCTTGCGGTGTCCCACTGGGCCGTAGTGCTGACAAACGTCGATCTGTTTCCTGTAGAGCCGGCACGGTATCAAGGTGATTCGGTATTGGACGAAGGCCGGTACCTTGGGTCCCTGGAACACCACGATCTCGGTGGTCGTGCTGCGAATCCTCGTTGCGCCCACTGCTAGCGGGTTCCTCTCGCTGACGATGTTTCTGTCTAGCTCGTCGGCGCTCGCGTCGATGGGGATGCCTCTGATGACTCCCTTTACGGTGTCATGAGGTGCCGTGAGATATGCGCTGACCTCGTAAGGTTTGCTTTGAATAGAGATTTCCTGGATTTTAGCGTATCTTGCCGCATTGTCTCCGTTCGGTGTACAGACGATCATGATGTTCTGTTGCGTTTTGGGGCAGATGGTGACCGCAGAGCTTTCCTCGCTCGTGATCTTGGCCGCGGCGAGTATGGCGGCAGTGACGGTGGTGGTGCCGGTCTTGACTATGTCCAGTCCCCCTCTGGGCCTGACGACTATCTTGCTTTCTTTCAGTGGCATTGCTGGTATGCGTGCTGCCTTGATCACCGAGGCTCTGGCGTTCTTGTGGAATTTCGATTTCGGACTTGTTTGACTCCCGCCGGGAACGTCGGGCTTGCTGCTGGCGGGGGTCCGCTGGCACAGCCCCGACATGCGTTCCTCCGCGAATGTCCATCCGGCGTCGTTGTGGTATTCCTCGGGCGATATCTCTTTTTCTTGAACTTGAACAGAGCTGACGAGCGGCCACCGCCGAGAAGTGCGGCAGGCGGCGGCCGGTGCCACGGTGCTGGGCCTAGCGTCCGCGAAACACGCCTAGGCTTAGCAATTCTGTGCACGGCGGCGGTAAAATAAGTCACGAAATTTGGGAAAGCAAAACACACCTCTGGAGTCAGCTGGTGTCGGTTGATGCTGCTCACCTTCACGGACACATTGGTGCAAGGAAAACTTTGGTTCGAGGTAATTATCAGTGCGTAATTGGTTAGCAACGACGGAGCCGATGTGAATGCGTCTTCTCACCTCGACGATCGCAGCGCCTCCTGGTACACCAGAAGAAACGTCTGTTACGGAGGAAGAGTAGTTATTTGCAATAGTAAATTGGTGAAGATTAGACAGAAAGTTGCGGAGCCATTACAAGGAAAGGCAGTCCAATTTGAGTGCGGACAGTTTTCATATTAGGCGACAATGCGCGATACGGTCGAATGCCTTCGAAAAATAAAAAAGAAAAGCAGTGAATTTGTAAGTTATAATTTACGTTTTTTTTAGATTCAGTTTCAGTTTATTCTTCATTCAAACAACAATGAGTAAAGAACAAGTAGTATGCAGACGAGATCCCAAAGTAGTGTGTAGATCTGTTGTAAATTCAAGTAACTGTCTCGTACGAGTGACCTTAAATCAGGCTTATTATGAAAAAGGAATTTGTTAATCTCCAGTTGTCTGCAAATCTGCGAAGGGATAATATGTTCGAGCAACTTGCAGGGAATCCATGTCAAGGAAATGGGACGACATTTCTCACAGGAGTTTCTGTTGCCATTTTTAAATTCAGATATAACTTTCGCCATCTTCCAATCTGGGGGAAGGGGGCCAGTCGCAAGTGACTGTCTAAATAGGTGAAAGAGAATTTTGCTTGATATTTCCACAGTATTCTTCATAATCCTTGAGCTTATACCATCTATGCCACACGAAGAAGACATCATTAAGGTTATTTATGAAAGAAGAGAGGCCCTCCAAAGTAACTTCAATAGGTTCCTTGTATTGGTAGCCTAATTCGCGATTCATACAATTGGGTTGCCCGATGAAGAGCATATTAGTCGTAAAGGTGAACACGCCTTGGGTTAAGTGCGCAATGTAATTAACAAGAAGGTGTCAGAAGAAACACTATTGATGTTGATGATTCACAGATTTTATGTTGGCCCTGTGCTCGAGTTTGGATGCGTAGATTCTTCAAGGTACACAGCTTGAAAACTACACCCTTTCTTGTTACTTGAAATGCTAGCTCTTCGTATGTGCCTCGTTCTTCCGGGATGCGTAGCCAACTCAGTACTTTATCGGGAATCCTTAATTCTTCAGCTAGAGTCAAGATTAGAGTTGCTTACGATTAGGACGTACAATAGATTATGCGGCACAAGGCCATATAGGACACAAACAGTTTTTAACATGACATTTTTCTATGCTGGGGTCCACCATCAACTTCTTACGAATGTGATGTCGGCGCGAACGCCTCAAATATGTTCTCTTTTTACAGGGATGGCGCCGCCATCTAGGAGCGGTGAAGCGAAGTAATGCATCGTGGCACCAAGGAGCGCCGGCAGTGAGCGCTTCAGTATTCTCAGCGCAGCGGAGGCTTCAACGCGGTATAGCCTGGTGTAGGCGGTGTGGGCCTTAGGCTGAGGTGACGACGCAGTTTACACACATGGTTTATCTCTCGCGTCCAATTAGCCGCTGATGCCTCGTTACTTATGGAGAACAACTTCAAAATGCATCAGCAGTTATTACACGCTACCTACTCTTTCGCTTGCGATGGTTCCAACTAAGAAAACTTCAGCGCTAAGCGGCACAGAAAGTCAACGGCATCGATGGTCTAATCTGACTTTGGTCCGGTGAGAGACACTCCAGCAGTGAAAGAGAACACCTTCGTGCGTTCGCGGCACACGCTGCAAACTCTGCCACTCCCATTTCCGAATCTGAGCGCGTCGCAACTCAACCGGCTCCCCAAGGCATCAAGGAGCCGGGTCAAAATGCTCGTACCTCTACCGAAACGACTAGGCAGCAGGACGCCGCTCACCCACGGGACGCAGCGCACCAGGTAAACGTGCAACGCGGTCGCCAACCCGCAAATTGGGTGCCTTTCCCTGGAGCGGACCGTGAATTCACCGAGCGATTCACTAACAACCCAATCGGTTTCGCTTGTGCGGTTTGCCAACGTCTGTGAGGTTTTGCTGGATTTGCGCTGTCCTCTGGCTCGTGCAATGCAGTGTCTCGGGGAATGCGTCCCAGTCGCGAGTCGGTCGACCACTTTCGCTGGTGTGGCAATTGTTGCGTGAGACGGAGAGAATAAACTTTATTCAAGAACCCCGGTCGTCGTTCGCCCGCTTTGTTCTGGTTGTCTGCCAAGCTGAGCGTCATGATGAGATCGATCATGGCACGTACGTAGTCGGAGGAGGAGTGCACCAGCCACTCCTCAAATGTCGCAGGTCTACGGATGGGTGAGAGTTTGGCACGGCTAGGCTGAATAGCGGGACGGCTCCCCGGACAATACTACAGAATGTGAGCATTATCCGGGAAGCCGCCACATGCCATGCAAGCAGGTTTACCAGGTAAAGCTTGTATGTAGTGTTGGTAGTGTGGGGACAAGATAGAGTGCGTCTGTGCACGCCTACATAGGACCGCCTCTCTTCGTTTTATGTGTGTGTCTGCTTGTGGTTACTTCATGGAGTTGTTTCGTAAATCGTCAAGTTTTTCACGCCTTTCCGACCGCGCGAAGGCATATTGCTCATTCGGACTCAGTGGGTCCAGCCACAAGGATCCCTGTGCGGTGGTAGGGTGCTGCTAAATAGCTACTTGGAACGCTTTCACCCACCCAAAATGCCCGACCCATCTCCCGCATCTCGATTGTATCGCCGAACGCATCAGTAAATATACTACAGCATATATTGTACTCGCCCCTCAAAGAATTCCTTGAGTCCAATTCCTTCTTCAGTATTTATCAGCATGGATTCCGTAAAGCAGTTTGCAATCGCTATGTTTTACCAACGACTTGTTTGTTAATGCGGATCATTACTTCTATACTGAATGCATGTATTTAGATTTTGCTAAAGCATTTAACTCCGTCTCACACGATCTATTTATTCTCAAGCTTGATCAACTTAACAGAGCACAATGTACTTACATGGATTAAGGAATTTCTCTCTAACCGCCGTCAGCATGTGACGGCTAAGGACTTTTGTTCACCTAATTCTGCCGTAACATCTGGTGTCCCGCAACGGTTCATTTCGGGCCCTATACTTGATTTATATTAATGATCTTCATATTTGCATATCTGCGAGTCGGCCTAGTTGGAACAGATTCATTTCTTTCAATACTTTTTGTGCGCAAACAAACAGGGACGACGAGGAGCAACACAAGGACGAGGGTTTTTCTTGTGTTGCCCCTCTTCTTCGTTCCTGTTTGTTCGCGCACAAAAACTTCCTATTCGCCTTTCTTCCTCAACTGCTCGACGGTTTGCAAAAAATTGCGTAGTTTACCAGCAAACTACTAACCATGCCGATTATCTAAAACTGCAACGCATTCTAGATAAGGTATTTGAATGGCGCAGTATGTCGCGCATGACATTTAATACAACTAAATGTAAAAGCATGCAAATTTCTCGCCACGGCACTAATCCTTGTCCGCGTACTTACTTCCTCAATAACATTCCTTTGCCATCTGTTCAGAGATATAAATACCTTTGAGTTCACATTTCTTCTAATCTTTCGTGGAATACGCATGCGGAATATCTAACAACACGAATCGCATGCTTCATTATCTGCGTACAAATTTTTTTCAAGCCCCATCGTCCCTAAAGTTACCATTTCATAAAAACTTGGTACGTTCTAAATTAGGGTACGCATGCGCCGTATGGAATCCTACTCACACTACACTAATTCAAACTCTTGAGGCAATTCAGAATTGCGCAGTACGTTTTATCTGATCGAATTATTCACGTCATTCCAGTGTCACATCTAAGACGAAGACACTAAACTTGCCTGACCTTTTGTTGCGTGGAAAGTCATGCCACCGTAACCTTTTTCACAAAATCTATTGTTGTAACAACGACTAGAAAGACGTACTGTTTCATCCACCTCATTATATATCTTCAATGACCGACCATCGCTTCAAGGTGGGTCTAACGTCTTGTCGCACAAAATTCTGTAATGATTCCTTGGTTCCAAGAACAAGCCTCGTATGGAACCAATTTCCCCCACAATCGTCAGCATAGCTGATAACCACGTGTCCAATATCGCTTTACAAGATGGCTTGTAATATTGTTTGCTAGCTGCTGTCTTGCCATTTCTCCCCCACTCCTTTCTGTAGTGCCTTTGGGCCCTGAAAGTATTTTTTATCAATAAATAAATAAATATAACCCAGATTGGCGTCCACGCAGATAAGACGCCTGCGAAATGCTGTTGGCAACATCGATGTCGTGGGCCAAGATGTCAACGTGCCCGTTGCCGTTAACACAATGGTGAAGTCACCAGCGAGCCACTTGCACGACGACCACGCGATCAATGTCCGCATGAAGTGGCACACGATAACAACTCGTGAAGCTTGTCCGAGATAATAAAAGAGGCACCCTGAAAGCTTGGCTACTAAACACGTGCGCAGCTCCTCTCTATAATACCGGGTGGTCATCGACCCAGATTACGTGAATGATGCCGATGATGTCATAATTGAACATGCCACGGACGATGTGATTGAGTACTGCGAGAATGACGCTTCCCGCTTCGACATGGTGCTCGCCAAACAGCAAACGGTGTTGTAGAACGAGGACGAGTATCTCAGCTTGTGTCCTGGTTCCAACCAAGGTTCTGTGAATCTCCTCTTTGATGAACATTCTGAAGAATATTCCTGCGATCTACCTCAGTTAGCGAAGAACACTCACAACGAACCGTGTAGCTGCTTTCATGATGACATCCAGCGAAATCAGTCGCAAAGGTCGCCGTCGAGCCGCGCCCCAGCACAACTTGTACATGGCTATGAAGGTGTGCCGCATATGAGGCAGCGAAGAACACTCACAAAGGACCGTGTAGCTGCTTTCAAGATGACATCCAGTGAACCCAATCGCAAATATCGCTGTGGAGCCGTGCCCCACCACAGCTTGTACGTGGCTATGAAGGTGTTGCGCATATAAGACGGAATGCAAGTCACCTGAAACACATGTGACACAGCCGGTATCAGAAAGTGCACGATTGAAGACATTCACTTCGTCGAAACATTCGTCAAAAAACTTCTCATTCCTACGGGCCATTCCAAACTCACTATCCTACTGGTCAGCTAGAAAAAAAAATTAAAGGCGCAATCCACACTGTGAAGATGGATTGCCAGTGAAGCTGTTACCACCACGTAACCTATTTAGGTCTAACGAATGAAAGGAGTGCGCCCTAAAATGCAGTGTAAAACCATTTATTCAACAACGACAGTCACGACGGCTTTATGATCGATGTGGTATACATTGAGGTTTTCGGTTTCGATAGTGGCCACGTTCTTTGCCAACGTTAGGTTGACACGTGTCACAGATGGTGATTGGTATTTTCCCGTTGCTCCTCGGGAGTTCCTATTTTCCGTGGCGTACCCATAGCTCATATTCTAACAAAATCGTGTGCATACGTTACATACGATGTGTGGTTTTATATATAAACCGAGACATACGTATTCACATGCACATCGCACTAACGCCACTCGCTTCTACGCGTATTGCAGCGCTAACCCATTGTTTGGCGACTCTCGCCGCGACCCATCATGCACGGTGACACCATGCAGCCCGTGTGCGCAGACGCAACGTATCTTTGATGCGCTAAACCGTCGATTTCATGAAAGCCGAGCTTTCTTTGGACCGCCACGAAAGAATCACCGGTTGGTAAAAGTAAAAAGCTTTGCTGTAAAAAGATATTTTCTCAATCATCAGAGAGCAAGGTAAGCCGAACGCTTTCCTCACACTAAGCTCCTCTGCGTTTTGCTGTCCTGATCTCCTTCGCCTACTGTGCCGCTTAAGAAATGACGGAGCGTTGTTTAAAGATGCGTTGTTTGTATGCGACATGACAGCGCTGCAATCGAAGGAGCTCGTTAAACAAGGCCATGTGACATGTATGATGTATTTCAGTGAGCTCGTGGATGTGTTTCTCGCCATCTTAAAGCATAGTACGGCCTCTGCACTTGGACAGCAGTGGGGTTGGACTTCTTCAAACGCATAGGATTCCAACACTGGGGAAGTACACACGACCACATTCTCCTCTGGCCGGACAATGACCCCAATGACGTCAGTGAGCGCATGCCGAAAGCTTCAAATCTGATCTACTCGCTGGTCAGCTTGGAACAAAAAGTCATTCTTCCAAGGGCGGACGATCAACACCACGCACATGCGTTCAGCAGCTTTAAGAAGGCTAAATCCAAGTGTAGCTTCGGCGCTTCTTTCTGGCCAATGACCCACACGCGTCTGTGCTGGTTCACCATGAGCACTGAAGATCGACGCCGCAAGCTGTGCCGAATATCTTTGATGACATGCAGGACTATCTCGCGACACGTGGTTATGACAGCCTCGAAGCATTTCTAGCCACACATGACGTGAATGACGCCCGTTACCTGGATGACGTCCAGGCGGGCATGCAGCGAACTATGGTCTCCTTAAAAAGGTACACTGAACTACAGTACATCCTAGAGCAGGACTCGTGCGCAACACTAGCAGCCATCATCTTCCGCGGCTACCTTTTAACGCTATAGCGGGCCCGATGTCGCCGAAAGCCGGTGTCATAGCCTCGCGTCCGACGTTGTTTAGAGAAAAATCATTCCAACCCACAACAACGCAAGTCCTCCGCGTGGTGCAGAGGCGTTAGTGAACTAATTGAATTCCGCGTAGTAGGATGCGCCAGAAAAATCATAAAGTACAACCTAAACGCAACCAGGGCGTAGCCAGGGGGGAGGGGGGGGCTTACGGGGCTTCAGCCCCCCCGAAATTTTTTCGTGCTGTCCACGCACCGCCGCCCAAAGAACCCCCGGCGCCGGACATCATTCTGGATTTTGTCTAGAACGTTTTTTTTCATGCTCGAAAAGCCATTTCACCGCGAAAACTGCGAGCGCGGGCTGGATTTCGCGGCAACGCCCATGCACCGGGAGTCACATAAAGCAAGCAGCCCCATCCGAGCACAAAATTTCAAGGACGTTTTGATGGCGAACGGGCTCCCCGTAGCATCTCGCGGAGGCCGCGGAATCTACAAGCTATCATGGAATCTATGGAGCGCGTGGATGTAAATTCTGAAACTTTATGGGTATAAAGTTCTCAGAAATTTTTGATGTGGAAGATGCATTGACATTTACAACCATGGGCTTTATATTTTCCATTGCGGAAGTGCAATTGAAAATTATGTTCCCATATATATTTGACGCCAAAGGTTCATTAACTTTTCCAATGTCGTACATCGGGCCATACAACGAGGCAAGCCAAATCAACACACTATCAGACAAGTTGACAAAGCCCGCAGCGAGACCCGATGAGACGAAGCGTCGAGTTGGTTCATTCGTGCCGTCATGTCACATAAAAATATCAGCATTTTTTTTTCGCCTGCACCAAAGCATCCAGTGAAGACACTAAAGCAAGCCAAGGTAAATACATTCTTATTTATTTTTTATACTTTGACATTTAGTCGCGAAGACACATTGAGCCTATTCAATTTTTTTGCTCTCGCTCCCCGCGGGCTGCCAGAGCGAGCCAGAGCGCATGAGTTTTTCTCGTGTTGCCCCGACTACCAGCGGCGCACTTCGGTGCCCATTCGGTTTTCTCTGGCCGAGTGCATTTTCGGCTGGCGGAGTTTTGCACGCTTTCTAGCTAGCAGACGAGAAAAAGAAACAATGGTCGCCCGCCGCCATCATTGTGGCGACTCGACGAATTGCACCGCATTCGCTTGAGCGCGACCTCTCCAGAACGTCTTGTCTCGCCGGTGTGGGATACCGAGCAATATGCGCATGGTTCATAGTGGACCAAGAGTCTCGTGTTTACTTCGATATTCCTTTAATAGCCACATTAGTTGCCCAAAGTAGATATTCAATTGTGATCAACTTTCCTTTGCATTTTTTTTTTCATTACGGTGCCCCCGCCCCACAAGAAGAAAAAAAAAAGACGTTGTTGCAGCGCAGCCAATGGTCGCATGGTGAAAGTTCTATGTTGTTACTTCTTTTGCGGAAAGTAATGGGACATGGGACGCTTCAGCTGCCGGATACTCTTATTATATTATTGCGATAGCAATTAAATGGACACTCTAGGCGCATTCCTAACGTCACCGTCGCCCTCATGGTCCGCATAAAGTGCAAGGGCGATAACATCGTGACCGCGCGCCGTATGCTGTATGTGCGAGTGAAAGCGTGTGGAGGGGGGGGGGGGGGGGAGTGGGTGAGCCGACGATGGTGGCTCAGTCCTGTGTGCACAAGGGAGAAAAGTGAGGAGCAAGCGCGCCGCCTTCCATCGCGCGCGATACATCGGGGGGAGTGGATAGAATGGGGGAGGGATGTAGGATTCTGTGAATCTGATTGCGCAACACGGTCTATTTGCCTTGTTTAATCCATTATATACCGTTTTTCTTAGATACGAAGATTTATTGGAGACGTTTACGTATGTTTAGATATTTTGTTGCGAGGTTTTGTGCATACGTGCAGTGAACTTTCTTTCCAGTGGCACTTTTTTGCCCTTTATCAAGCTGTATCTTCGCGTTTGCATATTCCATTGTACCTTCGCATTTCTGACGTAAGAGGGCGAGTCAAATGAAAGTGAGCCTACCCACCCTGCGCAATTATGGTTCTGTTTATTATCTGCAAGGCCTGCGCGTAGCACACAGGCATCTCTCATTTACCAAAGTGACACGCAGGTGTAAGGATAAATGTTCTTTAATGTGCTCACACACTAGGTTGAACATGGTTGCGTGACGTAATGGACGCTCCAGAAGTTGAGCAGTGTGGTGCCGTGAGGTTTTCGACAGCTGAAGGTGTTTCCCAAAAAGAAATTAGTCATGGTATGTCTGCCGTGTACATTGAACATTGCATCGCATTCGCCACTGTGAAGCGTTAGAACAAACGGTTCAAAGAAGGACGTGAAAGTTAGAAAGACGATCCCATACCGGACCACAGCCATCGTGCAATCACCCCTAAGAAAATTGCAAAGGTTGATGAGCTGTTGACACAAGAACGGAGGATAAGCATCGATGAACTGGCAGAGTCACGGTTCGGTTCACCGTCACCGGTCACGCCATAATTCATGAACATCTTGGTTATCGCCTCTTGTGTGCGCAATGGATGCCCAAGATTTTGAACAACCGCCAGAGTTCGGAGAAGTTCGGCGCTGCCTTTACTCATCTGATCCAGTGTCACAATAAGGGGGACGATTTCTTCTCTGCAATCATGATCGGACACGAACCATCATGCCACTACTACGAGCCTGAAACACGACGGCAAAGCTTACAATGGAAACATTGGAATTCACCACCACTAAAGAAAGCAAAGGCCGTCATTTCCGCCGAAAAGGTGCTGTTGACTTTTATTTTTCGATCGTCAGGGGCGATTACTGAGAAAATTTGGTAAATCTTGAGAGAATATCAATTGTTTCCGATATTGTGAAACGCCGGATCGGCTGCGTGTCGCAATCAAGAACAAACTACGAGAAAAATTGACGAATGGGGTCATCTTGTTCCACGACAATGCCCGTCCCCACGTCACTGCTCTGGTTAATACGAAACTGGCAAAGTTCAAGCGGGAAACGCTGAAACATCCGCCATACAGCTCAGACCTGTCGCCTTGCGACTTCCACATTTTGGGGCAACCGAAAAAACACCTCAAGGGAACCAGATTCGTCTCAGACGATGACGGGAAACTCAGCGGGAGACGTTTTCAAGCAACAACCGAAGGAGCTTTATGAGACGGGAATTACGTGACTCGTTGGGACAAATGTCCAAATGCTCATGGAGGCTACGTTTAAATAAAGTACCGCGTTGGTCATATGTTCTATTGGCTCACTTTCATTTGACTCGCCCTCGTATATTCTGCAGAAGTCCTGCTTTTTTACGTGCTCTCTGTTGCGACTATAATTCCGGTGCAATTCCTCACGATTCACGACCGGTGACAGCTGCTCCTACGTAATACATTGGAACAAATGACAGCGTCACTGAGATTTTTCACTGGCCGTTGCATATGTACAAGAATCTAAACAAGTTGTTCTTGAATGACAAAGTTTCATTAACATATTTGGCCTCAACTTGTTCATTTCATGGCCTTTACATTTTTTATATCAGCGGCATGCACTGCTTTGCTGGTTTCGAACTGAGGTAGATCTAAAGTTCGTGTGATATTTTCTTTGCTTACTAAATAGAGAAAAACCTTGGAAGCACGGATATCAGTCATGTTGGGCACAATTTTTGGCACGTACGAGTATAATATCTTTTGAAAAAAATACATATTTTACTTTTACTGTAAGTGCGTAGCGTTCAAGAATTCGTTTGCAGCATCTTTGACAATGGCAATGCAGTTATTATTAATGTATTTGATCCCTAAAGAAACTGTTTAAGAGGAAGCTTAGCTCGGGCCTAACTCCTACGCGGCCGATTCAGATACATTTAAAACGCAGAAACGCTTTTCTGAGATAACTCCGGAATCGCTTTTAATGAAATTTGTTGCATTTGAGAGAGTAAGTTAAATTCGAGTGTCTGTTGGAAGCGGAATTTCGATTTAGGGCCCGAACTTTGTTTAAAATATTTTGAAATGTTCGAAACTTCGAAAAAATAGAAGCACGAAGTTTACAAATTAATAGCTCTGCATCAAGTACATATATCGCGGTTCTGCAGACGGCATCCATTACACCATTCAAAGCGGACAAATTCGGTATGTCTATTTGTATCTTACATGAATCGGTTATGTTATGTACAAGGGCTCTGCAAAAGCCGTATTTACGTAATACTTAATTTTTTAAGACTCACGTGTAACATGAATTTTGTCCGCTGTAGATGTACTATTATGTGCAATTAACATAATTGTGATATCAATTTTCATTGCTGATTTACAGAGTTGTAAACTTCATTGTTTCGCTTTCTGAAACTTTTAGATTTTTGACACTTTTCAATAAAATATTGACGACCTAAACCAAAAATTCGAAACGAACAATAACTAGAATTTGTTTTTCTTTTCAATGCAACACACCTTATCAAATTTGTTCAGTGGTTTCCGAGAAAAACGAATCCTCCTTCTACATGTATTTAGATAGGAGCATCTGACCGAATGACCTCTCGACCTCTTAGGAGGAGGCCGAGCTGCATTGTGAGCCCCCCCCCCCCCCCGAACAAAACTTCTGGCTACGCCACTGAACACAACCTATCTTTAAAATAAGGGCCTTCACATTGAATCATGTAAATTGCGGGCGAATGGTGTCCAAAAGTCACAGAGACACTTATGTCTACTTACGTGCATTGAATACGAAAGCATACTGAGTCTTCCATGGGATACTTTTCACATGACCATGTGCTCGAATTGCGCAAAGTCAATGTAGAAGGTAGGACAAGCCAATTTCTAGTGAGGGCCAGATTAGTTTTGAACAGTTTTGAACGCTAAAAACGGAACTAGACCAGTCCCACAACTGACTTGGTCTAATGGGCGTAAGTTAGCCACTTTTTAAGACCGGGCTGGTCCACTTTTAAAATTGACTTGACCCATCCCCGAAATCTTTGCCCAATTCATAAATTGAGTTGATCTGAGTGGTCCAGTTTCGTTTTTAGCGTGAGTCAACTCAAATTGGGCCAAGGCACTTAGAGTGGCTGCGGTTAGTTTTGAAAGTCGGTCAGCGCAATTTTCCGATTGGGCAACGCCAATTGTGAAGCAGAACTGCCCAAATCTTGTGGGTGGGCTAAGCCAATTTTGGTAGTGGGCCAGGTCGGTTATGAACGCGGCTTAACAAATTTTCGAGTTGGCCGAAGTCAATTTTTGGCAATGCCTATACGCAATGCCTCATCCCCTCGAGCGTACAGGAATCTTGGAAGAACGCCAACATAATCGGAATACATAAGAAAGGGGACGCCAAATACTTGAAAAATTATTGACCGGTCAGCTTACTGTCTGTTGCGTACAAAGTATTTACTAAGATAATCGCAAATAGAATCAGGAACACCTTAGACTTCTGTCAACCAAAGGACTAGGCAGGATTTCGTAATGGCTACTCGACAATAGAAAATATTCACACTATCAATCAGACGATAGAGAAATGTGCGGAATATAACCAACCCTTATATATAGCTTTCATTGATTACGAGAAATCATTTAATTCAGTCGAAATCTCTGCAGTCATGCAGGTATTACGGAATCAAGGTGAAGACGAGCCGTATGTAAAAATACTGAACGATAGTTAAAGCGGCTCCACAGCCACCGTAGTCCTCCATAAAGAAAGCAACAAAATCGCTATAGAGAAGGGCGTCAGGCAGGGGAATACGATCTCACCAATTCTCTTCACAGCGTGTTTACAGGAGGTATTCAGAGGCCTGGATTGGGAAGAATTGGGGATGAGTTAATGGAGAATACCTTAGTAACTTGGGATTCGCGGATGTTATTGTCTTGCTTAGTAACTCAGGGTGCCAATTGCAATGCGTGCTCACTGACCTGGAGAGGCAAAGCAGAAGTGTGGATTTAAAAATTCATCTGCAGAAAACTAAAGCATTGTTTAACAATCTCTAAAGAGAACAGCAGTTTACGATAGGTAGCGATGCACTGGAAGTGATCAGGGAATACATCTACTTAGGGCAGTTAGTGACCGGGGATCCGGATCGTGAGACCGAAATAATCGGAAGAATAAAAATGGGCTGGGATGCGTTTGGAAGGCATTCTCAGTTCAAGAACAGCAGGTTGCCATTATCCTTCAAAAGAAAAATGTATAACAGCTGTGTCTTGCCAGTACTCACCTACGGGGCAGAAACCTGGAGGCTTACGAAAAGGGTTCTGCTTAAATTGAGGACAACGCAACGAGCTATGGAAAGAAGAATGATGGGTGTAACGTTAAAGGGAGGGGGGGGGAGGATAAGAAGAGAACAGATTGGGTGAGGAAACAAAGGCTACTTAATAACATCTTAGTTGAAATCACGAAAAAGAAATGGGCATAGGCAGCGCATGTAATCGGAGAAGATAACCGATGGCCATTAAGGGTTACGGACTGGATTCCAAGAGAAGGGAAGCTTAGCAGGGGGCGGCATAAAGGTATGTGGACGGATGAGATTAAGAAGTTTTCAGGGACAGCATGGCCACAATTAGCACATAACCGGGGTAGTTGGAGAAGTGTGGGAGAGGCCTTTGCCCTGAAGTGGGCGTAGCCAGGCTGATGATGA
The DNA here is from genome assembly GCF_023375885.2 of Dermacentor andersoni. Lineage (NCBI taxonomy): Eukaryota > Metazoa > Arthropoda > Arachnida > Ixodida > Ixodidae > Dermacentor > Dermacentor andersoni. The sequence goes on along the minus strand of NC_092819.1, from coordinate 160,476,611 downwards.
TTATGATGCATTTTTGTGTGTGCGCCACGGCGAAAGTCTGACGCCATGACTGTTTACTGCGGCATTTGGCAGTGCGAGCCGCACGAGGTTCAGTGCCAACAGCATGACGTCATCACTTGGTCAAATGTCTTTTCTTGCTATTTGATGTTAACGGCCCATGCAAAATTTTTCGCTTCAGGGGGCGTGTAATACTTTCAAATTTATAAACTTTGAAGTGAACTTTATAGCTGAAGCGCTGGCGCGAAGGGTTTAAAATGCGGTGGTTGCTGCTAGGTTTTCACATGGGTTCGCACGAATTGGCTGACGTGTATGCCACGCTCCGCTCGAGCGTTTACGATAGCGTCCAGTTATAGGAAATATAGGAAACGAAACAGTTCTTATAGTTTCTTAAATACCAAAATTTAGGCTAGTTGCTAGAAATTCACCATATTGTCTGAGGTAGAAAGCAAGAACAAAGTCGAATAGGAGGGACAATCGTGCTAATGAAATGTACAGTAATCTTAATAATTATTATTTTATTTATTTATAATACTGCAATCTTAAACAAGATCTTAGCAGCGTGGTACACGAGTAAGGTTACAAAACAAAATAAATACATAAATGGGGAACTGCACTCAAAAAATTCTTCACACAAGCGCAAAAAGCAGGCGCAAAAACAAGCGCTTCAACGTTACTTCAGCGATCTTTCCCAATGATACAGTCAAACAGAGCTATCACTAACAATCTCAGCAAGCGCAAAAAATTTTTATTTTATTTAGGATATGTCTCGAAGAGTGATAATGACTCCTCCGTTACAGTTTTATCGGCCGGATTATTCCAATCTACTATAGTTCTAGGGAAAAAATGAATATTTGAAGCAGTTGACACGTGTTGTATATGGAGTTACAGCTAGTGAGTGTCGCTGTCTGGTAGCGTAACTTGTTGTATGGGTGATAATGTGAGACGTCTCGATACTGTAGCGACCATTTATTAGTTGGAAAACGAATTTCACACGACATACACAATTTCCATCACATATAGAAGGCAAGCTGTAAGCTTGCCTTCTATACCGCTTTTTTCTGTAAGCTTTCTAGCTTTCGACTATCGCTTTTAGTTGACGGATCCCATATAACTACAGCATATTCTAAAACGGGCCGGATGAGTGTTTTGTATGCCAACAGACGTACTGTTGGTGCGGAGGATTTTAATACGCGTCTTAGAAAAAACAACTTGCGGTTACAGTTTGCTATTACTGTGTCAACGTGCTTTGACGAGGAAAGATCCCTTGTTATGTACAAGCCAAGCAGTGGCGTAGCCAGAAATTATGTTCGGAGGGGGGGGGGGGGGGTTCAGAATGCAGCTCGGCCTCCTCCTAAGAGGTCGAGAGGTCATTCGGTCGGATGCTTGTGATGATCGTGAGCAATTGCGCCGAAATTATAGTCGCAACAGAGAGCACGTAAAAAAGCAGGACTTCTGCAGAATATACGAGGGCGAGTCAAATGAAAGTGAGCCAATAGAATATATGACCAACGGGGCACTTTATTTAAAAGTAGCCTCCATGAGCATTTGGACATTTGTCCCAACGAGTCACGTAATTCCCGTCTCATAAAACTCCTTCGGTTGTTGCTTGAAAACGTCTGCCGCTGAGTTTCCCGTCATCGTCTGAGACGAATCTGGTTCCCTTGAGGCGTTTTTTCGGTTGCCCCAAAATGTGGAAGTCGCAAGGCGACAGGTCTGAGCTGTATGGCGGATGTTTCAGCGTTTCCCGCTTGAACTTTGCCAGTTTCGTATTAACCAGATCAGTGACGTGGGGACGGGCATTGTCGTGGAACAAGATGACCCCATTCGTCAATTTTTCTCGTAGTTTGTTCTTGATTGCAACACGCAGCCGATCCGGCGTTTCACAATATCGGAAACAATTGATATTCTCTCAAGATTTAGCAAATTTTCTCAGTAATCGCCCCTGACGATCGAAAAATAAAAGTCAACAACACCTTTCCGGCGGAAATGACGGCTTTTCCTTTCTTTGGTGGTGAATTCCAATGTTTCCATTGTAAGCTTTGCCGTCGTGTTTCAGGCTCGTAGTAGTGGCATGATGGTTCGTCTCCGATCACGATTGCAGAGAAGAAATCGTCCCCCTTATTGTGACACTGAATCAGATGAGTAAAGGCAGCGCCCAACTTCTCCGTACTCTGGCGGTTGTTCAAAATCTTGGGCATCCATTGCGCACACAAGAGGCGATAACCGAGATTTTCATGAATTATGGCGTGACCGGTGACGGTGAACCGAACCGTGATGATGTTCGCAAGCTCTGCCAGTTCATCGATGCTTATCCTCCGCTCTTGTGTCATCAGCTCATCAACCTTTGCAATTTTCTTAGGGGTGATTGCACGATGGCTGTGGTCCGGTATGGGATCGTCTTTGTAACTTTCACGTCCTTCTTTGAACCGTTTTTTCTAACGCTTCACAGTAGCTAATGTAATGCAATGTTCAATGTACACGGCAGTCATACGATGACTAATTTCTTTTTGGGAAACACCTTCAGCTGTGAAAAACCTCACGGCACCACACTGCTCAACTTCTAGAGCGTCAATTACGTCACGCAACCATGTTCAACCCAGTGTATGAGCGCATTAAAGAACATATATCCTCACACCTGCGTGTCACTTTTGTAAATGAGAGATGCCTGTGTGCTACGCGCAGGCCTTGCAGATAATAAACAGAACCATAATTGCGCAGGGTGGGTAGGCTCACTTTCATTTGACTCGCCCTCGTACATTAGAAATGCGAAGATATATTGGAATATGCGAACGCGAAGATACAGCTTGATAAAGGGCAAAATGTGCCACTGGCAAGAAAGTTCACTGCACGTATGCACCAAACCTCGCAACAAAATATCTGAACATACGTAAAAGTCGCCAATAAATTTTCGTATCTAAGAAAAAGTCGCCGTATATAATGGATTAAACAAGGCAAATAAACATGTTGCGCAATCACTGATTCACAGAATCCTACATCCCTCCCCCATTCTATCCACTCCCCCCGATGTATCGCGCGCGATGGAAGGCGGCGCGCTTGCTCCTCACTTTTCTCCCTTGCGCACACAGGACAGAGCCACCATCGTCGGCTCACCCATTCGCCCCCACCCCCCACACGCTTTCACTTGCACATACAGCATGCGGCGCGCGGTCACGATGTTATCGCCCTTGGACTTTATGTGGACCATGAGGGCGACGATGAGGGAAGGAATGAGCCTAGAGTGTCCATATAATTGCTATCGCAATAATATAATAAGAGTATCCGACAGCTGAAGCGTTCCATGGCCCATTACTTTCCGCAAAAGAAGTAACAACATAGAACTTTCACCATGCGACAATTGGCTGCGCTGCAACGTCTTTCTTTTTCTTCTTTTGGGGCGGGGGCACCGCAATGAAAAAAAAAACGCAAAGTAATGTATGTTGATCACAATTGAGTGCCTACTTTGGGCAACTAATGTGGCTATTAAAGGAATATCGAAGAAAACACGAGACTCTTGGTCCACTATGAACCATGCGCATATTGCTCGGTATGCCACACCGGCGAGACAAGACGTTCTGGAGAGGTCGCGCTCAAGCGAATGCGGTGCAATTCGTCGAGTCGCCACAATGATGGCAGCGGGCGACCATTGTTTCTTTTTCTCGTCTGCTAGCTAGAAAGCCGTCAGCCGAAAATGCACTCGGCCAGAGAAAACCGAACGCGCACCGAAATGCGCCGCTGGTAGTCGGGGCAACACGAGAAAAACTCGTGCGCTCTGGCTCGCTCTGGCAGCCCGCGGGGAGCGAGAACAAAAGAATTGAATAGGCTCAATGTGTCCTCGCGACTAAATGTCAAAGTATAAAAAATAAATAAGAACGTATTTACCTTGGCTTGCTTTAGCGTCTTCACTGGATGCATTGGTGCAGGCGAAAAAAAATGCTGATATTTTTATGTGACATGACGGCACGAATGAACCAACTCGACGCTTCGTCTCATCGGGTCTCGCTGCGGGCTTTGTCAATTTGTCTGATAGTGTGTTGATTTGACTTGCCTCGTTGTATGGCCCGACGTATGACATTGGAAAAGTTAATGAAGCTTTGGCGTCAAATATATATGGGAACATAATTTTCGATTGCAGTTCCGCAATTGAAAATATAAAGCCCATGATTGTAAATGTCAATGCATCTTCCACATCAAAAGTTTATGAAAACTTTATACCCATAAAGTTTCGGAATTTACATCCACGCGCTCCATAGATTCCATGATAGCGTGTAGATTCCTAGGCCTCCACGAGATGCCGCGGGGAGCCCGTTCGCCATCAAAACGTCCTTGAAATTTTGTGCTCGGATGGGGCTGCTTGCTTTATGTGACTCCCGGTGCATGGGCGTTGCCGCGAAATCCAGCCCGCGCTCGCAGTTTTCGCGGTGAAATGGCTTTTCGAGCGTGAAAAAAACGTTCAAGACAAAATCCAGAAGGATGTCCGGCGCCGGGGGTTCTTTGGGCGGCGGTGCATGGACAGCACGAAAAAATTTCGGGGGGCTGAAGCCCCGTAAGCCCCCCCCCTCCCCCCTGGCTATGCCCTGGTTGCGTTTAGGTTGTACTTTATGATTTTTCTGGCGCATCCTACTACGCGGAATTCAATTAGTTCACTAACGCCTCTGCACCACGCGGAGGACTTGCGTTGTTGTGGGTTGGAATGATTTTTCTCTAAACAACGTCGGACGCGAGGCTATGACACCGGCTTTCGGCGACATCGGGCCCGCTATAGCGTTAAAAGGTAGCCGCGGAAGATGATGGCTGCTAGTGTTGCGCACGAGTCCTGCTCTAGGATGTACTGTAGTTCAGTGTACCTTTTTAAGGAGACCATAGTTCGCTGCATGCCCGCCTGGACGTCATCCAGGTAACGGGCGTCATTCACGTCATGTGTGGCTAGAAATGCTTCGAGGCTGTCATAACCACGTGTCGCGAGATAGTCCTGCATGTCATCAAAGATATTCGGCACAGCTTGCGGCGTCGATCTTCAGTGCTCATGGTGAACCAGCACAGACGCGTGTGGGTCATTGGCCGGAAAGAAGCGCCGAAGCTACACTTGGATTTAGCCTTCTTAAAGCTGCTGAACGCATGTGCGTGGTGTTGATCGTCCGCCCTTGGAAGAATGACTTTTAGTTCCAAGCTGACCAGCGAGTAGATCAGATTTGAAGCTTTCGGCATGCGCTCACTGACCTCATTGGGGTCATTGTCCGGCCAGAGGAGAATGTGGTCGTGTGTACTTCCCCCGTGTTGGAATCCTATTCGTTTGAAAAAGTCCAACCCCACTGCTGTCCAAGTGCAGAGGCCGTACTATGCTTTAAGATGGCGAGAAACACATCCATGAGCTCACTGAAATACATCACACATGTCACATGGCCTTGTTTAACCAGCTCCTTCGATTGCAGCGCTGTCATGTCGCATAGGGGGTCTCTTTAAACAACGCTCCGTCATTTCTTAAGCGGCACAGTAGGCGAAGGAGATCAGGACAGCAAAACTCAGAGGAGCTTAGTGTGAGGAAAGCGTTCGGCTTACCTTGCTCTCTGATGATTGAGAAAATATCTTTTTACAGCAAAGCTTTTTACTTTTACCAACCGGTGATTCTTTCGTGGCGGTCCAAAGAAAGCTCGGCTTTCATGAAATCGACGGTTTAGCGCATCAAAGATACGTTGCGTCTGCGCACACGGGCTGCATGGTGTCACCGTGCATGATGGGTCGCGGCGAGAGTCGCCAAACAATGGGTTAGCGCTGCAATACGCGTAGAAGCGAGTGGCGTTAGTGCGATGTGCGTGTGAATACGTATGTCTCGGTTTATATATAAAACCACACATCGTATGTAACGTATGCACACGATTTTGTTAGAATATGAGCTATGGGTACGCCACGGAAAATAGGAACTCCCGAGGAGCAACGGGAAAATACCAATCACCATCTGTGACACGTGTCAACCTAACGTTGGCAAAGAACGTGGCCACTATCGAAACCGAAAACCTCAATGTATACCACATCGATCATAAAGCCGTCGTGACTGTCGTTGTTGAATAAATGGTTTTACACTGCATTTTAGGGCGCACTCCTTTCATTCGTTAGACCTAAATAGGTTACGTGGTGGTAACAGCTTCACTGGCAATCCATCTTCACAGTGTGGATTGCGCCTTTAATTTTTTTCTTCTACACTCTAAAAATGTTCACACCCTTATGGATGTATTGCGGGTGTACTTATCTTTTCACCCTTGTTAACACCCTTGAAACACCCTTTTTGAACGGAAAAGGTGTTCAATAAGAAAACACCCTTGGAACACCCCAGTCTTTTTAATTTACACCCTAATTATAAGGGAGTAAGTGAACAAGTTTACAGTATATGATAAATGAACATTGGCAGTTAACGCGTTTATATTGGCTAACATGAAACGCGCGCTACCTGCGCTTGAATCAGGTAGCTGGAATGATTAGATCGGGGCATCTAGGCAGCAGCGCACTGACTCCGAACAGCGGTCCAAAATGAAGTTTCCAACGAATGTTGATATCGAACGGATGACACTAACGCGCCGACTTTGCATAACCAGATATCTGCAAAAGGCTTCGCATGATCAATGGCAAAATATTTACAATGCTATCACTGAATAAAGGTGTGCAACCAGTTAGACTGGGAATGGTTAGGAGTGAGGGCTAACGGTAACTAGCTCACCAACTTACGGTTTGTAGATGACATTGGCATACTCAGCAACGCTGCAGACTATTTGCAACAAGCGTTTGGGGACCTTAGCGCAGAAAGTGTAAAAGTCTGATTGAAAGTTAGTATGCAGAAGAGAAAAGTAATGTTCTACAGCTTGGCGAGAGAACGAAATGTCATGGTCGGCAGTCAGCCTCTAGAACCTGCGCAGAAATACGTTTATTGAGGTTAATTACTCGCAGGGGCCTCTGATCAAGAAATTAACAAAATAAAAAATTAGTTGGAGAACTTACGGCAGGCATTACTAAATCATGACCATGGAGCTTACTGCTAATCATTGCTTTCTGCCGTTACTAACGTATGGGGCCAAAACTTGGAAGTTACCAAAGAAGCTTGGGAAGACGTTGAGGACCGCGCAACGAGCGATGGAATGAAAAATATTAGGCATGAGGGTAATGGACTGTAAGACAGCGATGTGTATTAGAGAGCGAACGGTGATAGCTGATATTCGGGTTGACATCAAGAGGAAGAAGTCGTGCTGGGCAGACATTGCAATGTTAAGGGACATAACTGCTAGTCTATTGGAGCTGCAGAATGGGTGCTAAGGGAAGGGAAGCACAGTCGAAGACGGCAGAGAATAAGGTGGACATGATGGAATTAGGAAACTTGAAGACACGTGGAAACAGTTAGCACAAGACAGGGATTGGAGCACTGGAGAAGGTTTCGTCCTGCGATGGACATCAAAATAGGCTGATGATGATGTCACGACATCCATGCCAGCTTCGCGGCATGTCATTCATGTTATGTCATGCATGCGCGTCATGCACGTTCTGATAGCTCGATTTGCGTCGATTGCGGGGGGGGGGGGGGCGAGTAGCCGCGTAGCCAAGGGGGGCACGCCGGGCACTTGTAACGATCAATAACAGTAAATTTTTGCTACTATGGCAGTGGCCCCGCTCCTTCCCCCTCCACGGTCAGTTGGGACCCCCCCCCTCCCTCACACGAAAGATTTTCTGGCTACGCCACTGTGGGGAGGGGGGTGTAAGATTGCCCTAGACCCCTCCCCCTAACTTGTCAACGGAAACGGGGGAGGGGAGGGGAGCTGTGGCCAGGCCGCAAACCTTAGGCAGCCCAATGATCGGCTGCATTTCCTTTTGGACGTGAATACTGCTCTAATGCCATTACACAGCTGGATTCATGGCGGTTCGAGGGCATGCGACAATAAAAAAAAACACATACAGCCATCAGCAAGTCTCAGCTTGAGCAGATCTTTGGGAGCTGGGCAAGACTCTCATAAAAAGAAAAGCTTCGCACCCCTCTTACATGCATTGTCAACTCTGGGTCACCGCCGACTGCACATTTCCGGTAAAGAAAACCACACAGGAACTCCTCTGGGATTTGTCTGAGTATGCGTAAGCATTGTGACTCTTCTTCATCTACACGCAGTCCATGTGGTTATCAATGTTATGAAACTTGATCCGACGTGTATAAGCGACAGCGCTGCGGCGACACGAGCTGCTGTGGTCGACAGCGCCAAGTGAATGGCGCAAGCAAAGTACTGCAGGTGGCGGGGCCAGGTGCGCTAGTGACGTGCCGTTCATTTTGAGCTGTTATCGCTCTTTAGCACTTCTCATCCGCGTCGAACGATTATCAACCGTTCTCCGGCGGCGGCTGCTTGTGGCCCGGCCGCGTGAACCGTATCTTGAAAGCGAACTGCAATGCGGAAAGTGTGTGCCCACTGCTGAAAGCTTAACGCGCTGTGTTCTCACCATTTACTTCGCTTTGAAAACACGCGCGTACACCTATCTTGAAAGTGATCTGCGAATAGCGCATCGTGCGGCATGAGCTGAGAGCTTCGTGAGCGCTATGTCCTCGCCGCTTCGGTCGCGTTGAAGCGAGAGCTAGCACGAAGGAGAATTCACTCGCTGCTGCGGGTTCTATTTTGAAAGATATCGTGCGGTACGAACTGACGGACGGATGGTTTTTCTTGTTGTATAAGTATAGAAATGCTTACGTTATAAAAAGATCGCAGGGTTCGCGAATTTCGCGGTAAGAACCAACACCAACCTACTCCCCCGCCTCCCGCTGAGCGATGCCGTCTTCGTCGTCCCCTCCCCATCCCCAGGAAAAGGGACACTACGCCTCTATCTCAGTTGAAGAAACGATGATGAAACGTTAACAACGACAAGAACGGCGTATCCTTTACGCGTTGTCCCATGGCCTCCGAGATTTGCATGCGAAGCTGGCGCAGGCGAATCTAGGAGGCCATAATTTACCGCTTAATTGCATAAAAAGGCTACAAAATAATGCCAAGTGACACAGTAAAAAAATGTAAACAAAGAACTGATCTTAACCATACTGTTTGGGGAAAAGAAATAAAAAATTAGACAGCCGCAACACACGCCACTAAAGCCACCACCGCCGGCATAACGTCGGAACCAACAGTTGGCAACGTTGGTTCACCGCTGCTTCGTCTCCGCAACGAGAGCCGCCATCTTCTCGCGCCTAAGGCTTTGTATGGTTCTGTTCTCTGCAAGTCCGCGCACGCAGCTCATCGGAGGATGCACGGCTGCACGGCGTCGCAATGCGGCCTGCGTCATTTTCTCGTGTTAGCATAATCGGTGTGAGACATGTCGCATGTGAAATGTTTGATGGAAGTGCCTCCCGTCCAAGTGAAGCGGCCGTACGGGGTTCGGAAGCGTCGACGTGTTTCCGGCATGCGGATTTAAGGTACGTGCAAATGCGTTTCGCCCTCCTATTGAGCTCCGGAGCATAGCGTGCCATATTCAATGTGAAAGATGTAGTGACCGTCATCATGGTGTGAATTTCGAGCGGCAAACGAGAACTGCGGCACTTAGCGCACACCGTGGCTGCTAAGTCAGCGTTGAAATTGTTTTACGTTACCGTAATATGTTGCTGTCAGTCTAACCTGCGGCTTGTGGACAGTTAGCCCACTGACTTTTGCTTGTGGCAGCGATAGGTATGTAAATGGAAGCGGTAATAATTTTCGAGAGCAGACAGTTGTTTCGCTCGATGTTTGGTCGTGTTCATGGCGTCATGAAGGCTAAAAAACTGTCTTGATCGTGCTTAGTTTTAACTCCAAGAGATGTAACGTTGGCGTTGTATTTGTTTGTTTTCCGTGCCGCGAGTACCACTGTCACGCTTTTGTTGCATGAGAGTGGTAGCTGCTACATGCCACCTGGGCAGAATGCAATAAAACCAATTTTCTCACTTTCATCCGTATGCAATGTGACGTAACAAAATTTCCAGCGTTTTATTCGGAGCGTAAATACTCAGTATAGTTTAGTAGGAAACTCAAATTCTAAGCTTAGTAGGCGTGAAACAAGTGAAACTGGCATTCCTTTTTTTAATTGTTCGCCCAAACCGCACCGCCCGTAGATGCGTCAGCGGGTATTTGACAGTAGCTTCGCTACGTGAGTTGTGTTACGCGCAAATATTGCCCGGTTAAGTATCCTGTTAATTTATGCCGACGCTCGTTCATTTTAATTTTAAGCGATTACTATCCCCGAGTACCGGACGATGCCAAACTTGTGGTGAGGTGTAGCAAATGCGGGAAATTCAAAGTGGCGTGGCTGCAAGTTCCTGTTTTTACGTTTCTTGCATTCAAAGCCAACAGACACAGTATCACTGATTTATTTCCATTTCTGCTGTACTTGATCAATATAATGTGACAACTGTATTTGCTCTTTAATGTTCTTCATTTATTGTGTATTCAGCTTGGCTGCCAGAAATTGCTTGAATTTTTTTTTCAGTATCCAAATGACGGAATATTTTACTGACGGCCGTGTGTGAAACACACAAGATGACAAAACTGATAGCAAAATGATGAGATGTTTCTTTCATAGAGTTCGGACTCGACCTTTGGTAAGGATGTCGATCGACCTTGGGCCTGGTGACAGCACACAGGACATGGCCAAAGTGCAGCCTGTCAGTTGAGTGCCCCCGAATGGACCATCAACATCGGGAAATGAAGCAGAGCCAGGTAGGGGCAATTTTCACTTTGGAACAGAATACTGACAGCTGCTTTTTTTAAGAACTAAATAACATATTTACAAAACAATCCTTTCTCTTTGCGCAGCCTACATAGAGTTGTTTTTTGCTTGTTATACAGATCTTCAGAAAGCAGTTCTTCTGAACCCTTTTTGCATGCACAAATAAATAAAGAGTGCACTTTCTGAAGAAATTGATGCACTGAAATGTGCGTTCGGAACACACAAAGATGCAAAATAACCAACAACTTTAAAGCGGTAAAAAAAAAGGTTTGAAAGTTCTCCTAACATCCTAACCCGCCTTGGCATATGGAACTAAATATAACACCAATAGAGGTGCATGCAGAGAAGTGTTTGTAAATGTTTGCAAGAGGTGGAGAGTGTCTAAGAAATTGTTTTTATTTACTCAGAGCTTCTTGGTGCCATGGCCGTGCAGTAAAAGCTCAAGATGATGTCTTGCTCCTAATAAACACCTTTAGATCTTAAAATTAAGGGCTTTTACATTCCAAAGTCACAACCTGAAGTTTTGGGAACCTGGGCTTCTTTAATGTACACCTGAATCTAAGTGCATGAGCGTTATTACATTTTACCTCCATATGAGGGCAGCAGCTATGGCCTACACTGAAGCTGTGACCAGCATGACTGAGCATCATGGCATCATAGTAACTGGGCTATAACACCAGGTCAGAATGAGAAATACTGCTTAGAACTACCAACTTCTTGGCTCACAAGCACTTTGCACTAAGTTAAAGGAGTATGGAGTACTGACAGTGACCGTTTATGTACCAATTTCTTTTTAGGCTGTAGACTCCATTATTAGGGTGCGAAGCTTCAATTAGTCAAAACCAGCCTAAATTACAGAACCAGCTCAAAACACGCACAATGTATAGCTGGATTTGGACATGCAAAGGGAGTCAATTCATGTTGCCGAAAATGGAGGTGGCAGTCACACTATTTCATGCGTTTTGCCTAAAACATAGTCAATAATAATTAATCAATTTCTAAAATATTCTTCTCGACGAGTGTTTTTTTCTAGCATGAAAGAAGGAGCCAAATGGTGTTCACGTGCACGAGTGGTTAGTTGCACAGCACTTCTTGCATGTATTCACAGGCTTCTTTCAAGCTTGAAAAAAAAAGTTTGTATTGCACCTATTGAGCAGTAGAAAGCTGGATTGGGAATTTTTCAGGATGCTGTACAATTTTCGCACTGACAGTTTTACTTTGAATATAATATTTGAGCAGGTAAATAATTGTTAATAACTAATTAACTAATTAGTAAAAATGCAAAAATTGGTTTCACTGGCTCAAAACGATGGCAAACGACATTACCTTGGTTTTGTTCAGCTACGTCGCACTTGTACATATTTAAAGCTTGCACAAGTCACACAGACCACCTGGTACTTACAAGGCATATATAGAAGTGGCTAAGTTGTTTGAGCCAGCCATCTGTAGCGAATCATGAGAAAGCCATGTTTCTTTGACTTAAGGGCATGATGAGAGTTACATGCTCGACACCTTGTATCAGTGTGTTCTAGGCCTGTTCGTAGTTTAGCTGCTACATAAACAATATTTCTCCACATGTAAGCTCATATGCTTCTTTCAAGTATATTGCCTCGTGCTTCCAAAATAAACCATCCTCGCGCTTCCTTTATTATGTCTTTATCTGTTGCTGTGCTAAATTTTTAACATGCAACTACACAAATTTTCATCTAGTTTTCATATTTCCTCGTTGTTTCGTTGCTTTATTTCTGAACAAGTTGTTTTCTTTAAACCCTGTTGCACGCAGCAGTACACAGCATTGCTGTCTACAGTGGGAATTGTTTTCTTTTTTCAGATTTACATTAATACACCTTGCCTGGGCAATGTAAGCCTTTCTACGTAACACGGCCCTGCAATAATGTTTTATATTGCATTCCAGCATCATGCAAAAGCTGTTTACTTACCAGATGAGAATATGTATAAGTGTTGGAAGTAACAGAACTGGAAGAAGCCAGCAGATAATGAGGCCAAGGAAAGCGTACAGGAACATGTTTTTAGCTTTTTATATGAAGTATAGAAATGATCAATTCAAGGGAAATGAAAGTGGATGAAAAGACATCCACCCGTGGGTGGGGAACGGACCCATAACGTTCACATTACGCATGTGATATACTAACCACTGGTACTACGGCGGCGTTCGAGAGTCGACAATCTGAGGGGCCATTGTGGACGGTTGAATGCTGCCATGGTAGCACAGTGGTTAGTGCATCGCATGCCTAATGCAAAGGTTGTAGGTTCTTTCTCCACCCATGGCTGGTTTTTTTTTTTTACCATTTTCATTTGCCTTTATCATTTCTACATTTAAATAGAAAATTACAAATAAGTTTCCACGTGCCTTCCCTGGCATCTTCCAGCTGTGATTAAGAAAAATTTTGACCCTCAGTTCTCTTCTCATTTGGAAGAACAGGAGCTTCATTTTAACAATAATAAATTCACCTTGTACAGCATCTCAATGTGGTCTCAAATAAATCTTATCACAGCAAGTGTATTGCTACGTGAAGTTTTTGTTAAGATGATGATGTTGCATGGGACCTAATTAGTAGCCTCTGTGTACAGAGATATGACTAGTCTAATAAATAGGAGGATTTTAAGAAGCGCTTCTAACATGGTCTGATCATGTGTTTAAAAAAACTGTAATCTAACAGGATTTCAGGCATAACAGTTGCCCCTGAAAAATATTTGGATCCGCATTGGCATTGTTTTTAGAGAGCACCAATACTGCGTTGATTGAAGTAGCCTCGTGGAACATGAAGCATCGCTTCTTGCTGAGTCAAGGAAATATCTGCATATCTGAGGTGCATGTGTCATGCTCAAATGCTGTTTAAAGGCTGCTAATAAGAAAATTACTTCGCTAGTCTTCCAGAGATTGCTGAGATTGCTTCAGTATGTGCTACTCGATCATAACCAATTTGCCAGAATGAACTTTCATCACAGTTGGCTTTGCAATGTTTTTGCAAAATACCACAATTGCCTACTAGACATGTAACTGCACTAAAACTTGGAATTAATGACCAGTAAGATTTATGGGACAGTAAAAGTTAGTTTACTACTCCAGAACAATATGCCAGACACTTCAGTTATTTCTGCCATAGAGGTTCTTACAGTAATTACTAGAGGGAACTCTGGCACTGCAGTCGTTGTACCACCATGGGAATGACGGGAAGCACATGGATTTGTCTGATCTTCGTGCTTGTGAATTCAGACGTTCTTGTGGCTTTGTATATTATACGCTATATAAATCTTATTGTTGTAAATTTCAGCACAGTACTCTTCGAAGTGCAGAAGACGCCGCCAACACGCATAATTGTTATTAATTGCAACGATTGAGCTTGTTCAGGTGACCAAATTGAAACGCGCCAAGAGTCTCAAGGTACTGGTATGCCCGCGATAAATTGATGAGGGCGTTGCACTCGCTTGTCGTTACATGCCTCCGTGGCTTAATAGTTTCAATATCAGACTGCTGTTATAGAGTTCCTGTGTTCGAATCCTGTCGTCAGATGGTTTGAATGATGTTTATTTATTTATTACACAGTATATTGTTGAAAATGGCTAGTTTACAAAGTGACAAAGCCGTTTTAAGCCAAACAGACGAAGTTTAGGCAAATGGATGTACTTCCCATAATTCCCATGCTGGTACAACCGTTCTTGTTTCAGCTCTTGTAGACACTAGCGCCAGAGTTCCCTCTTGTAATTATTGTATGAAACTAATTTCTGCACCTCGCTCGTGCAGAAGCGGCACCACACCTGCTGCCTAAACATGTCCTACATGTCGGCCAAGTGCAGGAAATGTTGTGAAATCGCCCTCTACAAAGCCTGCACTAAGTAAAACGAATCACAACGTGCAGTTGCTGCCATGTTGAACTGGTGGAACGAGTAGTGAAATGCAGCACCTCCTGAACTAGTTCAGAAAGTGCAGGTTAATCGAGTGGAGATTATATAGTAACAGAAGTTGAGTGATTCTGCATTACATTCACGAAATATACTTCATGATACCTTTCCATTTATTTCTTTAGTTATTAAGAATACCTTTTGCATTGTTGGACAAAACTACAGAATACCAACATATTTTCTAGCATTCACTGGTAGCAAACATGTCAAAACGTCTTCTACTTTCTGAATTGCCGCTTTACCCGTGAACGCCCAATTTAATTCCGGTAAAACGCACCAAATTTTCCAAATTTTTTATGTGCTCATTTTTTTCGGTGTCATTCTAATTCTAAATATATATTACTTCATTGGTCTCTGGTTAGAAATAACACAAAAATAAAAGCTGCTCTTGAGGGCAGCTTTCCCTCAATGCCGACTAATTCATCTTTGACAATAAGAGCAGCTTAACATCGGGCAGAAAGAATGCGACTCGTCATTGGCGATATTTGTGCTACCTCCAGTCACTAGTACAGCTCGGGATCAAGGGGTAAAGGTTGCGACTTCATTGCTGCCCAATTTTAATTCTGCAGCTGTTAAACTTGGGTGTAGCGTGTGTATGTAGGTGTGCATGCATTAAAATGACTTCATGCTAGAGCAAAGCAACTGTAGTGCAGAGAGGCATCAGTCATCTTTATATATTTGCTTTGTAAGGATGCGCTAAGTTTATTTTTTGCAGTATAGACTTGGCTCTCTTTGGCCAAAGATGCCCTTGTGCGCCTAAAACCTATCAATTAATTAGCTTTTTGCAGTAGCAGATGCTTATTCTTTTTCAAGATCGGTGCACAAGTTTTAATTTGTTTTTCTTGAACTGTGCAATTCCCACTCACAGGAATGCATGTCATCTGAGGTGTTCCTTTTCAATCAAGAATGTTGAGGTTGTCTTTGTGAAACTCGATTTCTTGCCTCAAACGAGCTTGTACAAACTGACCAAGCTGATAATTCTACCTGCTTATATATGAAATATGTTGCGGTTATGAACCCTTATAATTAATAACATATAGTACAAAAATTGTATGTATTAAAGCAATTTCATAAAATTGTTCGTGTTTTTTGTGTTTGTGTTGTCCACTCCTCTACTCTTGTGTCCTGCCTGCACACCTTGCATATTAAATATAATCTAAATTTAACCATGCTTTCTTTACCACTACGCAGGAAGAAAAAGTTCCGGTAACACCATACATTCAGTATGGTGGCCCAGACGTGTATGCAAGCAACCTCCTTCATGTGGACCAAGAACTACTCTTCAGTGTCTCGCAGACTTCCATGCGAAGCCCTCAACATTCTCGTCTCAGTGGAATGGCTGCTCATCTATCAGCGTGTCCATCATCAAGACTGCCAGTTGTAAAGCTTCTGAACCCCTTTAAGAAAGCTTAATGATGTTTTTATTTACTTTTCACGGTTGGCAGTAGAATCTGAACATTGCTGATGTTTCTAACATTTTTACCTAGCACAAAGCGGTGCAATAACTTTAAACCAGTGTAATGTATTTAAGTGATGCTCACTTTAATGCCTATCTTGTTTTGTTAGTGTTTAAGAAATTTGAATGTCTGATGAGGTAACAGCATTGGGATTTGTCATCGTGGCTCGTTTCAATGAGCTGCTAGGAAATAAGACGCAAAACTTGCCACACGCATGTTGTAGCATTTTTGTTTTCATGACTACAGTATGCACGTTTTAAAAGATGGAAAGTGGGGAAAAAAGCCTCGAGAACATAATCATCCTAGGATTGTCATGTCCTTACAGCTCTGCAATGACTAATGCCTCATACATTTTGGGAGCAAATTGGTCGCAACGCCTGCAGGTATATTTGATAAGAGAATAGCTTGCACCCAGATTTGCCACACAGTTGATGGCTGATGGCTTTTTTTGTCGTCTTTATGTTATTACTATGAATTCAATATTCATTTAGATGCAAAGGACACTACAGGCACTGATTTACCAAATGGCACTTGCATTTGAGGGGACAAAGTGTCCAGCATGCCTGTCACAAAATGTGTTCTAGGGGTTACCTTGCCTCTATAGGTAAATGGACACCAGATGCCCTGTGTACAATGTAATCGGTGTACTTGTCTGGAGTGCTTGAAAGATATGCTACGGGCTGTATGGCACTGTCTGAAGATAATTCATGGTTCTAGAAAGCCTGCAGCTGAGCATCTGCCACTGTGCTGAATGAAGTGTCCTAATTTATTTTGTTGATGTGGTTGAAATTTAGGAGCTGCAATGAATAGTTGTGACTGTGGCAATGCTGCCGAACTAAAGCACAAATTACACACCTCGACTCACACAATGTACTCTGAAAGTTTTGCTACGTGGTATCTGTTTGCTGCCTGACCTTATGACACCTTTGCGAGCAGTCGCAGGTGATTGCAGCTGCTGAGGCTTTATCAACTGGCAAGGTGACAAAAGAATGCTGTGGCACCAGTCTGGCTGCACACTCCAAGATGCAAGCTATATTGAACCAGGTGTTCGGTAGACGGTACCTTTGCAGCCAAAACATATTGTTTTGAGCCTTATAGGCAACTGCATTCACAACTGCACACAAGTGTGCTGTCACAGCAGAAAGTTGAGAACAAGCAGCATTTTTACCGGTGTTTCTTCAAAACATTAGTGCCAGTCATTCTTTCACCAAGGCTGCTGATCATGCATAGGTAATGAGAACGGCATTTGTGACACAAGGGTTCATGTGTCTAAAGTTTATTTTGATCAGCAATCTATGAGATGGAATTATAAAAAAGTATACCTCTTGTTCCTCAGTGGTCTCTTGGAGAGACATGACGATTTCTGGCACTTTAGTTGACTTTTTGTCTAGATTTGGTGTGCATATTGCAACTATAACTAACAGTCAGTGCTCTGTCTTGCCGAGTTTTTATGCTGTCTTTGTGATATTTGCAATATTTTGCAGTTCAGCTGAGTGAAGTATAGTCTACTATTACTAGTTTTCATGTTCAACTTTTGTGCAGTGCTCACTGGTTATTACTAGGCATGTTTTGTTCACATATGTTCTTGGATTGTAGCGCGAAGTGACACGGAAACGACTAGAAGCAGAAAGGACGCGCGCTAACTCTCAACTAAATCACCTATATATATAATTATATATATATAGGTGATTGCTAACTAACTCTCAACTAAATCACCTATATATATAATCTATATATATAGGTGATTGCAAAATACCGCAGCATAAGTACATGACAAGGTATGAAGACATCACTTAAACATATCAGGAAGTAGGGAAGTGAAGAAAGGAAACAACAAAAGGACACTACTTCAAATTAACACACGTGTTGTGAAGATACTGAAATTCGCATTCTAACAGAGACAAAGATGCATGGCTAACGTGAGTCTCCTAACCTTTTAATGTGGAATGCCTCGATTATTTCCCGTGTGGTTTGGCATTTATGTCTTGAAAGAATTTTTGTCTTCAAACAAAGGGTTACAACCGCAGTTGAAAGAATGTGGCGCTAGATGTGAAGCATTAGGGTTCTTAAGTGAATGTTTGTGTTCTTTTAGTCTAATATTGATGCACCTGCCGCTCTGTCCAGTGTAAGTCTTCCCGCACTTGAGAGGAATCTGATAAATTATACTAGTGTTACAAGGCACAAAAGGGGACACATGTCTAATGCCGCAGTCATCTTTTCTTTTTTTGCCACCCTGTTCAAGTTTCCTATTTATCATAGGGCACATGATAGACAACTTGCGGGGGCCAAGAAAACTGTATCGACGTCATATCTATTGGCCAAGTTCCGTAAACCATGTAATAATCTATGTACATAGGGCACCACAGCAAACCTTTTTTTTCTGTTTTTCTTGTTTCTTAGCGGGGCTCTTTACCCATTTTAAAAGTTTTTCGCAGGTTAGTGATAATAAATGCACAGAATAACTAGCCTTCTCGAGCCTATGTACTTGTGAAAAACTGTTGCACATTGTGTGGACATGACAGTAATGGCAGACTTAGCTGAGTAAGCTAGTCATGTCCACACAACATGAAACAGTTTTTCACAACAAATAGATAGGCTCAAGAAAGCTAGTTATTCTGTGCATTTATTATCACTAACCTGCGGAAAACCTTTTAAAATGTGTAAAAAGCCCCGCTAAGAAACAAGAAAAACAAAGAAGAAAAAACGTTAGCTGTGGTGACCTGTGTACATAGATTATCCCATGGTTTACGGAACGTAGCTAATAGAAATTACGTCCATACAGTTTTCTCGGCCACCCGCAAGTTGTCTATCATGTGCCCTATGTTAAATAGGAAACCTGAACAGGGTGGCAGAAAAGATAAGACGATTGCGGCGTTAGACATGTGTCCCCTTTAGTGCCTTGTAACACCGGTATAATTTATCAGATTCCTCTCAAGTGTGGGAAGACTTACATTCAACAGGGTGGCAGCCGTATAAATATAAGACTAAAAGAACACAAACATTCACTTAACAACCCTAATGCTTCACATCTAGCATCACTTTGTTTCAATTGCGGCTGTAAACCTTTGTTTGAAGACACTAAAATTCTTTCAAGACACAAATGCCAAACCACACGGGAAATAATCGAGGCACTCCACATTAAAGATTAGGAGAGACTTGCATTAGCCATGTATCTTTGCCTCTGCTAAAATGTGAATTTCAGTATCTTCACAACACGTGTGTTAATCTGAAGTTGTGTCTTTTCGTTGTTTCCTTTTTTCACTTCCCTACTTCGTGATATGTTTAACTGATGTCTTCATACCTTGTCATGTTCTTATGCAGCGGTTTTTTGCAATCACCGATATATACATGTTCTTCGTTTCAATAAAAATTTAGTTGAGAGTTAGCGCTCGTCCTGTCTGCTTCTAGTCTGTGTCCGTGTCACTTTGCGCTACAATCCAAGACCATGTTACCGTACCAACTCGCCCAACTTTCTATCCTTTTGTTTACATAGACACACTCAGACTTGTTCTTTCTTATTTGGCCAGTTATTTTCGTACTTTATGATAAGATGCAGTCCTTTTCGAATGAAAGCATGTGATAGTTCGTAGTGAGGTTATTTAAAAATACTTTTCTGCTTAAAATTTATTTTAACAAGCCTGTGCCATTATTCAGTGCTTATGTCTGTGTATTAGTATGGTTTTAATCCTTATCTTCTTTTTTGCTTTTCAAATGTGCTAACATTATTATGTAACCATTTATCTTTAATGAAATAATAAATACTTCTGACATTTCTTCACAAATTTCACGATGATTTTGTTCAATTAGGTTACCTCAGACTAGCTAATTGTTATTCTGGTAGCTTAACTTACAATGTCTGTGGGATATTCAGGGCAAGCACATGGTGAAAAATTAACTAAATTATTGGGTATATGCAGGTCACTGGCAGTAAATGAAGCATACATAAATTTCAGGAAATAGTGCATCCTTAGAAAACAGCATGCACAGCTACACATGCAGTTTTGTTTCTAAATGCTGAAACATTATTCTAAGTGGAAGCGCTTTGTTGCACTTTGTTGTTTGGCTTTCAGTGCTACCTTTAGGTCATTATATATGTGAAGGTACTTGTAGTAGCACACCGTGGGGATAGATGACAACTTTGCTGAATAGAGGTATCAAATATGTGCTTAAAACGCAAAAACTGCTTAATAGGCAAACGTATGCTTCTGTAGTACACTGGTTACCGTCACCAATCCATGCATTGCTTGCGCTCTATTGCATTCAGTATGAGCTACAACGAGCTGTGGTGGCTTTCCCTCCTGGTCAAGCTGGTGTTGCTGCAAAAATTTTTTACCAAGAAAAGTGGAGGTTTTTAATGATTTCAGAAATGCATGTAATATGCTTTTGGTTGCGTGCTGTTTCCATGGAGTGGTAAGTATTGGTGCACCAAGGTGCGGGAGATCCTGTGTCCTTAGTGCAGCGTACGTTGTTATTGCGCTCTGCATCCTGCCCGCAGTGTACTATCACTGCAGAGGTAGATGACGAAAAGCATAGGGTGTGTGCATTGCTGCGGTCGTGAAACTTGAAAGGGTCACACGTTATATAAGCTACCACATGACAGGCCAGAAGCGCAATATGACGACGCCTCACACATTCTGGCTCATACTGAACAAGGTAGTATCATAGCTAAGGCTAGGCAGCATCACAACAGCTAGTCTGTCCATTAACTACATGGCTGTAGTGAACGCTAAAATACTTGCAGGGATAACACCCTTTTGGAAGGGTGTTGTTCATGCTACGCCCATATTGAAAGGGTGGCGTCTGTGTTACACCCATATAGGAAGGGTGTTGTTTGTTTTACACCCATAGGCAAAGTGACGTCATATTAACACCTTTTCCTTTGTGGGGTGTTAATTTACACCCCTCTGCTTGGGGTGTTGCAGTACACCCAAAAAGGGTGTCACCAATGGGACAAGTCATTTACACCCTTAAGGGTGTTAAAATTTTTAGAGTGTAGCTGACCAGTAGGATAGTGAGTTTGGAATGGCCCGTAGGAATGAGAAGTTTGTTGACGAATGTTTCGACGAAGTGAATGTCTTCAATCGTGCACTTTCTGATACCGGCTGTGTCACATGTGTTTCAGGTGACTTGCATTCCGTCTTATATGCGCAACACCTTCATAGCCACGTACAAGCTGTGGTGGAGCACGGCTCCACAGCGATATTTGCGATTGGGTTCACTGGATGTCATCTTGAAAGCAGCTACACGGTCCTTTGTGAGTGTTCTTCGCTGCCTCATATGCGGAACACCTTCATAGCCATGTACAAGTTGTGCTGGGGCGCGGCTCGACGGCGACCTTTGCGACTGATTTCGCTGGATGTCATCATGAAAGCCGCTACACGGTTCGTTGTGAGTGTTCTTCGCTAACTGAGGTAGATCGCAGGAAAGCTCTTCAGAATGTTCATCAAAGAGGAGATTCACAGAACCTTGGTTGGAACCAGGACACAACCTGAGATACTCGTCGTGGTTCTACAACACCGTTTGCTGTTTGGCGAGCACCATGTCGAAGCGGGAAGCGTCATTCTCGCAGTACTCAATCACATCGTCCGTGGCATGTTCAGTTATGACATCATCGGCATCATTCAAGTAATCTTGGTCGATGACCACCCGGTATTATGGAGAGGAGCTGCGCGCGTGTTTAGTAGCCAAGCTTTCACGGTGCCTCTTTTATTATCTCGGACAAGCTTGACGAGTTATGATGTGCCACATCATGTGCACATTGATCGCGTGGTCGTCGTGCAAGTGGCTGGCTGGTGCCTTCACCATTGTGTTAACGGCAACGGGTACGTTGACATCTTGGCCCACGACATCGATGTTGCCAACAGCATTTCTAAGGGGTCTTATCTGCGTGGACACCAATCTGGGTGATATTTATTTATTTATTGATAAAAAATATTTTCAGGGCCCAAAGGCACTACAGAAAAGAGTGGGGGAGAAATGGCAAGACAACAGCTAATAAAAAATATTGCAAGGCATCTTGTAAAGCGATATTGGACACGTGGTTATCAGCTATGCTGGCGATTGTGGGGGAAATTGGTTCCATACGACGCTTGTTCTTGGAACCAAGGAATCATTACACAATTTTGTGCGACAAGACGTTAGACCCACCTTGAAGCGATGGTCGGTCCTTGAATATATATAATGAGGTAGATGAAACAGGACGTCTTTCTAGTCGTTGTTACAACAATAGATTTTGTGAAAAAGGTTACGGTGGCATGACTTTCCACGCAACGAAAGGTCAGGCGAGGTTAGCGTCTTCGTCTTAGATGTGACACTGGAATGACGTGAATAATTCGATCAGATAAAACGTACTGCGCAATTCTGAATTGCCTCAAGAGTTTGAATTAGTGTAGTGTGAGTAGGATTCCATACGGCGCATGCGTACCCTAATTTAGAACGTACCAAGTTTTTATGAAATGGTAACTTTAGGGACGATGGGGCATGAAAAAAGTTTGTACGCAGATAATGAAGAATGCGATTCGTGTTGTTAGTTAGATATTCCGCATGCGTATTCCACGAAAGATTAGAAGAAATGTGAACTCAAAGGTATTTGTATCTCTGAACAGATGGCAAAGGAATGGTATTTAGGAAGTAAGTACGCGGACAAAGATTAGTGCCGTGGCGAGAAACTTGCATACTTTCACATTTAGTTGTATTAAATATCATGCGCGACATACTGCGCCATTCAAATACCCTATCTAGAATGCGTTGCAGTTTTAGATAATCGACATGGTTAGTAGTTTCCTGGTAAACTACGCAATTTTCTGCAAACTGTCGAGCAGTTGAGGAAGAAAGGCGAATAGGAAGTTTTTGTGCGCGAACAAACAGGAACGAAGAAGAGGGGCAACACAAGAAAAACCCTCGTCCTTGTGTTGCTCCTCGTCGTCCCTGTTTGTTTGCGCACAAAAAGTATTTAAAGAAATGAATCTGTTCCAACTAGGCCGACTCGCAGTTATGCAAATAGGAATATCATTAATATAAATCAAGTATAGGGCCCGAAATGGACCCTTAAGGGACACCAGATGTTACGGCAGAATTAGGTGAACAAAAGTCCTTAGCCGTCACATGCTGACTGCGGTTAGAGAGAAATTCCTTAATCCATGCAAGTACATTGTGCTCTGTTAAGTTGATCAACCTTGAGAATAAATAGATGGTGTGAGACGGAGTCAAATGCTTTAGGAAAATCTAAATACATGCATTCAGTATCGAAGTAATGATCCGCATTAACAAACAAGTCGTTGGTAAAACATAGCGACTGCATTTCGCACGAAACTGCTTTACGGAATCCATGCTGATAAATACTGAAGAAGGAATTGGACTCAAGGAATTCTTTGAGGGGCGAGTACAATATATGCTGTAGGATATTTACTGATGCGTTCGGCGATACAATCGAGATGCGGGAGATGGGTCGGGCATTGTGGATGGGTGAAAGCGTTCCAAGTAGCTATTTAGCAGCACCCTACCACCGCACAGGGATCCTTGTGGCTGGACCCACTGAGTCCGAATGAGCAATATGCATTCGCGCGGTCGGAAAGGCGTGAAAAACTTGACGATTTACGAAACAACTCCATGAAGTAACAAGGAGACACACACATAAAGCGAAGAGAGGCGGTACTATGTAGGCGTGCACAGACGCACTCTATCTTGTCGCCACACTACCAACACTACATACAAGCTTTACCTGGTAAACCTCCTTGCATGGCATGTGGCGGCTTCCCGGATAATGCTCACATTCTGTGGTATTGTCCGGGGAGCCGTCCCGCTATTCAGCCTAGCCATGCCAAACTCTCACCCATCCGTGGACCTGCGACATTTGAGGAGTGGCTGGTGCACTCCTCCTCCGACTACGTACGTGCCATGATCGATCTCATCATGACGCTCAGTTTGGCAGACAACCAGAACAAAGCGGGCGAACGACGACCGGGGTTCTTGAATAAAGTTTATTCTCTCC
This sequence comes from Dermacentor andersoni, assembly GCF_023375885.2. Lineage (NCBI taxonomy): Eukaryota > Metazoa > Arthropoda > Arachnida > Ixodida > Ixodidae > Dermacentor > Dermacentor andersoni. The sequence goes on along the minus strand of NC_092819.1, from coordinate 160,452,533 downwards.
GTCTCACGCAACAATTGCCACACCAGCGAAAGTGGTCGACCGACTCGCGACTGGGACGCATTCCCCGAGACACTGCATTGCACGAGCCAGAGGACAGCGCAAATCCAGGAAAACATCACAGACGTTGGCAAACCGCACAAGCGAAACCGATTGGGTTGTTAGTGAATCGCTCGGTGAATTCACGGTACGCTGCAGGGAAAGGCACCCAATATGCAGGTTGGCGACCGCGTTGCACGTTTACCTGGGGCGCTGCGTCCCGTGGGCGAGGGGCGTCCTGCTGCCGAGTCGTTTCGGTAGAGGTACGAGCATTTTGACCCGGCTCCTTGATGCCTTGGGGAGCCGGTTGAGTTGCGACGCGCTCAGCTTCGGAAATGGGAGTGGCAGAGTTTGCAGCGTGTGCCGCGAACGCACGAAGGTGTTCTCTTTCACTGCTGGAGTGTCTCTCACCGGACCAAAGTCAGATTAGACCATCGATGCCGTTGACTTTCTGCGCCGCTTATCGCTGAAGTTTTCTTAGTTGGAACCCTCGCAAGCGAAAGAGTAGGTAGCGTGTAATAACTGCTGATGCATTTTGAAGTTGTTCTCCATAAGTAACGAGGCATCAGCGGCTAATTGGACGCGAGAGATCAACCATGTGTGTAAACTGCGTCGTCACCTCAGCCTAAGGCCCACAACGCCTACACCAGGCTATACCGCGTTGAAGCCTCCGCTGCGCTGAGAATACTGAAGCGCTCACTGCCGGCGCTCCGTGGTGCTACGATGCATTACTTCGCTTCACCGCTCCTAGATGGCGGCGCTATCCCTGTAAAAAGAGAACGTATTTGAGGCGTTCGCGCCGACATCACATTCGTAAGAAGTTGATGGTGGACCCCGGCATAGAAAAATGTCATGTTAAAAACTGTTTGTGTCCTATATGGCCTTGTGTCGCATAATCTATTGTACGTCCTAACCGTAAGCAACTCTAATCTTGACTCTAGCTGAAGAATTATGGATTCCCGATAAAGTACTGAGTTAGCTACGCATCCCGGAAGAACGAGGCACATACGAAGAGCTAGCATTTCAAGTAACAAGAAAGGGTGTATTTTTCAAGCTGTGTACCTTGAAGAATCTACGCATCCAAACTCGAGCACAGGGCCAACATAAAATCTGTGAAGCATCAATAGTGTTTCTTCTGACACCTTCTTGTTAATTATATTGCGCAGTAAACCCAAGGCGTGTTCACCTTTACGACTAATGTGCTCTTTATCGGGCAACCCAATTGGATGAATCGCGAATTAAGCTACCAATACAAGGAACCTATTGAAGTTATTTTGGAGGGCCTCTTTCTTTCATAAATAACCTGAAGATGTCTACTTCATGTGGCATAGATTGTATAAGCTCAAGGATTATGAAGAATACGGTGAAAATATGAAGCAAAATTCTCTTTCACCTATTTAGACAGTCACTTGCGACTGGCCCCCTTCCCCCAGATTGGAAGATGGCGAAAGCTATATCTGAATGTAAAAATGGCAACAGAAACTCCTGTGAGAAATGTCGTCACATTTCCTTGACATGCATTCCCTGCAAGTTGCTCGAACATATTATCGCTTCGCAGATTTGCAGACAACTTGAGATTAACAAATTCCTTTTTCATAATCAGCATGATTTAAGGTCGCTCGTACAAGACAGTTATTTGAATTTACAACAGATCTACACACTACTTTGGGATCTCGTCTGCATACTACTTGTTCTTTACTCATTGTTGTTTGAATGAAGAATGAACTGAAACTGAATCTAAAGAAAACGTAAATTCATTGCTTTTTTTTATTTTTCGAAGGCATTCGACCGTGTCGCGCATTGTCGCCTAATATCAAAACTGTCCGCACTCAAATTGGACTGCCTTACCTTGTAATTGGCTCCGTAACTTTCTGTCTAATCTTCAGCAATTCACTATTGCAAATAACTACTCTTCCTCCGTAACAGACGTTTCTTCTGGTGTACCAGGAGGCGCTGCGATCGTCGAGGTGAGAAGACGCATTCACATGGGCTCCATGGTTGCTAACCAATTACGCACTTATAATTACCTCGAACCATCGACCGAGACCAGCTGTCCCCAGAGGTGTGTTTTCCTTTCCCAAATTTCGTGACTTATTCTGCCGCCGCCGTGCGCAGAATTGCTAAGCCTAGGCGTGTTTCGCGGACGCTAGGCCCAGCACCGTGGCACTGGCCGCCCCCTGCCGTACTTCTCGGCGGCGGCCGCTCGTCAGCTCTGTTCAAGTTCAAGAAAAAGAGATATCACTCGAGCAATACCACAACGACGCCGGATGGACATTCGCGCCGGAACGCATGTCGGTGCTGTGCCAGCGGACCCCCGCCAGCGGCAAGCCCGACGTACCCGGCGGGAGTCAAACAAGTCCGAAATCGAAATTCAACAAGAACGCCAGAGCCTCGGTGATCAAGGCAGCACGCATACCAGCCATGCCACTGAAAGAAAGCAAGATAGTCGTCAGGCCCAGAGGGGGGCTGGACATCGTCAAGACCGGCACCACCACCGTCACTGCCGCCATACTCGCCGCGGCCAAGATCACGAGCGAGGAAAGCTCTGCGGTCACCATCTGCCCCAACACGCAACAGAACATCATGATCGTCTGTGCACCGAACGGAGACAACGCGGCAAGATACGCTAAAATCCAGGAAATCTCTATTCAAAGCAAACCCTACGAGGTCAGCGCATATCGCACGGCACCTCATGACACCGTAAAGGGCGTCATCAGAGGCATCCCCATCGACGCGAGCGCCGACGAGCTAGACAGAAACATCGTCAGCGAGAGGAACCCGCTAGCAGTGGGCGCAAAGAGGATTCGCAGCACGACCACCGATATCGTGGTGTTCCAGGGACCCAAGGTACCGAGCTTCGTCCAATACCGAATCACCTTGATACCGTGCCGGCTCTACAGGAAACAGATCGACGTTTGCCAGCACTACGGCCGAGTGGGACACCGCAAGGGCGTGTGCCCGACCCCCACAATCAAGACGTGCCTGGCCTGCGGATTCGCGAAGCCTAAGGAAGACCATCGCTGCACCCCAAAATGTAAGATGTGCGGGGACGAACACCCAACCGGAGAGCGAACATGCAAGGCGAAATGCAAGATCCCAAATATAGTGAGCAAGCGAAAATGGGAGCGCCGACAGGCCGAACGCCAGCTGCTGTCGGAGAGCTATTTCTCACCACTCGACAAACTGCCAGATGCGCGAAAGTAAAGGGCCCCCATCGATGAACCGCACCTAAATCCAGAGACAGCAGCTGCTGCAAGAGAAGCCTCAGCATGAGAAGGTCACATTCACGTGAGCGAGTGAGCTGGGTCGACGAAGCGAAAGGGAACAATATAAGGAACGCGCAGAAAATCACCGAAGCCATTAAGAAAGAAGCATGGAAAAGGTATTAGAAGCCAATGAGACCCTAAGACAAGAGAACACGGCGTTGCGAACGAAAATTAACCACCTCACGAGAGAGATCGCCGAGATCCGTCAGTTGCTGCTATGCAACAATGAGCTTCTACAGAGACCCACGACAAGCACAAGCAAGACCAAGGAAACAACCACGAACACCCAGCACACCGACGTAGAGGAACCGGCACCGAAGAAGCGAGCCGTCGAGGCCACGCGCAACCATACAGAGAGCGATCGCATCGACAACCGCGAAGCCAAACTCGAAGCGAGATTCACCAAACTCGAACAGCTAATCACGGCGAACATCGCAGCAGTGACAGAAATGAAACAAACAATGGAGAACCAAGTGGAGAACACGAACAGATTCGTCTACATCGAAAGGACCCTACAGCCGGTAGTAAGCCACCCGACGTTTGCAACCCTCTTCGCGCAATATGCACCCAACCAGGGAACCCCGTACATGGCAGCCAACGCAACAATGGCCGCCAACACGGCCGCCAACGAAGCACCAGCAGCAGCAGGCGTAACAGCGTGGCAGTGGAACTGTCGTGGCCTCGGACGGAAGAAGACAGCCATCCAACAGCACATCGCACAGGTCGCGCGTAAGGCGGACGTTATACTATTACAAGAAGCACTCACCGACGCACCGTACCACCCCGGCTACAGAATGCACAAGGGCCCGCCCGACGGGAGAGGCTTGTGTACCCTGGTCATCAAGGGACTCACATTCGTCGAAACCGAGATGCAAAGCAATATCAAGATCGAGCATACACCTACCGAAATCCACCCAGACAAGAAAAGAAAAGGAAACATATTTCTGCTCAAGGTCTACAGCAACCCTTCGCAGAGGAAACAGTGATTCAAGACATTACCGTACAGAGCCAGCACTGCAGCGGGCCGCAACACGCTGATCACGTGCGGCGACTTCAGCGCGATGAACCCTGCCTGGGGCTACAAGTACACAGCAAAGGGCCTCGACCTTTACTAAGATGCGACAGAACTCGATTTCAGCCTCATCATGGACCCGATACATCCGACGAGGATCGGTAACTCCGTGTCCCGGGACACGACTCCGGACATCACGTTTGTCAAGAACGACGCCCGGGTCGCGATAACCTGGTGAAACACGGGGACCGACCTCGGCAGCGACCACACCATTGTGGAACTCGGCATAGCAGAACACAACGACACGAGCATCAAAACACACAGATGGATAGGATGAAATGCCTTCTCAGACGCCAGAAGCCAGAAGAGAGACGGTGACGAAGAGATCAAAGACATCGACTCGTGGAAGGCCGAAATCACCAAGAGCGTACGCGACGCGACCAAAGAAATTGAAACGGATGCGAAAATCGACAAGCTAGACAGCCGGCTAGCGCATCTCATGGAAGCCAAACAGTCGATACTCAATCGCTGGAAGAAACAACGGCTCAACTGCAGACTCAGAAAGAAGGTGGCGGAGCTCAACCGAGCGATCGAGGAGCACTGCCGCGCGCTCTGCACGCAACAGTGGAACGAGACCTGCAAAGTGGCAGACACGCAGATGCCAGCGGGAAGACATGGAACCTGATGTGGTACCTGCTTCACGAAACCAAGACCAAGTCGCACCAAAGGGACAGACTGGCCACGCTCATACATCGGGCGGTCTAGGTACACGGCGCCGACGAAATCACCAGGCACATTAACGACAAATACCTGCCGATTACACCCACCGAAAGACACGCGCCGCACGGCTGCCAACAAAATGCAAAGCTCGATCGTGACATCGATGTCGAGGAAGATCGCGCGGGCCTGCACGACCTCAATAGCCGGTCGGCAACCGGTCTGGACCTCGTTACGAACAAAGCGCTCTGGAACCTTGACGACGGCTCGATTGACAATTTCGCAAAATACTTAAACAAGTAAGTGCTGGAGAGCGGACGCGCTGCTAAAGCAGTGGAAGACAGCCGAGAACATCCTGATCCCCAAGCCGGGGAAGCTGCCGGACACGGAGAACGTCCGGCCGATCTCGCTCACGTCCTGCGTGGGTAAGGTGCTGGAGCACGTCCTGCTGAACAGGTGGCAAGAATACCTGGAAGGAGAAGGGCGGTACCCGGCCTCGGTGATCGGCTTCAGACAGCACCTAAGCACGCGATGCTGCAGCTCAAATACCAAATCAGCGACGATAGCAGCAGCACCCGCGACACCAAGGCTATCCGGGGGCTCACCCTGTAGAACGCCTTCGATATGCTGAAACACTCGGCGATTCTGTCCCAAGTCTCCAAGCTCACCATGGGCGCAAAATTCTACAACTACATCAAGGATTTCCTCACGGACGGGACCGCGGAGATACGAGCAGGCGACCTACATACGCAAGAGAATAAACTCGGGAGCACCGGCACACCGCAGGGATCAGTTATTTCGCTGATGCTGTTGAACCTGGTAATGATCGGAGTGGCTGAGAAGCTGGTGGACATCGAAAATATCAGGCACACCATCTACGCGGACGATATCACGCTGTGGGTGGCCGGCGGCGCGATAAAAGACCCGCTGGAAGGCACCGGACTTAGATGTTCGCAGAGCAAATCGGAGCTTCTCATACTCCGCCTACCAACCACGGCAGAGGCAAGACCAGACAACGCCAACACGAAAAAATGAGAATCGTAACCACATCCGGCAGCGTGATCCCCGAGGTCATTGAAATCAGGATCCAAGGCATGGTTATCGAAAAGCACGGAAGAAACGGCGAAACCATCGCGAGGCTCGCGGGAAAAGCGGCCAACGCTATTCCACTCCTCAAACGAGTCACTTCCCAGAAAGCTGGCATGAGAGAGGACCGTCTAATTAGGCTCGTCCAATCCCTCACCATCAGCCGCGTCACGTACATTGCATCCTACTACAGATGGCTGCAACACGAACGGAACAAATTCAATATAATCATCAGAAGAACCTACAAGACGGCGCTGGGCCTGTTTGAGTTCACGAGCACGACCGGCTTCTTACATCTAGGGATACTCAACACGCTCGAAAAAATAGCCGAAGCTCAACGGACCTCACAACTGAAGCGGCTGTCTACGACCAAAGCCGGGAGGAAGATACTGGACGACCTAGGTATAGGACGCTCGAACGAGGCGGAGATGAAGCTCCCTGTCCCCGGAAGAGGTCCGAAGCCAAACCAGAATCGACCCCATACCCAAGAACATGAATCCGGAGTTGAACAGGGAATAAAAGCGGCGAGGGCCAGTGCTCTCATCGACCGGCACGCCAAGTACATGCACGCGCGGTACGTGGATGTGACCGAATACCAACGGAACGCCTTCGCAGCGGTCGTCATAGAGGAGTCAATCGGCGCCACGAGGACGGCAGTGAGCGTGATAAGCGCAGGAGCGGAACAAGCGGAGGAAGTGGGCATCGCCCTGTCCATCGCCGTCGCAGACTGCCACGGGGTGCTGAGTGACTCGAGACAGGCGGTGCAAAACTTCGCCAAATGCCAAATCTGCAGAGAGGCCGAGCGCATACTGCGAGCGGCCAAACTGCAAGACAGAAAAGTAAGAATCAAATCGTTCCCGGCGCAGACTGACGACGCGTCGGGACGCAATGAGAACCACAATGAGACGGCACACAGCGGCGCGCGCGCTAACCAACCTCGCCCCGGCGACAGGCCGTCCGACGTGGTTCGTAGCCAAGGACCGCATGACGGACTACAACGACATCATGAAGGCCTACCGCCTGGCTTGCAGGACTCTCCCACCACCGCAACCGAGGCTAAGTCTAGTGGAGGCGGTACTAATGAGACAGCTCCAAACCGGATCGTTACAGAGCCCGGGACTGATGCCCTGGCAGTACCCCGAGACATACCCGACAGATAAGCGCGGGGTCTGTCGGATGGAGACGGCAGAACGCGCACACATCGTGCGGGACTGCATCAAAAATCTATCGCCCAATTAAATACTCAGATGATCATCTCGTTCTTCAGCAAGACCGTCAACAAATCATTAGCTGGTGCAATAAATGGCTGATGACTTTAAATACCACAAAATACAAACTAATGTCGTTTACCCGATAGTCGGCAACGTCACCGTATCCTTACTATTTTAATAATTACATTGTTGCAAAGGCTACACAATATAAGTATGTAGGAGTTCTGTTCACATCGAATGTTTCTTGGACAGAGCTCATCATGTCCATTTCAGCTAACGCCTCCCAATCGTTGGGGTACTTGCGACGCAACTTAATAAAAGTTCTTTCTAATGTTCGCAAGCTAGGTTACGTAACTGTCGTTCGTCCAAGCTCGAGTATGCATCTTTCATTTGGTACCCTCACCAGAAATACCTCATTGAAACGCTGCAAGGGATCCAGAACAGAGCAAGCCGCTTCATCATAAATTATTACAGCAACCAGTCCAGTGTAACCAAATAAAACTTAAGCTGTTTTACACCTTATTGTCGCAGTGCTACTGCTATGTCGCTATGTTTACCCTTCCGTTGGAATGTCGCGTTAGTAACTTTTCTGTCTTTTTTTAAAGCTTTAATACTGCTTAACACTCTGGTCTTGTTAATTACACGACTTCATTGAAAACAATCTATGTGATTTATTTCTTGTTATTATACTGTTTTCTTTTTTTTTTCCTAGTGAGTTGTGAACTAAATAATTCTTTTTCATCTCGGTTGCACTTACGCTTGTAGTTGCTAAACTGATACGGTTTTATAGATGTCATATATTCTATGTACATTCTATGTACTTCCCCCCTTACTCAATGCCTCACTTTGAGGCCGGTAAGGTATATTTAAATAAAGAAATAAATAATTACTTAAGTGCACTTGAACAATGCTACTTGAAAGGCACACACTTGGTGAAGACACCAGATATGAAAGAGGGAATTCAAGAGCGGAGCATTTACTGACGTTAGGAGTAAATTACAGGTCGCCGAGGTAGTCTTGCGGTTCGATCAGATAAGATTGTAGATCACTATCAGCGTACACATATACCGTAATGTCATTGCGGACTGGGATCGAAGACATACGGATATTAAACAGTAGTGGGGATTAACCAACCCCTGTGGTACAAACCACATTTGCGTGTTTCTACCAAAAGAGGCACCACAGCGGAAACAAAAGGATTTCCTGCGTTTGAGCTCTTATTTCATGCAAAAAGATAGGAACATTGCAATTGAGCATCTAAGCGAGAGCAGTATTGTATGGCTCGTGACACTATCATGCGCCTCAGCTATATATACAAGGTAACTAGGTCAGATATCACTCCCCGTTGACTATTCCGGTAAATGAGGCTTTCTAAGCCCACACGGGCAGACCAAATCGAGCGATCCTGGCGGCGACGCAGTTCTCTTCGCCATTTTTGGAGCCGCATGCGCACTCGGAGAACGCGCATGCGCAGTCGATAACGGAACAGCGCGCTGGCGGCCGCAGCGGAGTGAATGCGCCTCAAGCCTCCGTATCATTCTTATCGCAATGAATATGGGCCGATCACACGGCTAGTGTAACGCGCACCTGCATGAATCAGGTGGGTCACGTGCAGGCGGTTTCCGCCTGTTAAGAATACTTACTTGTCTGAAATTTTCTTGCGTTCGTTGTATGTCAGTTTAAGTGGTAACGAGCAAATAATCATAGTAATAAAGTCGGACTGTATGGTTCCGCCTATTTTTCTCACACGATTTTGTTTAGCATGCACATGGAAGTGCCGCTGTGATTTTATCATTTAATATTTTGTGTTATTACATAGTTTTTCTCTTGTATTTAGTTTTGTGGCGTCTAATTTTCTTCTCCTGCTGCATGGCCAGTCACCTTTCTAGGTGTGAGCCACATTTTCAGAACACTAGTGCAACAACGATCATCATTGAAGCACAGCGTGCGAGCGGCGCGTTCGAGCGGCTCGACCTTCGCGACCCGACCGTTGGGCCCGCATTTCCTTCCAGGAATCTTCGCGAGCGAACGTCCGAGACAGCCCATGTGCCCACAGCGTTCCTGCATAGAGCGTCTGCCTGTCCGCCAACTCTACCAACAGCCTTTCTCGAGTCCTCCGGCTTCTACCAACTAGCCGACGTAGCATTACCGAGCAAACATGAGTGAGTCGCTGCCTTAGATATTCTCGTCGTCAAAATCGTAGCTTTTGGCCCATGAGATCGGTGTAAGTTTTAACGCGACAGCAGTTTCGAGCCACTCGTATGATCGGTGTCGTTCTGGCCATGCATTCTCAGCAGCAGTATCTCCATGCTGCGACCCCGTGATGACAAGGGCGCTAAATTAAAATTTTCTTTGTTTAAACTTCAAGAGCATATAAGCAGCCAGGGCGGAACACCTTCCTGGTGATTTGGGTCATGTTGGGTTTGCTTTTATCCAAATTAAGTGGACAAAAAGTAGCTAGATGGTCTGATAACGCCTGCTACCTCTATAAAGTAACGTAAACACTGTATATATAGCATTGGGCATAGTTTTTTTTTCTGTGTGGTATTGAAGTACATACGATGACACGAGGAATTAGAAGATCCCGTGTTTTTGCAGTTGTGTTGGTGAATTGGGTCACTGCAGTACTTAAGCCTATATATTAATACGCCAGGAGAGCGCTTTCCTCAATGGAGCACGATTTACTTCTACGTGGTACCCTCGTTTCGACTTTCCTATAGTCATTGTTAGGCAATTCTTCCCTAGTAAATTATTATCTACATTTCCCTTACCATAATGTCTGTTGATGCGTACGCGGCCGCTGCGTACACACGCATCCGTTTCTTGCGTGCGTACGTACAGGGAGCTTTGCGTGCTGCTGTCGTGCTTCTCGTTTGTTCGGTAGAGCACGAGACAAGCGTTTCCCATAATGGCACCGTCAAAGGCGACCAGCGGAAGGCTGTACTTTTCAATGGCCTAGGATTTGGCTTTGCTGCGTGAAGTGAACGCGTAGAACCCATTCCGGGATCCTGCACGGTAGGAATGCATAGCAAAAATAGGAACTTTGGTTTTTGAGAAAGTCCTCAGTGTGTGCTGTTCGTGCGAAAGGTTTGACCTGCTTTTGGCGCAGTTCGTCGCAAATGACCGTGCCAGCCTGAGAAAGCAAGCAGTCCGTTTTTATTTCTCTCGATATGAGTCGTCTATTTCATCTGCATAAAGAGAAAAAGTAAATATAGCTCGACGAAGCGGGAACGCGCCCACACGTTGCATCACGTTAGCGAGATCAACAGCGTCCAGTTCGACCGACGTTTCGACGTAATGGAGGGCGCGGCCCATGCTCTTCGAGGCATAGAGTTTCCTACAAGAACTACTAGAGGGAACTCTGGCGCTAGTGTCTACGGGAGCTGCAATGGGAGCGGTTGTCCCAGCATGGGAATTATGTGAAGTACATGGATTTGCCTAAGCTTCGTCCTTTTGGCTTCAAACGGCTTTGTGACTTTGTAAACTCGTCATTTTCAACAGTATATTGGGCAATAAATAATTAAATAAACATCATTAAAATTTCCCGACGGCAGGATTCGAACACAGGGACTCTAGCACAGAAGCCTGATATTGAAATCATTAAGCCACGAACGCATTATCGACAAGCGAATGAAACGCCCTTATGAATTTGTCGCGGGCATGCCAGTGCCTTGAGACGCTTGACGCCTTTGGATTTGGCCACCTGGACAAGCTCAATCGTTGCAATTAATAGAAACTGTACGCGTTCCTGGCGTCTTCTTCACTTCGAAGAATATAGATTCCGCCTAAATATACGACAATAATATTTATATAGCGTAATATACAAAGCCACAAGAACGTCTGAATCCACAAGCACGAAGATCAGACAAATCCATGTACTTCCCAACATTCCCATGGTAGGACAACGACTGCAGCACCAGAGTTCCCTCTAGTAATTTTGTAGGAAACTCTATGCTTCGAGGCACCCGGCGTCTTCCGTTTACGTATGTATATTCCGTTTCATACATCAGGTGCAATGGCTAGAGGCTAGAGGTACGTTTTGCAGTGGCTGCGTCCGCACTCAGAAACAGTTCGGTGTCTTTGACGGATGTTTGTGAAACTTTTCTTTATATAAGGTCAGTTCTGAATGAAAATAAAAATGTACTCTTAGAAGCAGTCAAACCATGCGTTCATTCGGCGCTAACACGTTGTTTTATATCAATTTTCTTTTCGTTGCTTTTATTTGCCTCCCGTCGCGGCAGCCTCAAATGCATGCTAGCGCGACCAAACGCGGCGAGCAAACGCCCAGCGAAGCATAGACGGAACGCGCGGTGTGATAAAATTTGAAGACCGCACTACTTGCGTAGCTTCCACAGCGTTGCACCTGATGTATGAAATGGAGCATAGAGTTTCTTACTACATTACCTAGAGGGAAATCTGGCGCTGCTGCGCTGTGGTATGCATGGGAATGCCGGTATATTGTGGATTCGTATTGGCATCGTTCTCGGAGAGACAGGACACCTTGAAGACGCGCTTGACAAGCACCGTTCCGTCTGTCGCAATGATTCATTTTCTACTAAAACAGCTCGTGAAAAGCTGTTTTAGCTTTATTATTACGCGAAAACATATTTTGTTTAACTATAAGAACTTGTTATTGTGTGTACGACTACATCTTACGTGAAAAGTATCAGCGGGCCGCTAAAGTTGGAGGACAGACGACAAGGTTCGCGCTGGCTTTTAAACAGTTTGTTGTCTGTTCTTGCTTTTGTTCGCTTGGTCATGCATTGTAGGTGAGTAAAGATGCAATATGCGTGAATGGAAACATTTTATGAAGATTTTACTTTGAGAACGCGTTATTTGTGTAGTCATATCCACGTTTTAGACGAAGCCTCGTACAACACCAGCCAACACGAGCCTCGCAGACACCTATACCGTCATTCCCATTACGGCCCGCGGTGCCCCCTTAAACTCCAATAGACGGTGGCGCCAGATTTCCCTCTAGGTGTTATAGTGAGAAACTCTATGAAATGGAGTATAGGCATTTCGCGGTACTAAAAGCCCTTACGCGACACCCGCTCCTACGTTCCGCAAAGCACTTGCATGCTGCGTACGTATCGTCATGGAGCAATACTAAACCTGTCTAATGATAAACGCTGGTGAAAACACGGAATGTTGCTACGGTCAACGTATTGCATCGCAGTTCCGCCACAAACGAGAAGCACCGATTGCGATAGAAAATTAGTACATAGCTCTGCGAAGCAAGGATAGTAATCTTATTGGCCGTACGAACTTGTGAACATTCGTTTACTAACCAAATTAACAATGATAGAATGTGTAAGCGTGACTCAACGAGCACGTAGAAAGAAATACACACAGAGACAGCGCTGTCTTTGCGTATCTGTTTCTTTCTACGTCCTTGTTCAGTCGCGCTTACGCATTCTATCATGAATTCAAACCAACTAGCCCGTAAACGAGTTTTAACTAAATTAACCAGCGTAAGGTAAAAATGAGCACATCTCTCTCGCTGAGCGCGGAAACTCGGTGTGAAAATTCTGGACCGAGGAATCGCGGCAGCACCAACCCAATTAACCTTCATGTATGTCTCGCTTTAGCAAGAACGAAACGTAGAAAGCGCAGCGCATACGAAGCCACCGGCCCTACGCGCGCTCCGCAAACATCGCAGATCGCTTTGAAGATGAGGCCCGCACGGGCGCGCACTTAAGCAACCTCGCAGATTGCCTTCAACACACACGAGCGCCGGCAACGCGTCCACAATTCGTCCGCCAAGGCGTCTACTACGGCCTCCACGATTCGCGTGGCCAATGCCGTAGCAGACGCCGTGATTGCCTCCTCTCTGTACGGAGCGGCGGACAAGGAGGACAACGAGGCACCGCAGCAGCCGCGGGGGAACGCCCCTCCTCCCTTGCCTCACCTTCCTCACACGCGCGCCATAGGAGAGGGCACGCATCCGGGCCGCGTTCCTCGCTTGCGCACGCGACATTGAACCGCGTTCGCCGGTTTACCCTCACATGCTTTCACTCATGCTGAACATCGAGGCGACGGCGACGGCATCAATGCGCCTGCAGTGTCCATATAATTGCTATCGCAAAAAAGGGGACCTTTGTCAGTGCAGCAACACGGCTCCAGCAACATTCCACGCGGCACCCCTGATGACCATTTCAATCCATCATTGTCCTGTTAACTTCTCTCTCGTTTTTATTTTGCTGGTAACAATATTTTAGCGGTCTTTAAGATATATTAGCCACCTTTCCGCAAGCAAAACAAATTTCGCCATATCCAAGAGCTACTGCCGCGAATTCACTGCACCCATGCTTTATTTGCTTTAATGCAGTGTATGTGAGTAGTGAAACTACGGAGTAGTGATTAAAGTTAAAGAAAAATGTCTCCTGCTTCATCTGGGTACCGTCGGGCGTCCTCTGTGTGTGTTCAGTCACGCGGTTAGGTCATTGCCGTCGCTGTCCCCACACACCTCCATGGTGCCCATTTTGTGAACAACATCCTCGGTGAGCGCGCTACTGAATCAGCAACTACCCTTCAGCACTCAGGTGACCCGAAGTCAAAATAGCAGACTGGACTGACACGAGCATGGCGAGATATCATTCAGTGGCGCATAACATCTGGGACTGATTTTGTGGTATTTGCAGTAATGCTTGCCCAGCGGAGAAAAATGGTGCCGCAACAGCAATATATGTTACCACGTAGCAGCGTGCGTGACTAAATTGCCCGTGCTTTGCACAAAGGCTTCTTTGCAATAGCGGCACTTGGCTCGTCCGGCGTTCCCTTACATTTATTTCAGTGTCGATCCGATGGTTCCCGTAATCAGTCTTTCCTAAATTTCTTAAATCTCTCACGGGTGTTATTTCACGAGGCAAAGTCCCTTTAAGCGCTTATACGAAAATGGCGAAGAGTAAAACTGGTAACAACTGCCGAAACTGCTATAGCTAGGGTTGACAGAAGGCACGGAGACATGGAGGAAAAATGCAAAGCGCACTCTTTGTGGATTGTGAAAATGCCCTCTGATTTTCAAAATCAAACACGTAAAGTACAAATTTTCAAAACCATTTAAGTTTTTGTGACCCCAGTAAATAACCCAACGTCACATGGAAACCTCTAAAATTCCCGCCACTCGCAAGAGAAAAAATTTTCGCGCTTCGCAGCACAAGAAACCATTCAATTTTGATATATTACCTCTGCAATAGCAACATTGTTCAGAAGGACTGGTTGACAACAGCGCTCTGCAATATTCCAAGCCTGCTAGCTTTCAGCACCGACTGGATTTATATTCGTATATGCAATATATGCGAAAGTCAATTTATTTATCCTGGTTGCTTGGTTACTCTGAGGCCAGCCACGTTCTTTCCCCAACAGCCACTGCTTCTGTTACCGGTCGAGGCAAAATAATAATAAAAGAATAAAGAAATCAACATTTTATATTCGCTACAGTAGTGAAGTAATTTGGCTGTTTGCATTTTGAATATGTTCGGAATATTACCGTTACTATGGCTTATTATTTTGTACTGTATTTGTATTGATATGTACCCTCACCCAATACTCTGCGGAGCCTGTGACGAATAAATGAATAAATGTATCAATAAATAAATAAATAAATAAATAAATAAATATGTGGCACAGTTTGTGTAGGAGTCATGCAGACAGCCTACTATATAGGGTGTTTAGTTGCAGCACAGCCCTTCTATAAATGTCTGTTTTTTGCAGGTAGCGCAAATTTATTCTTTCACTATATGAGCTAGACGATATTTACGTTATAAATGAAATACATAATGTCTGATTAAGAAATTATCAATATTGGAATGCTAAACAATTACGGCTAATATTGTACTTATCAATTTTAAACAGTGATATATGCACGTACATACATTTCTAATGAATAATGAGGATGACATCAGATAAGAGTTGTGCATTGCCAAAATTATTGACACAATTAATTAAAAATTCCCTTTATTTTTCCGATAGAACAAAAGAGGGGAAAGGACCACCGACTAAAAGCTATAAAAGTGCATGCAGATTCTGAAGTGCACAACGAAGCATTTTGTTAAAGATGTCGATCGGTTAAAGTCGTACGAAATGCGTAAATTGCAAATTGTCAAGTGAGGGCATAAGTAAAAACAGCTAATTTGTTAAATTTGGGTAATTTATTGATTGCGCGTTTCGATTTCTTGTTGATGTAATCTCCACTTCATTGAGCAATGCACCTGAAGGATTAAAATTGTGTCCTCTGCGCAGGCAAATAAAAAAACTCTGGTAATAAAAAAAAACTCGCTGCTTAACGGCAATTGCCGCAGCAGTTCAATCAGCGCCAGTGATGCTTAGTTCAGCTCGTGAAGGGCGGGAAGCTTGGCTCATAAAATTACATGGATTGACTGGAATCTCGTGTATTTATTACCCGTAGCCTGGCGTCGCCTAAACATGCTATCCAACGATTGCCTACTGCGCAAAGGAATCGATTTTTTCAATCATTTTCGAAATTAGCAAAAAATATCAGGTGAAGTTTTCTTTGCCTCTTCAACCGGCTTTTCCACTGCTGCTGCTGCTGCCTTGCACACATCCTCCGGAGGCGGTTCAGAGCGTGCGTATACAAACATCACTGTAAAAAATTTCCGTCATTATACGGAGGATTTCCGCCATTATACGGAGAACTGCAGGTAAAAATACGGAAAGTTTGTCATATTTCAAAAATACGGCAAAATCTGCCGTTAATATACGGAAATGCTCTCCGTTTTAAGCTTTCCGGATATTTCACTGTAATCATATAACGGCTATACACTGTTTTGGACGCGACAGACAGAATTCCGTATTTTTGTTATGCGAACATTCATATTATTGTGAGAAAATTGAAGCTGTCTGAATGAGCGCTCGTACTCACTAAGTTTCAGCTAACAATATTTTATTGAACAGGCAAACTGTACGCATTATGAAGATACCTACAAAATGTGAGAGCTAGCCTTCTACCAAACGCTGCAATAACAGATCGTATAAATATATATACGCGTCTTCTATTCCGGTCGCAGTTTGCCGCGAATATGGGCCTTGTAACGTTGATCATATGCGCAAATATATGCGTGTTCTTGCAATGTTCTCAAATTAAGCGCTTTGTAGTTTATAATGCAGCATTTATATTTAAGTGAACGAAGAGCCGTGAGCATACGAGTATACGTAAACAAGCTTGCGGCACTCAGATGCTGGTGCACTGGGAATGACATTGGTGCTCTACGCCAAAAATTGTGTGCACTATAAATCAATACCGAAACGCAGGGAGTGGTATAATGACCGTAATTGCGTTTACATTTATCAACAAATGGTCTCGAAGGAGACTGGCGGGCTATAGATCCAAGTATACAACGGTCGGGTGAAATTTTCGAATGCGGCAAGCAATTAACCCAATCGTGAAAGGGCTTTGCTGAACTGCAATATAGTTGGTGTAACTCATTCCCATAATATTTACAAAATATCTCGTCTCGGTCAATAACTGCCTATTCCTTGAGACAAATCGATTACGCATAATCTTCACTGTTCATGTGTTAATTCTTGCGGTAAGATGTAATTGCAAACATTTGGCGCTTCATCTTGAAACAAGACCATTAAGTGCGCTCGTTCTTGTACGGCAGAATAAAGAAGGCGAACATGCACCGACATGTGTGCAAACTACTGGAAGGTGACTGAAGATGAAGGACCTATTACCGTGCTAGTACTGTGTGTAGTGTCAAAAAGAAGAAAATATGACGGGAAGAAAGAATGCCCAGTGCCGAGATGTAACGATTCAAGTTTTATTTCTTCTTGGCCCAGAATGCAACACCATTAGTTCCATGTACGTTATACATGGGTAAGTGTTATGACACAACTCATTATTTACCCGTTCATTACATGCACCAACCAGCCCAAATTATCGCTATACTAGAGCTTATTGATGCATCGCAGTGCACTGCTTTGCACTTCATTGCAGCACAGGGGTTTGCTATCCCCAGTAGCGAACGGTTGACATCCGTGCCTTTCTGCTTCTTGCATTCTCTCTCCCTTTATATAAACGCACTAACTTGTGGGAGAGAAAGCGTTCTCCTCATTTAGAATTGAATTATTTGTCAAGCAATTATGTTGCAGTTCCAGTAGCTAGAGCACAAATGCGAAAATGAAACCGATTCTATTCTTTTCTCGGCGCTCACAGAGTGCGGCACCAGGGGGCAGTGCGCACTGCGCTTCCGTTAGGAGTGGTGGACGAACCGGTAGATGTGATGTCAGCCGGCATTTATCGTGCCGCGTTGTAAAAGTTGTTAGTTTGCCGTAAATATCTCGATTTGTACTCAAGAGCGTAGCAAGACCCCAAGAAAGAGAGATTGACGCATCGGGAGCGCAAAACAGAAGCGATGGACGGTTACGCTGCTTGGGTCTCGGCACGTTCGAATTGGCATAGTTCCGAATTTGTCGCTGTGTGGTGTAGCTTGTGCGCTCGTCATTTTCCGTCTTTGCCGTCATCGCGCGGGGATATTTGCGCTGGATGTATTTCACTTCGTGTACAAGACTCTGCACACTGCGGCATCTAAGAAGTTATCCTGTGTTTGGGTGCACGTATGCGCTTGGACACGGATAGCCTGCTTGCTCTCAACGGGTGTTCAACAGTCTACGCGCGCTCGTAACTTGCTCATGAGGTAAGCCCATTTTAATCTTATTTGCTTTGCATAACGTAGGTGTTAAAATTATGTGGTAAGCCGGTGTCGCGAACAGAAATATTGTTTCAAAAGACCACTATGCAACGTCTTAAGGCTGTTTCACATGCTGCGACTGGAAGGACGAACATCGGTGCTGTCGCACTCGTCGCAATTCGATTTTTAGTGGGCTAATTTCAGGTGTTTGCGATTTCAGCAATGCGACGGGTGCGACGCCCAGGGTTGCTTACTGCCAGGTTTCGTGGCACACGCTGCATAAATCTTTTTTTGTAATGAATAAAACGTTTACATTATAATATTATTGACATTTCTTGATTAGTAGCAAATAATATGTACGTTTACTAATTTAAAAACGTTAGTTAAGATTTGTCTTGGAGTGCGCGACGGCGGTTTCTGTAGTTCAGTGCGACATGGCGCACGTAAACAGCTGTTCGCAGGTGGTTTAGCGCTGTGTGTTGTTTCGTCTACATGCTATGACCGTTTCGTTCTGTCTGCGCTACAACAATCTACAAGATGACCTATCGACAAGTTCATATAGCCACCCTCACCGCATATGTAGTATTCGGAATTCGGCTGCCACGAAGTCGTCGTGTCAGCCCAACAAGATCCTCGCGCTGCCCGTGCTCGGCATCAGCTTCTGGAGAAATGATGCGTGAATATTGCTCGTGATTGTGCATATGCGGTGCCTGCTCCTAGCCATATTCTTACGCCAAACGCAACAAGAAGCACCAACCCGAAAGCCCGCGTGTGCCTCTGAACAAAGCCTCAAATGATGTGTGATTACGACGTGGAATGAAAATTGTGTTGTGAAATTCAACCTTAGCGCTAGCCTGGTTCGTCCATCGCCTTGCTTGTGCTGCGAATATATATATGGGAGCACTCTCTAAATATTTCTAAAGGCGCAAAAGCCGACGCATCAAATGTTTCGAGCAGTTACCGTCACGTTTGTAGAAACCTGTACGTTGTAACATAGCATTCTAAAAGACACGCTTCTCGTCCACTTTGTTGTCCTGTGGCTCGCGCTGGTAGTATATTGGAACTTCTAACAAGAAGACCATATCAATACGCGCTATCCATAATGCAGGATCGTAGGCGCACTTGCCGTAGAATTTTTCAGTTTTGTGCTCAGCCTCGCACGCCGCTCACGGTTAGCCTGTTTTGTGGAAATAAATATTATTATTATATTATTAATGTTATTACATATAATAGTTTCTTCACTGCAATTTATAGCAGTCATCCAGATTTCTTAAGCTAGTCATGCATTTAACCTGTATTAGATCAACATTGTTACGACATGCTTATGAGAGTCATTTTAAACTAGATTGCTCAAGCCAGAGAAAGTACAAATGCAAGTCTCAATGTTTATTCCAATTTAGTATTCCTAAACAGATTATACTGGCAGAATTTTATGCCTGCTTGCATTTCCTGCAATCAATGTTAAGAGCTGGAAAAAGTGATTCCTTTTCTTGCTGTCGAATGCTGCTTCAATGTCGATAGCAAGCTATAATTATTCATTTCGAAAGTGTTAAGTAATGACTATATCTCTAAGCTTATCAATGCGTTTTTCTTCCACGAACACAATTAAATTTACTTTCTGCCTCTCATTGACAGCCATGGAATTAAACTTCACTTTCATAAGTATCAGGATGCAAACATTCTGGAGTTTGTTCTGAGCATTTGTCTGCATCCTATAGTGTGAATGTTTTGTATCAAGTTCTGGTGTTGCAATCGCTGTGATCTACGCATATTGTTATATTGCAACAAACAAATTTATTTAGCCTTGTTTTCAAATCTACAATGTGGCCATGCAGTAACGACTACATTAATAAGCAAAAAAAGAAACTGCAGATTCAGTGTACAAGTTAGAATCTATGTGAAGTGAAGTTTTTGTCAAGTGGTCAATTAAATGCTGTTAAAGTAACTGCGATATATAAAATTTGTCTTATTTTAAACAATCCAACATGCCATCTTTTGCAAGGTTTGCTTATGCACCACATAGGTCACAACCTTAATGTCATGTAAACTTTATGCATCACACTGTTCTCAAACTATACCAAAACGCAAACGGCAGTTAATGTAGATGCTTGCTGCGAGACATCAACACAGTGACGTTTGTTCAGCAAGGAATGGTGCGAGGTGTATGCAGATGAATGAATGACGTGCTTATGTACTTATTTATTTATATACGTCGCAGGCTGCAAGGTTGGAGTATTATGCGAGGGGGAATAAAAAAGTTGTTACAAAAGGAAGAAGGGCACAAAATAAAAAAAAATTAGCAGAAAAAGCAGTACCAATACATTGCACCAACTAGCCCAACGTGTTTTGCTCCGACAACATCATACAACACTTAACAAACAATAACAGAAAAAATTACTGCCCATGCACCCTGCACAGATGGTAAACGAGCGAAGCTGAAATGTGCGGCCCCGGTTTTTATCACTGGGTTAATTTCAACTGTTTATTCAAGTCTTTCTATATTATTGGTTATGTCTGTGTTTCTTAATGAGGTTATGCACACATTTGGCTTGGGTTTATCACATTGTTTATTTGGAATGCCACACATCGCACTTTGCAAGATCACCATCATGGAATGTGCAATGAGTGGTTCATTGTGTTAATCCAGCAGGTCCATCAAAGTCATTGTGAATTATGTTACGCATTTGTGTTTTGTAATGCGTTAATCATAACGTTTATGACTCGTTTATGCACTGTAGTTACCAAGTGACACACCAGGGCTGCACATTTCATTTAAATAAATGCAAGGACAAATTTTTGAACCTATTGGGAAGTCGGAGAGAGACTGCTGCACGCGCGCTCTGCTGCTAGAGAGAAACGACGTCACTATCGGTCTAGCCAATGGCCCACGACACCTTTGCTGCGAGATAATAATGACATCATGATCTTGTCTTAACCCCGTTCCCCTCTGTGTCCCTTCCCTGCAATAATACGTAGATAAATGTATGTTTGAAATGCATAAGCATTTCTATGTCTACCGAACAAGAAATTTCTGCGTCCATCATGCAAGACGAATGCAATGGCTCACACCCCCTCAAACAATGGCTCATACCCCTACACTAGGGTTTTTGGGATCGGACCATGAGTGTTTTGCCTTGGCTTATACGGCTTCACTGTAAAAAGAATGAACACATTTCTGCTAGAGACCAAGGCATACTAACAAATGAAAGTTTATTGAACATGCCAAGTAAATGCTGGTTGACAAGCAATAAATCGCAGTTACACAAAAAGCAGAAGCAAAAACTGGTGTGTGACCATACAGATCCCAACAGGAAATGCATCCATCTCTGAAAGTGTAACAGAGGCCATCCTGACACAAGGTTCTGCCAGTGTCTTTGCATCTACAGCTTCCATAATTTCTCTAGGCAGCCGATCTCCACAGAATGCTAGCTTCTTCCTCTACAGTGCATTGTCGACATCTGAGCGTGCATTGTAGAGGAAGAAGCTGGCATTCTGTGCTGATTGCTGCCTAGAGAAATTACGGAAGCTGTAGATCTAAAAATGCTGGGAGAATCTTGTCAGCACGGCCTCCATTAGAAATGGATGCATTTCCTGTCGGGAGACGCACATAAATTTTTGCTTCTCCTTTTTGTGTATGTTAGGTCTATTGCTTGTCAGCGAGCATTTACTTGGTGTGTACATTAAACTTTTGGTTGTTACATCATCTTGGTTTTCTTTTTCGTCCTATCTGTTCTCTGGTGCCATTTGCAGCCAGGCTATTCATTATTTTTTTTAGACTGCAACAAGTCACTTTAATGGCCTTTATGATGCTTCTTTGTACCTTATAAAGTCTTTTATTTGGCCAATGTAGCAAGAATGTATAGAGTGAAGCAGTAAGAACAGGGTACGCTAACTTCTAATTAAAAGGTTTATTGTGAAAATGCAGTGATCTGTAAAGGTTACCAGAAAGTAGTACAGCAATAAAACCTGATAATGACTAGTGCTTGATGAAACCAAACATAAAAGCGGGAAAGACAGAAAATACATATATATATATACAAGTAAAGGGAAAAAAAAACATTGTGATCAAGTGTGCATGTGGCTACCTTCCAGGAGAGAGAGCGTAAACTTTTATGTTCCAATCAACAAGATTTGAGTCCGGCGTCTTTTTAGTGGGTCTGGGCACCCGCCGCGGACGCGGTTCCGAGACCTTGTCTCGAAGCGGCTTTCTGGAGTGGCTGGACGGCCCAGAGTTGTGCGGTCAGGTTAGAGCTGAGCAGTGCGGTCATCCAGCGTGACCGGAGGCTGGCGGTGGAAGAGACGGAGGGGTCGGCACTGCCCGACTTGTTTGTTAGGTCCCGACACTCCCATAATATGATTTAGTGTGGCAACCTCGCCACACGATGTGCATCTGTTTGTAGTGTACAAGTCTGGATACATGGCGTGCATGAGTCTGGGGTTTCTGTAAGAGTCTGTTTGCTTTTGTCTGAAGTGTACTGCTTGCGTCCTGTCTACCCTAAAGTGAACGAATGGGTATATGCGTCTTTGTAATTGGTAGTGTGCCGTGATGTCGTGAAAACTGGTCATACGATCCTCCCATGCCCATACGTTTGCAGTACCCCACGGGGGCTCTTCCTCCGATGCTGCTCGGTGAGTCAGGCCTCGAGCAACGCCGTGAGCCGCTTCGTTGGGGGTGCTCATTCCAGTGTGTGCCGGGATCCATAGCAAATGCCTTCGGTTATCAACGTCGGCCTCTCCCTGCCGTATGGGATGTCGCTGGAGTATCTGATACGCCTCTTGCGAGATCCGCCCATTTGCAAAATTGCGAATTGCCGTTTGCGAGTCGCAGATCACGTATGTAGCTTTGGTTTGTGTGAGGGCCAGTGCTATGGCCGCTTCCTCTGCCGCTTCGGCATGTGCCGTGTTCAAGGTGACGCTCGTGAGGTGGTTGCCTCGATGGCTAAAAACTGCCGCCACGAAACTCTTCCTGTCCCGATAGCGGGCCGCGTCGGTGGAGACTGCCTCCTTGTCGTTAGAGTAAATTTTGTTCATGTGTTTTGCCCTGGCTTTACGCCTCCCCGTGTGGTGTTGGGGGTTCATGTTGCGAGGCAATGGGGGTACGTATAGTTGCTCGCGTATGGGCCTTGGAATTTCTACTTTGACGCCGTGTTGCGAGTGGTATGTGGTGCCGAGATTTTCAAGTACGTGTCTGCCCGGGCGGGTCTTAGATAGGCGTTCAAGTTGGGACACTTGTTGCGCCTCCACGAGTTCTTCGAGCGTATTGTGTAGGCCTAGTTCTAAGAGCTTGGTGGTGCTAACTCCAGGCGCAAGTCCCAACGCACATTTGTACGCCTTGCGTATGAGCGAGTTGAGCTTGTTTTTTTCCGCAACCGTCCAGTTGTGAAACGCTGCCATGTACCTTATTTGAGAAATGACGAAGGCTTGTATGAGTCGGATGACGCTGCCTTCGCGCATGCCCGCGTGTTTGTTGGTGATGCGTCGAATGAGCTGCATCGTGCTGGTGGCCTTTGCCGTTATCTTGCTAAGTGCTTCGCCATTGCCACCCTTGTGCTCGATCATCATTCCTTGTGCTCGCATAAGCAAGATGTCAGTCTGTGTATTGGAATAACAACAGTGTTTCTGGAAAGGTGCTGGCATGCAGGATTGGCTATTGTAATGATTTTTTTTGCATTTGGAATATTTCTGTATTTTCTTTCTGTAGCATTTTTATTTGTTTGGGTTCATCAAGCACCAATTTTTATCTATCCTTCAAAGATGTCTTTCTTTTTCTGGGGAATACACGGGGAAGGCGGGAGAAGGAAATTCAAGACGATGAGCAACACGAGAACTACATGAAAGTAGGAGCCAACGTTCCCACAAGTGGACCTTGAAGTAGACAAGTCCACTTGTCGAAATGTTGGCTCCTGCTTTCACCTTGTTCTCGTTTTGTTCATTCTTTCTTTTTTCTGGTAATTTGTATAACTCGCCACATTTTTACAAATGAACCTCAGTTGAAAATTAGTCCTCCTCCATCTCTAGTGTCATCCTGTGGATACTGCTTCATGCTATGCACTCTTGCAACATTTGTGTGTGTGTGTGTGCACGCGTGGATTTGGAAGTGAAATCGGGCCCTTGGGCAGAGGTATCATTGTTCTCCTGTGCAGCCTTATGAATTCATTAACTATAGGGCAACAGAAATACGATGGACAAGAACAAAGTGAACACACCGAGCGCATCGTTCTTGTCTGTTGTCTATCTGTTGCACTTTAGTGAATAATGAATACACACAAACTCATTCAGATTTCAGGTATTATGTCGGGCTTATAAGCCCGCTTGTGTCCTGGAATATAGGCTCGGCTATGTATCCTGTAATTTAATTTCTGGCCACGTGCTTACAAGCCACGTGTCAATCTCCCGATTTTCCTGACAATCTTGTGTGATGTGCAGGCCGAGACAGTATCTGGTGGATCCATGCAGGGTGTTGTGCAGGGTGTAATCTGCACTACAAGTGCTGCTTTGATTGCTTTCAGTTCAGCTTTTCTAGGTGTAAGGTGACCTGGAATGGTACTCACTTATATGGGGTTTAGTTTTATGGAGTGTCATACTACTGTTACACTGCTATTGCCACATCAGTGTACTATGTGTGCCTGATGTTTGCTTGCATATTCATGATTAGCAACCTCCTCTGTGTGTTTAGCAGTAGCATAGTCTCCTGGCCTAATTGTTTGCCCCCATATTTCACGGTATGGGCCTGTTGTGTTTCAAGTTCAGGTACTACCGAGGTTGTGTTTCTGAAGGGAGGGGTAGTCGTCTTTGCATCTCATATGCTAGCTGGCATAGTACCTTGAGACGAGGTTCTGAGCTCTTGAGACAAAGAACTTGTGCTGCAGGCTGCAACTCTACTCTGTCTAGGTGCTTGTGGTTAGCTCTTTCTCGTAGAGGTCTTCAAACATGTTAAAGTCTGAAATACCTGTTGTTACCCGATGCCTGTATTCGATGAGTTGTCTTTTTTATGTGCTGCTGGTAATTCATACCGTACCATACCTTGGACACAAGCAGAGCATCTGCGATTTTTCGTAGTATCCACTCGTCCACCCCTATTTCAAGATTATTCTTTTCACTTGGTGTAGAATTTGCGTCCAGGCATGGCATAATTGTTTCACCCACATGCTGGCTCTGCTGTCATGATCTTACACTAGCTGAGGATTTGTGGATGTTGACTTGCAGGTATGTTTCTCCAGCTATTGGGAGCACAATGTGCAATCTGGAGCAGTTCTTGATTCTAGTCTTTTTTCCGACGTCGATGTAGTCGACTTATCAGAAAGCGAGAGGCTAGACTGGCCAAGAAAATCTGCAGTGTTGTCGGGGGCTTGTTGGATCATTCTTGATTTCTGTATAAGATAGCTTTCCCATAGACTGTAATACACCATAGGCTGTAGTGTTTCTTGTAGTATACCTGTATTGTTGGTGTGGGTGGGCCAAATGTACCTCCAACTCTCACCTGGAATTTTCTGTTTTTCAGAAAGTTACTGTTTAAGTGCTCTACCAGAAATGTTTTTGCTCATCGTTCCTCTTATTAGAGTAGCATGAGGTACTGCTGTTAAAAGCCTCTTCACTCTCTTCATTCTTTCATAAGCGGTATTACACAATGTCCTGCAATAAAGTCTCTGCTGCTTATGGCCCACTCATATCTGCCAGAAGGGACAGAGAACTCTTTGTGCTATGTGTGCGGCGTAGTATGAGCATTCATACCTTGACATTTATACATCTGTAGAACCAGCTTCCTGACAGAGTACTTGTTATACCTGATTATGCTTATTTGTGCAGTGCTGTTGAACAATACATATTGATGCAATGAATATTTACTCACTCGAATTATCACGAAAGATGGTTGTTTTACAATTCTGGCCTTTGCTTTCTATTGGTGTTAGATTTTGTATAAGCATGCCCCTCCCCCCTATGCGATATTATTTTGAAGTTTAAGGGCTCAATAAAAGGTGATGAACTAAATCTAAGTGCAAGAGCTTTTTTTACAATGACTCCCATCGAAATGCGACTTCCATGGCTGGCAAATCAACCCCTCCCCTTGTGTTAGCAGCAGAATGCTATAGCCACAGTGGCAGGTGAATAAATTGAAGAACAATATTTTTGTCTATAGATTTCTTTTTCTTGCCTGTATGTAATAAAAATTTGAAATAAGTTTGTCATTGTAAAAAAGCCCAGTTTGTGGTCCTTTATTGAATAAACCACATATTGTGTATAGTTGTAATGCAGAAATTTGTTCTAAAATCCTCGCGTGATATGTTCTTGCAAGTAGCATGGTATTTCATTACTTATAAATATAGTAATTACAGCAGATGTCCTTATATGGGTTTACACATAATATATGTGATCACGAACTTACTAGAAACATGTACGGCATGAATTTTTCTGCACACTCGATCAGCTGTAAAGGTGCAAGAACTGCTTGTACTGGCTGACTTCACTGCCCAGTTTTGATTTAGTTTTCATGAACGTGTCGTTTTATACCCGTTTTATCCCCACAAGAACACACACGCCGTTTGCCTGCTTTTCGCATTGTTGCACTAGTTTTACATGACGGAGCAGGAGCGTACGTTGTCACGGTGCCACTATAGCAAGCAAGTAATTTACTTAATCTACTAGCTGCAGAGTTAATTACCTTTCAAAGCAAGTGTTAATACATATGCAGTAAGGATATAATGTCCGCAACATAGTCAATGTTTATTGGCTTCTGTGCAAGAAAGAAAAGTTCTCCAGAGAAGAGGTGCAACTTGAAGTGCACGTAACATTTTATTCAAGCCAACGATTTAATGCTATCGTAGCAAATTCATTACGATAGCCTGCACTTTTGCTATGCCAATTTAATAATAAATAAGCTTTCAAGATGCATCGGGAAATTCACGCTTGGAAACCAACAACAAAATGCAACTGAACGGTACCGCGTTCAGCACAACGTTGAAACTTCGGGTACTTTGCTGTCTTGTCATTTGCCCTTACCGAGGTTGAAATAATTCAAGCTGCTCCGTAAGCGCGATTTTTGCATGCTACTGAACAAAAACACACTATGACGACCTCATCGTCTATTGGGGATCGAACACCTCCGAGTACTGACAACTCGCAAAGGCGTACGACGCAAACGTGAAAATGCACTTCATTTGCTGCGTAGCGTGTCAACAAACGCATAGAAACGGGAGAATGGAATCTGCAGGACAAGTTTTTTATTCTCCCTTCCCGTACGTACCGAATTCGGCAATCTACGTCTCCGCGCATTGCACTTGTTGTGCGGGACGCCATTTTCTTAAACAAACCGGCGAAATACCTCCGCGATAGCTCTCTGCGCAATTTCGACGGTAAATCGCAGCGATCGCTGCGACGGTGCGACCAACCGGTTGGTCGCAGCCGAAAATCGGCGGGTCGGCACTGCGACTGGGATTTTCATCGCAAAGGACTGAAATCGCATTTCCGGTGCGACGAAAATCGCATCATGTGAAACAGGCTTGAGGGCAAAAATGACACATGAATGGGGAAAGGAATCACCCTATCTTTTCAGATCGATTCCAGTGGTAGCGCGATCGGCTGGATCGCAATTTCCCTGTGGTACTTCTAACCTTTTCTCACTCGCGTTAAAAGCGTAGAATCAGTTGCGCACTGGTATTGACGCTTGTATTGGCTTGAGAGCATACTGTATCCGATACAACAACTTCTGCTAGAACACGGAATAAATGTTCGAAGCAATAGCAGTGGCTCACTACCAGTGATCGTTACTTTCTTGCTTAGGTGCACGTTTTAATTGTGGCCACAAAAAAGTTCTTCGCTCTGGCTGCTCTGCTGTGTTTCCTTGGTGCAACTTTTTGCGGTGCAGCAACACGTGTTGCTTCGGATGATGTCTGGCAAGTCAAGGCATTCGTGTCTGTAAGCAAGCAGTAAACGGTGCATCAGTGCGAAAAAATTTGGACATACAAGAGAAACGAATGGTATCATCATAGACTATTCTACGAATAATTCAGTTGTATTACTAAAGCGGAGAGTGGGTATGCATGAAAGTCAAATTGTATTGATACTCAGCACAAACAAGGTAACTTATCATTACTAATTAATCCTTTTCTTTTACTGGAAGGCAAGTTGCTGTTGTTCTGCTGGAGTTGTGAAGAGGTCTGCTGCCTGCAATAGATCCATCTCTCTCAAGTTATCGCAGTATTGTAGCTCTCAAGGTGAGTGTTGTTGTTTTTCTCTTGGCTATTTGCTACCTGAATCATGACCATCTACTTAGCTGTGTAGGTGACCACTGTTAGTGACATTAGAGAGTTTTAGTTTAGGGGACGCAAGGCGTTGGGGCCCCTAGCGCTTGGGTGCGTTTGCGTACGCAAGCAGAAACACGTTATCGGCTAGCGGCCCCAAACGCAAGCCGCAGTGAGGTCGCATGCGCTCGCATCGCCATCAACGTCTGATGTTTGCTGCGTTATCATTCTTTAAAACATGAAATCAAGCATATGGAGTAAAGCACATAAAACTATTCTGATTAAAAGCAGTTAATAGAGAGGTTTAGAGTGTCCGGTATTTGGGTAAACGCAGGCTGGGGCGTTGGGGCGGAGCCATGAAGGGGAGCGGCCTGCATGGTGCAGCCACCTGGTGGCGCAAAGCTCAATCAGACAAAAACAGCTAATATTGCAGTAAACAAGCGTATTTTACTTTCCTGCGGGTACAAATTTTTGGCAGCAACACAATTACGCCAGTGCCGAAAATTTACACCAGTAGCGAAGTAGAATGGACTTGGTTACAGCAATATTAGCTGCTTTTGTCCGTTTGAGCTTTGCACCATGCAGGCCGCTCCCGTTTATGGCTCCGTCCCAACGCCCCAGCCTGCGCTTACCCGAATACCAGACACGCTAAACATCTCTAATATATATCAAAGCGACGCCTGTCGACACTTGGCGAAATATTTATTAGATTAGCTACCCGCTAGCTTCTCGTAAGTTCTCTTACACCGCGAGGGTCACGTGGGTAACGTGACCGCTTAGGGGCAGCGATGTTTTCGGCCGGCCAAACAACCCAAGGACGCTAGAAGACGTAGCGGTCTGCGCATGCGCCGTACCGTCGCCCCTAGTTCTTGCCTACGCAAGCCGCTTGCGTCCCCTAAACTTAAGCTCTCTAATATAGTGCCCGTAGACAAGCACGCCTTTATGATTGAAACGCATATGACAGAGTGCAGCTGTGGCAGTATGCGAAGGTGTTAATCTATAAGCCAAATTAGGTTCTTTGAGGTAATATGTTAATATATTGATGTCATTGGATTGTGGTCTAGCAGGAAAAAATGCTAAAGAAGTAATTTTATGACAGTATCTTATCCTATCATCAAGTAATCTTATCATATGACAGAGTGCAGCTGTGGCATATGCGAAGGTGTTAATCTATAAGCCAAATTAGGTTCTTTGCACAGAGTGCAGCTGTGGCAGCATGCGAAGGTTTTAATCTATAAGCCAAATCAGGTTCTTTGAGGTAACATGTTAATATATTGATGTCATTGGATTGTGGTCTAGCAGGCAAAAATGCTAAACAAGAAGTAATCTTAATTTGCACTTGGTAAGATGTGGAAGCAATTCACGCTCTTATACATGAAATGGGCCATTTGTAGATGTCTTCTACAATGCTGCAGTCCTGAATAGCTTTAGAGTTAAGTGATACCACTATAATTTCTCTGTAAAGCATGCAGCACAGTTTAGCATTGGGGGAGGCTGGCATCAACAGGTGTCTACTTGCAGTGAAGTTGAAATGAGGTGTTACTGTTAGGGTGACTATATATAACTCATGCTTTAATTCTAATCTTGCATGAGGCATACATATTTTAACCACTTGATTAAACAATAGTGATGTAATGTCCGTGTGTACAAGTATTACCCATGCATTTCTGCCATTGTCGAAATGGCAGAAATGCATGGGTAATACTTGTACACATAGACATTATATCACTATTGTTTAACCAAATGGTGCCCCTGCATGCTAAAATTTACAGGGCTATTATTGGGTAATGTCAACTTTTGTTGTAATATTAAGGCACCATTTATATTATTACAGATTTTCACCATTGTGGATCATCATAGCGTGCTATTTGCACTAAATGCATTTCACTTCGCTATAAAACGCTGCACAGTGGTGCATCATGAAATTTTTTTGATAGTTTCTGGCCTCAGAATGCATTTAACGTTATATTCTTGTTTGCAACAAGAATATAATGCAGTTTTCTCTCCTTATATGTTGTGGCACTTCAAACTGCGGCGAGCTAAACCACTGGGCAACAATACTGAAATCGCTACTGCATGTGGAGCTGTCTTCAAACACACACAAGGAATACATAATTACTTGTTTTAGTGCAAAACAACGGACATAAGAAAGACGACCCCCCAGAACAAGGCGCTACTCTCAACTGACATCACTTTATTGTGTCACTCCTTTATAGACAGCAGAATATAGAAGAACATGCGCTGTGAACACCATGTGCAGGAACCACCAACATCCGATCCACAAGAGCACACTCATGTGACAGAATAAAAAAAAACATATTGAACACTGGACAATGTTAAAGAAGGGACACTAATGCACTGTGACCCCAATGATTTTATGAAGAAAGCTTCCGATAACTCTCGGGCGGTGGTATCACGGCTCTTTTTCAAAATCGTAGTATCACGAAACATTGCGAACATGAGCGATCCATACCAACAGGCACAGGTTCCCATTTGGTTCAACATTGTAAAATATGGTAGTGCAAAGCCATGTTTCGTGATACTACAATTTTGAAAAAGTGCTGTGATACCACCGCCCAAGAGTTATCGGAATCTTTCTTCATACAGTCATTGGGGTCACAGTGAATTAGTGTGCCTTCTTTAACCTTGTGGAGTGCTCAATATGATTTTTTGGATTCCGTCGCATGAGTGCGCTCTTGTGATCGGATGTTGGTGGTTCCTGCACATGGTGCTCACTGCACATGTTCTTGTAGATTCTGCTATCTATAAAGGAGTGACGCAATAAAGTGATGTCAGTTGAGAGTAGCGTCTTGTGCTGGGGGGGGGGGGGGGGCGTCTTTCTTGTGTCCATTGTATTGCGCTAAACAAAGTATTTATGGATTCGCACCAACTAGGCCGCCAACGCATTGTGTTGAACGCAAGGAAATGCGGCTTTGCCTTCTTTGACTGTGTTGCGGGCACTTCTGAAGTACTGTCTGTCCAATTACCTTGGTGGCATGGAAGTGCCGCCCACTTCTATGCGTTGCTTTCTGTTTCATTGTGGCATCACATCACATTATAATCATAATGTGTATGTACTTTTTCTAAGAGACCCATATTCCTATCCTTATGGTATGTTTGGTGTCGCATTATTTATGTGCAAATGACCAGTGCTCCAAGTTACGTTTTATCGCAAAATAAACTACTGGTACCTAAACAGTTCTGTATATCAGAAAACCAAAGCCGAACTGCCGAACACTATCAAGCAACAGCCTTAGTGCAGTATCAAGTAGTCACATTTTATTGGTCATGCAGAGGCGCAGAGCGTACCTCTTTATTACTTGCTGAACAATTAAGCTCTGGGAAAACTGAGTACTTATGTAGCTTCAACCACATGCTATTGGCCATTGCTCCTGCCCGCAGCAAATGTGGAAGATTATCACGGCATTTCTATTTCTAGCTCTTTTTCCTTATTACAGTGGGATTACTGCATGTGTAAGTAAAAAACGGATCACATAGGCAATCAAAATCCAACAATGTGTAAACTTGGAACATTGATTGTACAGTTTGATGACTCACATTAACTAGAAATACACCATAAACGATTGACAATTAACTTTTACTTGACACAGGGCTAGAGCATACAGTAAGCATGCTGTGTGCTCATACGGTGTCACATAAATTCAAATTTTAGTGTAGCTTTCCAGTGTATGCTTCTATTGTTGCATTCTGTCAGAGGGATGGTAATGTTTCGCATGTCTAGCAACTAGACTGTCTATATACAGTAGTAAAAATGTGCGAACTGTATTTTTAATGATTTAATAGAACGTGCAGAAAAATAAAGCCATGCAATCAACACACAGTGATGTGACTTTCCCTGCACATGTTGCAGGTTCAAAAAAGTATGGCGGAAGCTGTTGCCAAGGTTCCGACCGAAAAAGAAAGCCAGTGTAAAAGGGTCCACACCACTGATCTCTACTACAGGTGATGGACAGCGCATCGTGCGCCCTCGACTGAAGCCAACCTTCTCCCGGAAGTTGGTGCTTCACAACTTTGCGCCAGCACTTCGTTTGCATGGGTGTGTGGCATTTCTTCCCCTAACATGCCTGCCTGATGTGCCATAAACTACCCAAGCAGTGTTTCGAGGTGTCCAGAATTTTTCCATTGCAGTGTCCACAGTGTCGCTAACATAAGTGGCGTGCAATGGAAACACTGGTAAATGAGAAAAAAACTTGATGTAAGAGAACGCTATCGTATACAGGTTCAGAGTGTCATAAAAATGCTTACCAGACATGTAGAGACCTGCTAAAATGTGAAAAACCACAAAGAAAATTTTTTCGGGAGCAATATTATCTGATCACACGCACTAGTTGCCCATATGCCCTGCTTCCAGGAGAAGCGACTGCATGACACCGCATTTCCACTGGCTTCACCTGCATCTGGTGCGGTGTGCTGCATCCAGCAATACATAGTAGAAATCAGTGGTGCACAGTGCTTTCTGTCCCCTTTCTCGACGCCTACTGAACACATGGTAAACTGTTTCCAAAGCAGAAAAACAGGGGGAAAGGGCTCTGAACACATTGCATTTTAAAGTGGCTGGCACTGGGTAAGGCAAGTACTATGGCATAGTAGATTTGCACCAGGCAACCTAGGAGCCTTGAACCTTTGAACAACAAGAAGGTAGGGGGTTTGAATTGTACAAAACTGCATGGAGGTTTTTACTGTTTGTAATTAAAATTAGAAACCTTCACAGCTGATACTAATTGCATTCTCCACAGCTTTAGAGGCTATACAGGTGCACTGCTTTACACAGAACACGCTCTCTACCTCGTCACTGCCGAGGTGGTGATTCAGATTCTTCAAAGATGTTTTATTTTATGGGATGGCACATCGCGCTTCACTTATTTGCAGAATATTGCATTAAAATTGTGTCATATGAGACAAATCCATTCGAGAGTTTTAGCTTCACGTAAATGTATTACAGCTGTGTACTGGTAAACTGGCAGCAGCTTGCAGTGCTTGTGGAACAACAGTTGTAACTGCCATATTATATGTAACTGCTAGTGCACAGACATCGGCAACAGCAATGGTTAGGGTACACTTGTTTCTTCTGCTCTGGGGCATGGATCCTCCGCCAGAAAATAGTTTTTTTCGTCTTGCTCTTCTACCACATTGGAATGTGAAATGGGGTGTAATTTGTAGGGTATACTCTTGCATAAACTTCATGAGCATTTCTTCTTGTCTGTGCCACAGATCATTGTTGCTACGACTGTAAAAGCAGCGTGCCTGTTTACAGAACCCGTAGGGAACAGTCTGTGAATCTTTAACGAAGAGTAAAGATAATCAATGATCGAGTAATTTTTAGTAATTTTCAACAAATTTAGCACTCTTTGCTTTCCACTGTGAAGTTTTTCAAACTAATGTTGGCACAAGGTTTGAATGCAGGTTGTCATTTTGTGTGAAAGACTGCACTTGTGCGCATAACACCTCATCGGCAACATTCTGCTGCACAGAATGTCATTAGCTTTCGTATGCAATGGTCACTATCTCACAAACCGGCTGCTACTTTGTTAGTTGTAATGTAGCATTAATGTAAAGCACATTTGATGTTCTAACAAAAAGAATTGTGCCCTCTTATCAACTTATTCTCCTCACTTGATGCCTAGTGTTATAATAGTATGGTTGGCACCATGAGAGCCAGTGTGGTGTAGAATTGTGTCTATGGTGAGGCGGGGGTTGTACAATAACTTAAGCAACTTTTCCAGATGACTTGAATCACTATTGTGGAATGCTTTTTTTTTTCACTCACTGTTATCAAGTTTCACTTTGGTTGGGGCAACAAGTGTAATGTAGTTCGCTAGCGCTCCTGCCAACACATATAATGCGCAGGCATCTGTGTTGAAAAAAATACCAGCTAATGGTTTGCCAGGAGACCATGGTCCCTTTAGACCATTAAATTTTGATCTTACACCTGTGGAAATAACTGGTGAATTAAAGCACAACCAGGAGAACTGCCCATAACATTTTCTTTCATTATAATAATGCTGAAGCTTTGAACAGCATTTGAACTGACTTGTTTATTAAATGACCCATTTCCTTGTTCAAGTAAGACAAAGGTTCCACAGGAAGACAGAAACTTGAAGCCGTCAACAGCAGCATGAATATAAACAGTGCTCAATGTTTTGCAATCTTGCGCCTGGTTATCATATTGTCCATCTCATTTTTTTTTTTTTTCACAGGCTGTTCTTTACTGTTTTATGGTAATACCCAGTTTAATTTTATTGTCCCTATTTTTTAATATTTGGTTAATATGTCTTTTCTTCATCTGCTATCAACAAAATATGTATTCATAATGTGCCTTCATTTATCATTTACAGTGATCTTAATCAGATGCATCTTGATAAAAAATTTATTTTCCTTAATTCGTTTTTCCAAATGCGCAAACTGCTTATCTTAATACCTTTTTTGTCTTCTGGGAAGATTAGGTCTACTGGATTAATGACTTGTTACATGTGTACATCATTTTCTGTGTTGGTCACCCCTACTCTTAGCAAGAACTTACAGCAGTGCTCATGGCCGCTTCATCACAATCACCACTGCTAAGCACACCCTTCCTTCCTTTATTTTAACACTTTGGCTTCTCTTGACCTATTGCATGCACCAGCTTCTTCTCCCCCAATGAGGCTAGGGGCCAGTGAGCTATGCATAATTCAAAACAACACAGCCAAGGAAAACATTTGCTACCCTGATGACAAGCACCAAGGCGAAATGTTGGCTACAGCAACATCCCTTTTTCCAGCAATGTTGGTGTACATACATGTTTTTCTAACACAGAAATTACTGCTTTGTCGCGTTCTGTGATTATACTTTTTTGCCGCTTTCTTTAGGGTGGATATTCACGAATACTATTTGTTTCTCCTATCAGCAGCAGGTTAATCCTTGCAAGCGTTTGGGGTCAAGAAAAACTTTCACCAGGAAAAAGTGCAAGACGAGTGATTGAAGAAAATAAAGTTGCGTCTGTCATCTAAGAACTTGAGGCCTGAAATGTAGCACCTTTTTGTATATATGCTGTGCAGTGCATTCATATCACAAAGTGCAAAGTGTTTTATCTCTGCAGCCATGTCAGTGCGTTGGCAAGACAATTTTCTCAATGGTGACCTGCTGCTTCGGCTATGAGCTGCCTTCATGACATTTGCATTGAAGGAGATGTACTATCGTGGACAAAAGTACCCTGGAAGTGCGAGCATGGACCAAATTGCATTTCTGTTCAAGACCGCTGAAAACAGTGGGTCACGTATGCGCATTCCGAACGCAGATGTTAGCACGGATGATCCCAGCAAATAGTGCACCATAAAATTCGGTCGGCTCTCGCACGTCCTGGGCAATTTTGTCCCCGATGACACATTCTCCGAACAGTGGATATGCTCTGCAAGAGGTAATACGGGAAGCACCTGTACTTTAACGGATATAGTACAGATTCAACATACGGAGCCTTTCGTGTTCTGAATACGGCAAGCACCTGTATTTTAACGGTTATAGTACAGATTCAGCATACAGTGGGTTCCGTTTTCTGAATACGAGAAGCACCGTACTTTAACGGTTATAGTACAGATTCAGAATACAGTCTTCCGTTTTCTAGATACAGAAGCACTCGTATCTTGTATTACGGTCTCTATTTTGCAGTTGTCCGTTCTACGGAAATGACCGTTCTTAATTTACGGGAAAGTCTTCGGTCACAAATTACCAGCAGATTTTCTTTAAAGGCAAATTTTTCGCAGCTGCAGGCCCATATCGCGTGCTCTGCCAAATGACGATATCACCTATGAAATTGTTCGGGCCGCGCCCACTGCGTCCTCCGCTGTGACAACTAGTGACATTGTCCACGTCGCCCGACTCATGCCCTACAACTCTCCACGCGACTTCTAGAGAAACTGCAGGATCTAGACAAACTGCGGCTAAATACATTGTGAATGCGCAACGTATGAATAGAACTGCTCTATGGAAATAATGCAGCGAGCAGCCAGAAACAGTGTGTACCATCCGTAAGATAATTTTATCTTCATTCATGTACTGCAATGCAGCCACATCGTGAACGACAGAAATAGTTACGCAAGATATAAACAGTACGGCCAGCGGGGGCTACTTTAGTCGACATGGGAACAGCGCTGCAACTCCGATGGCTATTGTGTCCTGTCTTCGGTTTTTTCAGAATTTGGCCTGTCTTCTGTGCTGCAGCTTCAAGAAGCAATTCACCTACCTGGAACGCGTACCACATTCCTCTACCGGTAGTAGGCTGGAATTCGAGCTATGGGCGTCTAAGATCAGCCTCGGGATTTTCGTCAACATCAATTTATCAATCCCGCACTGCAATACAGCCACACCGAGAAAGACAGAAATAGTTACGAAAGATATAAACAGTACGGCCAGCGGGGGCTACTTTAGTCGACATGGGAACGGCGCTGCAACTCCGATGGCTATTGTGTCCTGCCTTCGGTTTCTTTAGAATTTGGCCTGTTTTCGGTACTCGAAATTTATGACTATTTAAAAAGACGTACGCAATATGCTTTTATCACTGAACCTGCTGAGTTTTTCAAAGTATCGTGGTTGAGATTCCACAGTCCGCAGATAGTATTCGTACAAGCACAGTTAAAAAAATTGGATGTATTCATACGCCAAGGTTACCATTCAAACGATGCCTTTACAGACCTCAAAATTGAGTTCGTGGACATATTTCCTAATCATGCTAAACTATCACCAAGGCGAGATTTAGTTAATATCTTACACTGCCACCTATATCAGCTAACCACTGACAACGTAATAGCTACTGACGCTTCTGTTTGCAATGAGAAGGCAGGAGTGGGGATCTTCTCTGAATCTCTTCAATGGTCCTACTCCCTTCGCCTTCCCGACTTCACACCTATATTTCAGGCAGAATTATTAGCGATTATATTAGCATTGCGAAAACTCTCCAAAAAGACCCATTAGCTGTTATCGTGACCGACTCGCTATGTGTATGCACAGCACTAACTGCATCTTTAAATTCAGCAATTCAAAGAACATTTCGTTCGATGGTACCTCCGTACTTACGAAAACTATGTTTGCTTTGGGTACCGGGACATCATGGGTTGCACTTGAATGAAATGGCCGATTCACTCGCACGAGCATCCCTGAACGGCCCTATCATATCTGTTTTGCCGACATCAGCTTGTCACCGCGGCTAGGTACAGGAATTTCGCTATATCTCAAAATTCTGCAATATCCATGCTAACACCGTGTTCTCCACCATCTTGGCTTCCCATGAAATATTAATTGGTGTCCTTCAAGGCAATTGGAGGTGTCTTTTACAAAATTGAGTTGTCGTATACCTCTAAATTTTTACTTACACAGGTCTGGTCTGGCTATGTCCCCTCTGTGTTCTTTTTGCAGTGCACCTGAAACTATCAAACATTATTTTCTCTCATGCCGCCGCTTTCTATGACAAAAAAAAATATTAAGATACTCATTTACCAAACTTGGCCTATCGCTAACCGCGCCAAGCATTCTTTCTTTTGGGGCGACTTCACTGGGATCAAGCCACAGGGATGCTTTTCTTGCAGTTTACAATTTTATTCAAGAGACAAAAAGAGTACCTTGCCGATTTTCTACAATTATCCATAGTTTCTATTATTTCATTCCTTTACGTTAAATTATTTTATAAAAATTCTTGACAATATTTTCATTGTAAGTCTAAATTACAGTTCTATCGTCCCACGCTCCACTGTTCAAATCTAGTTTCTCTATACTTCTAACCTTACGGAAAACCGCCTGTTTCTTGGCCAATGCCGCATCGTGGGTGCGCGCCACTGTCTGGGGCACAAGACAAAACAAGAAACGCTTCGCACGGGCGCCTTCTCTCGCGTCTCGCGATAACTCAAGACGAGAGCATCCGCGAACGTTTTCGCAAGGCACACGTCTCGTCCATCACTTTTTTTCTCACTGGAGGATTTTGACATTCTTGAAAAATCCGTGCAGGTTTGCGGCAGCCCCAAGCTCAGGCCAAGTTACAGCGAATACCATGGAGCCGACACCCTCTTCGCAGGGGACAGAACAGGTGAGCCACATGCATTTTACTCTGTTTCGTCAGGGCAGTCCCACCACGCATATGCGCGCCGTATGAAAACCTGTACTTGTATTTGCTCTAAAGGCACATCAATCGGCTGGTATCCCCTTTTTCCATGGTGTTCATGTAGGAACGCTGCAATCGCAGAGATACCATTTCTTTTTTATATATGTTTTTGTAACGACTAGTTGCTATACGTTAGTATGCCCGAGTTTGTGAGTGGATTAGAGCATTGATGGGTGAGGGTGAATTCCGGAAGGCGCGTCCTGGTGGGCATTTTCAGTTGATATTTTACGGTTGTTTACACGAGATTTAAACGGTTGAAATGCAAAGAAAACGGTTCGTCAACTGCTCCTAAAATTTACATACTGGGAAAAAATTTGTCGACATCGAGAGCGGTCTTTTCCGTTATGCATGGTATATGTTGTTGGCCTAGTTGCAAGACCAAAGACAGCGTTCCTGCAGCGTTTACTTTGAGCTTGCGTAAATCTAGCGGTACTTGTCAATCCAAAGGAGTTTCACGGCATCCTGTTGTTGAGTTTGGCCGCAATAATTTTGCACACGTAGCTCTTATAGGCTATTGACTAGCTTAGCCTCTTGTCGGAAGCATCGGTCTAAACCAGCGGCGCTAGCTTTTTTTTATTATGACGATAATTAGCTACACTACTTTGCTTCACACTGGTGAAAGGCAGGAACACTAGGTTTTAGTATAAGCTTTTCTAGTTTTAGGGCTAACAGTTGCTTCGCCTTCTTTCATATATTAGGACAGTGGGCGTTCTTATGACTTTTCCATAATACACAGGTAGTCATCGTTTGCATGATTCGTACGGGTTTTAGTGCCCAACAGGCACCAAAATGTGTATTTGCATACCACATTAGTGCTCCTACGTTCAAGCGCCATATTATGTATGCATGTGCCGATGCCCGTGCACGGTTTTGGCCATCTACCTTTTTTAACCCTCTTGGAAGTGTTGAGGACTTCGAAACCTGGCGGTACCGCTAAAATGTGGCCATCGGACTACGCGGGCAGTAAAAGCAGCAGTTAAACGAACAGATTTCGAGCTGTTTGTGGCGTTCGTTTCGATGAAGTTCAGTGAAAACGTCGCCGCTGAGTTTCTCGATGTATATATATATATAAGCGATCTGAGAGCTTCATGGCAGTGCCGTAACAGCGTCGTGATGTGCCGGAATATAATGCCAGTACACAAGACGTGGGTCGCAATTGACAGATATCTGGCTTGAACGAGACAATTGTGGTGTCATAGTAAGCGATGTCCCCTTACCTCGAACCTACCTTCACGTATCGAGAAACTTAGCGGTGAAGTTATATATATATATATATAGATATAACGCCTGATGTGCTCTAGGAATGCAAAATTTTGCCTTTTGGTTTGTGTTCCGGCCCAGCCACGTTCCAAAGACTAATGGATACTGTTCTCTCAGGCCTTAAGTGGAAGACTTGCTTAGTCTACCTAGACGATATCATGCTTTATTCTGCCACATTTGATGAACATCTCAGACGGCTACGGTCGGTTCTTCAGGCCATACGGTCCGCTGGGCTTACCTTAAAACCTCAAAAGTTCCACTTTGGCTACGAAGAACTACAGTTTTTGGGCGACGTAGTAAGTCACACAGGTGTCAGACCTAATCCTGAGAAAATCGCAGCCTTCGCAAAGTTTTCAAGGCCTACAAACAAAAAGGCAGTCAGACGCTTCCTGAGGCTATGCGCATATTACCGGCGATTTATTGCGGGTTTTGCACGCATCGGCCTCACCGCTCACCTGCTTAACCAGAGAAGATGTCCCGTTTGTGTGGGACGAGGTGCAGGAGGCGACATTTAACGAGTTGCAGCACCGTCTATAAACTCCGCCTGTTCTTGCCCACTTTGACGTGGATGCGCCGACAATGATTCACACCGATGCCAGGAACGTAGGTCTTGGCGCCGTCCTTGTTCAGCGGCAAGACAGCGCTGAGCGAGTCATCGCTTACGCGAGTAGAACATTGTCACGTGCCGAGTCGAACCACTGAGAAGGAATGCTTGGCTGTAGTATGGGCAGTTACCAAGTTCCACCCGTACATATACGGCCGTCAATTTCAAGTTATAAGCGACCACCATTCTGTCTGTTAGTTGACCAACATGAAAGATCCATCTGCACGTTTGGCACGCTGGAGCCTACGGCTTGAAGAGCACGACATGACAGTGGTCTATAAATCGGGAAGGCAGCACTTAGACGCTGACTGCCTTTCCAGATCGCCGATCGAGTCGTCAGGCGGAGATGATGACGAATCCGCAGGCTCTTTAGGAGCTGTTGATGCGGCCACCATCTCTCAACAACAGCAAGAGGACCAGGAGCTCGCGTCACTGATTTCTCAGAAGGCCACACCACAAACAAGGTAAGATTGATCTCAAGGCACCTGTCATAATTCTGCCTGCGCAACAGTGTTCTTTTTAGGAGGAACTTCTCTTCAACAGGGAAAAGATGTCTACTAGCCGTCCCTAAAACTCTGCGCAATGAAATTTTGCAGGCCTGTCACGATGAAGCTACCTCAGGGCACTTAGGCTACACAAGAACAATACCACGGATCAACGATAAGTATTACTGCCCACGGCTCGCAGCACAGGTGAAGCACTACGTTCGAACGTGCCTTGACTGTCAGCGACGAAAAGTGTCACCTACGAAACCGGCCGGACTATTGCATCCCGTTCCAGTGCCAGAAACACCGTTTGCATAAATTGGGATGGACCTTTTGGGCCCATTCCCAATATGTGCTGCCGGAAATAAGCGGATTATAGACGCAACAGATTACCTCACGCGATATGCTGAAACCAAGGCACTTCCTAGCAGCACAGCAGCTGAGGCCGCACAGTTCTTCATCGAAAACGTCGTCCTGAGGCACGGTGCTCCAGCGGTCATCGTAACCGACAGGGCAACCGCG
Organism: Dermacentor andersoni; assembly: GCF_023375885.2. Classification (NCBI taxonomy): domain Eukaryota; kingdom Metazoa; phylum Arthropoda; class Arachnida; order Ixodida; family Ixodidae; genus Dermacentor; species Dermacentor andersoni. The sequence continues at coordinate 160,411,297 of NC_092819.1, read as the reverse complement.
TTCACGGCTGAACTTTTGCGAACTGTACTCACCCTCAGTGGCACGGCACACAGAAGGACGACGGCCTATCACCCGCAAAGCAATGAACTTACGGAGCGCGTCAACAAGACTCACGCAGACATGCTGTGCATGTATGTCGATGTGGAACACAAGAACTAGGACCAAATATTACCCTACGTAACGTTTGCTTATAATACAGCTCGGCAAGAAACAATAAGAATGACGCCATTCAGTCTCCTCCACGTTCGCGAAGTGACTACAATGTTGGATGCTATGCTTCCTCATGATTACAGCGATCCCGAGACTGACGCCGCAGATTTTACAGAGCGCGCCGAAGAAGCAAGACAGCTCGCGCGCGTTCGCATAGCTAGCCAGCAAGTGAGTGTGTGAGTGTCAACTTTATTATTAGAAGGGGTAAGGGATAAGGGTGGCTAAGCTACGTAGGCTTCCAGGCTGTGCTTCACGATGGAGTCTTCAGCTCGTGCCAGGACCCGTGTTTGGATGTCTCGGTCGGTGCTGGAGAGAAGGGCCTCCCATTGTTCGTCGGTGGGGGGTGGCTAGACGAGGTCGGTGGGCGGGGGGTCTTCCGGGCAGCCCCAGAGGATGTGGTTTAAGGAGGCAACGTCGCCGCACAGGCAGCAGCGTGGATCAATGACACCAGGGTGGATGTGCGAATACACTAGCGGGCACGGAAAGGTGCGGGTCTGGAGGCGACGCCAGGCGATCTCGGACCGCTTGGGAAGACTGCCATGTGGGGGTGGGTAGGCGTACCGTTCGAGGCGATAGTGCTGCGTAATGTCGTGGTAGGTGACCAGGGGCTCCGGCACCGGGGCGTCCGACGCGGAGGGGCCCACCACTCGGTCGACGAATCCTCGAGCGTGTTGGTGAGCCGACTCGTTGCCGGGGTGACCCGAGTGGGCGGGAACCCAGACCAGTTCAATGTGACACGGTTCGTCCTCCAGTAGAAGTGGGCGAAGGAGCCGTAAGGTGGTAGGCGAGACGAGACCTCGGGCGAAATTGGAGATGGCGTGCTTGGAGTCGGAGAGTATGACGCTGGCGTCGGTCGAGGTGGCGGCTAAAGCGATGGCCGCCTCCTCAGCCTCGACGACGTAGGGCGTTCGAACGGTGGCGGCCGTGATTATCGGCCCCAAGGGTGCCGAGGGTGCCGAGGAGGGGGAGACGGAGACGACTGCGAAGGCGTCCCCGGGCGAGGCGTATCGGGCCGCATCCACGTAGGCGATGGCCGGGTGGTCGGCGTACTTGGCGTGAAGCATGGCCGCACGGGCTTGGCGACGGGCGTCGTGGTGTCCCGCGAGCATATTCTTGGGTAGCGGGTTGAAGGAAAAGGCTGCCCGAAGAGCGTGCGGTAGTGATACCAGGTCTGGCGGGTGAAAAGACGTGTCATGACCGATGGAAGAGAGGATGTAGCGACCGGCCGGCGAACGATGAAGGCGTTGCACCTGAGCGGTGCGGTGAGCTTCGATCAGTTCGTCGAGCGTGTTGTGGACTCCCAGGCGGAGGAGACGCGCCGTGGACGCGTTGGGGGGAAGGCCGAGAGCAGTCTTGTATGCACGGCGGATGAGGACGTCGACCTTGTCGCGTTCCGATTTGAGAAGACGCGTATAAGGAAGGCCGTACGTGAGACGGGAAACGACGAAAGCGTCGACTAGGCGGAGGAGATCGTGTTCGCGCATGCCGATGCGCCGCGCTCGGACACGAGTGAGCATGCGCGCGGTTTGCTGAACCGAAAGCGAGAGCTGGTCGATGGTGTGAGCATTATGGCGGTTTGACTGTACTATCAGCCCGAGCACCCGGAGATGCGAGACGACGGGAACGGGAGTAGAATTGGCGTGAATCGTGATGGTGGGGTGAGGCGTCTTGTGGCGACGCCGGTCGGGGGGCCGCATGAGGAGGAGGGCGGATTTGGCCGCCGAGCAAGCGAGACCGGCCGCGTGCACGTGACTCGTGACGACGTCAGTTGCGCATTGCAACGTCTGCTCAATGTGCCCGTCGGAGCCAGACGTGACCCAAAGAGTTACGTCGTCCGCGTACAGGGTGTGTTTGAGATCGGGGATACGGTCGAGCTTGTCGGGAAGTGAGCGAAGGGCGAGATTAAAAAGAAAAGGTGACAAGACGGCGCCCTGAGGGGTACCACGAGACCCAAGTGCATACGTGGCAGACGAGAGATCTCCCACGATGATTTCGGCCGTGCGGGCCGTGAGGAAGGAGCGAATGTAGTGGTAGTTGCGAGAGCCAGGGTTGATGGGGGCGAGTTCGGTAAGAATAGCCAAATGGGAGACGTTGTCGAACGCCTTGTGAAGGTCGAGGCTAAGGAGAGCCTTAGTGTCCGAGAAGGTGGGCGGATCGAGAAGGTCGTGGTGGAGTTGCAAGAGGACGTCTTGTGTGGAGAGGTGGGGGCGGAAACCAATCATGGTGTGGGGAAGGAGGTGGTGAGCGTCTGTGTACGTTTGCAAGCGAGCTAGGACGACGTGCTCCATGAGCTTGCCGACGCACGAAGTGAGTGAGATGGGCCGGAGGTTCTCGATTGTGAGTTTCTTGCCCGGCTTCGGGATGAAAGCCACGCGAGCGTGTTTCCACGACTGGGGGAGGTTGCCGGAGCGCCAGCACTCATTCAGGAACGAAGTGAGGGCAAGGACCGAAGGGGCATCAAGATTTCGGAGAAGTTTGTTGGGAATGCGATCTGGACCGGAGGCGGAGGTGGTGCGGAGCTTGTGTAGCGCCGCGTAGACTTCAGCTTCCGTGATATCGGCATCTAGTTCGGGGTTGGGGGCCCCGGAGTAGGACGCGAGAGGGGGAGAAGAGGTGCCAGGGGGTGGCAGCTGGAGGTATTTGGCGGCCAGGTCTGCTATCAGCGACGGTGTGTCACCGGGGTAGGCCCGGACAACGCGTTGTAATTGTTGCCGAGCGACTGACTTGGCGGAAGCAGGGTCGAGGAGGTGGCGGAGGAGATGCCAGGATTGCTTGCAGCCCAGCTGACCGGAGATCCCTGAGCAAAGCTGCTCCAACTGTTGGCGGGCGAGCACAGTTGTGTGATGCTCGATCTCGCGATCGAGGTATGCGATGCGGCGGCGCAGGCGACGGTTGTGACGTTGCTTATGCCGACGGTTGGTCAGGCTCGTGCGAGCGGCTAACAGGTGGGCGAGGCGGGAGTCAATTGCCGGATGGTCCTCCGTGGTGGGGATCGAGGCACTGACCCCGTCGAGGTCCGCCAGTAGCTGGTCGGTCCACATCGAAAGGTCCTCGATGTCGGGGGCGGCAGAGTGCAGCCGGCGGGCTCGGAAGGCATCCCAATCCGTATAGCGGGTCGTGTGTGGGCGCGGCTTGCACGGGGAGGTACGGGCTTGGATGGCGAGGACGTAGTGGTCGCTGCCCAGGGACTGATGTGTATTGGACCAGCGCGCGTCGTGCACGTAACGGCAAAAGCTGAGGTCCGGAGTGGTGTCGCGGCACACGCTGTTGCCGATGCGCGTGGGTTGCGTGGGGTCGGTGAGCAGGGAGAGGTGGAGGTCGTGTGCGAGCTGCCACAGCCTCGTGCCGGGGCCATCGGCCTTGGAGTAACCCCAGTCCGGATGCCTGACGTTGAAGTCACCGAGAACGAGGAGGGGGGATTTGGCTGCTCTCGCTGCAGCGGCACGGAGCAGAGCAACGAGCGACAGGTCTTTGGTGACGCGTGGGGGGGTGTAAACATTAAGAATAAAAAGAGAGGGGTCTTCACGTCGCTGAGGTAGGACCTCGATAAAGACATGGTGGACCGTAGGGAAGGGCAGATCGGCTCGATTGACCGTGAGCGTCCGCCGAGTGAGGATGGCCGTGACGGGATGGGGCAGGGGGTGATGAGCTTCTTGGTCGTGGGCGACGTAACCCGAGAGGGAAGTGGTGGCGTGAGTCTCCTGTAGTACGATGACGTCAGGAGATACCGAGGGGTCCAGTTGTTGAAGGTGTAGAAGGAGGTGGTTACGCTTGGGGCGAAAACCACGGCAGTTCCACTGCCAAACGGTGACGACAGAGCGGTCAGCCATGCTTAGTAGCGGAGGAAAAAGGTATTGCCTCGGCTGGTGCTTGCGACGGTCGGGCGGCAGAGGATGAGGTGGTGCGGACGTGGAGCGGTGGCTTGGCTCGGATGGTTGCGAGCATGGAAGCTTGAACGCTATCGACCTGCTCTTGGAGAGATTGGAAGGACGTGGCGGGGGGATAGGCAGTGAGGTCCGTGCGCATGGCGTTGAGGGCTTCTTGCTGTGCCGTGAGAAGCTGGTATATCGAGTTGAAACGGCTATCCAGCCGTTTTTCGAGGTCCACCAGGGTAGTCTTGATGGCTGCCTGAACCTCTTCGGAAAAGTGGAGAGATGCAAGGGGGGTGTTGGGTCTGCGGCGTTTGCTAGTGCCTCCTTCGGAAGTCTGAACATCCATGTCAGAGGAGGAGGCGATTGAGGAGGGCAGACATGATGGGAGCGTGATGGCTGCCTCGAGCTTCTCCTCAAGAGCTCGCAGTTGGGCTTGGAAGGATTCAATTTGGGTCTTCTGTGCCGCAAGTTGAGCGGTTTGTGCAGTGAGCTGCTGTCGTAGGGAGGCGTTTTCCTGCTGCAGTGCGACAACCTGCGGCGAGGAGGACGCCGAGGGGGCGCCGGGGGGGCCGCGGGACCACGTTGACTGGGTGGGCTTAGAGGCTGGTTTGGGCGCCGCTGGAGCGAGGGGCGGGAAGTCACTGGTCGACTTGGAGGGCGGAGGCGGCGGAGGACCGCGTGCCGTTTGCTTCGGGGGTTGAGGGCGCTGCAAGTAGCGGTGCTTACAGTTGGAACTATGCGTGGAGTGATTCCCGTTGCAAACGATGCAGCGGGGGGTGCAAGTCGGGGGCGAGCCCTCGAGTGGTGGGGGGTGAATGTCGCCGCAACGACGGCACCTGTCCTGCTGTGGCTTGGGGCACACGTCGGTCCGGTGGCCAGTCGAGCGGCAGTTGAAACAGGCCTCCACCTTGTTGTGGAAAGGGAGGAGGCGAAGGTGGACTCCATGGTAGAAGATCCACCGGGGTAGTTTGGGGTCCGTGAGGGTGACCAAGATGTGGGGAGTCTTGCCCATACGGCGGGCACCCACAATAGAAAGTGCAGGATTGCTTGCCTGCAGATCGTCAAGGATGGCTTCATCCGTGAAGTCATCGAAGGCGTGGTAGAGTATGCCCCGTAGGGCGTCGTCCGGCGGTGGGGCGTAGAGGTGGATGGCGAAAGTGGTGCCGGACACCGTGAGGGAAGTGATGCGGAGGTAGGCTTGAGCGCGAGCCGATTCCGCGACGCTGAGCGTAAAGGTGTTGTTGACCGGGTGGATCCGCACCGTGTAGCGAGATGCGGGCGGGGGGTCTTTCAGGCTCGCTGCTTGCAGCAGGGCGGTGTATAAATGCCAAGGCTGGAGTTTGGTGAGGTCGACGGGGGTTTTTGGGTGGCCGACGATGTGAATCGTGTCGGCCGGGAGGCGAGGGAGTGGAGCGTGACGGCGGGGCTGAGGAGGCGAAGCACTTGCCTGCTTCGAACGCGGCGATTTAGCTGCGTCGGCGGCGGCGAGGCGCAACGCTGCGCGGCGTTGCTCTTGGGCGCGGAGGCCTGGCGTCTGCCAGGAAGCATCCGAAAGTTCTTCGGGGGTCACCTCTTGTCCTTGGACAGCGATCTCCATGGCGGTGGGCAGCCGGGAGATGAGCGACGAGGCGGCGGCGGGCGGCCGGGTGGTCGTCCCTTCGTCTGCGCGCTGGTGTGCGGGCAGCCGCACTCGAGCTAGGCCGGATAGGCCTAGGTCGGCGCACGGCATGGTCAAGGGCTTCCCAAAACTCTCCTGGGCCACCCCGGGCGAGTATTGGTATACGATTGGTATCGAAATGGTCCTGACGACTTGCTTCACCCACTCGTGAAGAAACTGTCCGGATAGGGATAAAAGAACCGGCACGAGGGCCGAAAATTGGCGGATCCGACGTGAGGTGCGACTGCTCTCGACGCCGACGCCAGCGTCTCCTCCAGCTAGCCAGCAAGACCGTGATGCCCGACGTTACAATCAGCGCCATCGATGCGTCGTCTACCAGCCCGGCCAAAGACTCTGGGTTTGGGCTCCAGTACGCCGCCGAGGCCTCGCGGAGAAACTTATGCGCTGATACTTCGGACCGTACAAGGTTCTACGACGCCTTAGCGACGTCAACTATGAAGTTCCTGACAGCCCATCCTGCTCGAGGTGCCGTCAGGACCTGCTTGAGACTGTGCACGTGGTGCGCATGAAACCTTATTTTTCTGATTGACATGGACACACTCTGGTTTGCTGGACACCGAATGCTACCCGCCGAGCATCGGGACGACGCTCCTTTTGGAAGGGGGCAAATGCCACGACGCCATCTGTGCTCAACCACGTTGACGATGAAGACGACGACCTCGTGGGTGCAGGCGAGGCACTACAGAAGAAGAAGCCTGGATTGAACGCTTGCCCTAATTCTCTCAGTTAAATACCGCTCACCGCTCTTGTCTCCAGTGAGCCGTGGCAATATATATATATATATATATATATATATATATATATATATATATATATATATATATATATATATGTAAACGAGAACAAAGGGGGTTAACCGAGGGGCCCGATTTTTATAAGTCATATCATGAGAAGCCAACAAACACTGACACCAAGGACAACATAGGGTAAATTACTTGTGCTTAATAAATAAATGACTTGTGCTTCATAACTTGGTGTCAGTGTTTGTTGGCTTCTCATGATGAATGGTAGGAATTGTAGGCGAACGTGACAAATGGTAGAGCAATGTCCCAGTTGCGATGATCGGAGGAAACATACATTGCTAACATGTCAGTTAATGTGCGGTTCAAGCGTTCGGTAAGACCGTTAGTTTGAGGATGGTAAGCGGTAGTAAGTTTGTGTTTAGTAGCACACGATCGAAGTAGGTCGTCTATGAATTTGGCATGAAAGTATCTGCCGCGATCGGTGAGAAGTTGACGAGGTGCACCGTGGTGCAAGATAACGTCGTGAAGCAAGAAAACAGCGACGTATGTGGCGCAGCTGGTCGGTATGGCTCTAGTAATGGCATAGCGAGTTGTATGGTCCGTAGCGACGGCAATCCACCTATTTCCGTCATTTGATATAGGGAATGGTCCGAGAAGATCAACGCCAACGCGAAAAAAAGGGTCGGCCGGTATATCCAAAGGCTGCAACAGTCCGGCGGGAGGCACAGCTGGTGTTTTCCGGCGTTGACACGATTCACACGCGGCAATATAGCACCGGACGGAGCGGTTGAGACGGGGCCAGAACAACCATCGCCGAATTCGGTCATATATATATATATATATATATATATATATATATATATATATATGCGTGTTTGTGTGTGTGTTTGTGTGTGTGTGTGTGTGTGTGAGAGATTCCCGCGGGCACGTTCAAGCAATTTCAAAAATTGCCTATGTCAGATGGCACAATTTTAGTCCGTTAGCTGGTCTACTCGCATAGCCGGATATTTCTTGTACAAAAAATTGACATTCATAGTAATCTAATGACCACAAGTTCTCAATTAAATTTCGAACTTATTAACATATGGCACGTATTGCAATTAACAAATATTAGCGCGTGAGACTGCAAGACATATCCACTTGAAGAAATTGTGCGGATGGCACCATTTACGAGATATGCGCCGTCAAACTTGCGGCAAAAATGCACTGTAGTTCATTATGCAAAAAAGAGGTGAGGCGTGCAGACAGGACTTAAGACTAGAGAAGTGGACAACACGGGGGGACAACACGTGTTGTCCACTGCTCTACTCTTGTGTCCTGTCTGCCCGCCTCCCCTCTTTTTTGCATAATGAATCCTTACCAAGTAGCTCAGCTTTCTGTCGTTCTACACTGTAGTTCCACTTACTTTCTTCACGAAACGGCCTTTTACGCGCTGAAGCACAAATGTAACTGCAAAGCCAATGCACTTATCCGCAAGGTTAGGGAATTACATCTCGAAACTGATGACATCCTGGGAACTCGTTCCAAGTGGACCCGCCTTGCGAACTCCCCGGCTATGATTGTAAATATCGTTATATGACTTATAAACGTGCTACGCAAGATGCACAAGAAAAAGATAAAAGAGGACAGGATAGAGCCCAGAATACCAACTTTTTTTTCAAGATACGACGGAAGGCCGTTATATAGGCAACCTAATCGCATGCATTCAGTGTCCAGCGCATATGAGAGTCTGCCTTAAAGGTATACAAAGAATGGAGCCCTAAGGCGAAGGAAAGGAGCAAGAAGTCAGTGTAAGTTATCACGTATGTCCACAATATCTCCCGCGATGTGAAGAAAGTGGCTAGCAGGTGCGGCGTGAACGTGGTGCTTTCAGCGCCTTGCCAGTTAGGGCATATTTTCTCCCTGATGTCCAAACATAAAAAAAATGTGAGTGCGCGAAGCAACATTTTTCACGAATTGTGCATGCGCTGTTGTTTACGGTATTTCTTTATCTTGTGGGGGTGTGCACGTTGGGCAAACGAGGCGCTGCGTCAATGATGACACGCGAGAGCACCGTCTGGCTGCAAGGAGTAACGATGGTTGCCATTTAGATGTCCATTGCGGGAGTTGCGGCTGCGCACCGCATTTCCACCAAACCGGGGTCATGGCAAAAGCACGCTATGAGATGGAAAGGGAAATTATTGAAGCTTTCTTCATCAGGCAACAGAGGGACAAGTGGGCAGGCAAGCCTTCGATTTTACACTCAGACAGGAAGGTATCTATTTACATGACTGTAAGGTGACCGCCCCCCCCCCCCCTATCGCTTGTAACAGAGGGAAACAAGTAAAAGAATACCCGAAGGCGCATTCGATAACGTAATTTTATTGGTAGCTGGCATGGTCACATTTCGAAATTCGAAATTCCTTATTTGGCAAACGACCGCACCAAGACATATTGTCGAACAGCAGCCTACGCCGAATGCACCCAACCACACGCAGCCGTCAGGTAGGCTCTTTTGACCTGTCCGGTGGGCGTAAGTTTGCGGTCGTGTGCCGCAAGCCACTCGTACTCACGGCGCAGCAGGTCTTTAAAAGAAGAAGATCCGGGCTTTTGTTCCCATCCTCATTGCGCGAGAATCAGTGCCAGCTGTCGAAGAATGACACCGTAGAGTGCACTGTATTCAATGTGATGGAGTCCGCGTCTAATATTTGGGGGAGATATGGGGTTCTCCTCCGTACTCTTGGGACAAAGGAACGACAACACAGTAGTGCAAACAATCACAAGGGCATTTATTGCACCTTTCATTGATCAATGCCTGCTAGCCGAGTTGCTATCCACAAAACGTGCCGATGGGCGCGCGACAAATCTAGAAGTCCGACTCACCGCGACCGGATACCGAGCGAATATGTTCGCCCCATGCGGGATCCCAACGCCTGGTCATTCACGTGTATGGTCACGCGGACGGTGGCGCGTTCCAAGGCGGCCACGCGAGGCGGTCTCACAGAAGCATGGGTCGGCGGCGCGCGGAACGTCCACGCTGTTCACCGACCCGCCGGGAAAGAGCCTGTTCTCCCCTGCGCCCCCAAGTAACCCTGCCGTGAGGCGGCGTTAGCAGCGCAACACTCGCGCCATCTCTCGCACTGCGCCTCAACCACATCGACCGCCTGCGGGCATCACGCAGGCCACGCCGCGAAGCCGGATTACAGGAGACGCGCCATGCGGGAAAAACATATCAGGGGACGCGCGAGAGTCGCGCATCCCCACATCCCCCCAACCTTAAATCACCACATATTCCGGCGATACATGTCCGACGGTCTAACATCAACGCGTGCTTCGCGAACAAGGTAGAACATTCAACAGTGGCCGCGCCGAGGAAATGTCCAAGCTGTCCATAGCATGCGAGCCGACATTGTTCCTGAGTACACCGCTGGCGTCCGCCGGTCACAGCAGCAGCTTTGCAGACTCGACGGCACGATTCCAGGCCAGGACTCCGGAAACAACGACGCAGTAGTCGGTACGAGCAAGCGTCGCTCGCGCCGACGCGCCCTGCTGGCAAGAGCCGCCGTAGCTGTCGGTGACCGCCGGCTCCTTTGTCCGCCGCCGAGGGTTGTGAGCTGGATGCAGGAGGCCGCCGAAGTCGCTGCGCCGAACTGGCCACAGCATCACCATCGCCCGGGGTGACTCGATCCTAGTCCGGGGCAGCAGCGCTGTGCATGCGACAGCAAGCCAGGGGCAACTCCAATCACGCTGCGTACACTCAACACACTCGGCAAACACTAAAGTAGTGCAAGGGAGAGGAATTCTGCATGCGCATCGCCCACGTGGTAGGATGTTCAACTCGGCTAGGAAAAGATCGGGCAGCTACTCAGATGCTAAGTTCACGTGAACGAAGCTCGCTTCCTTGAGTCGAACGAGTAATTTCAATTCGTGCGAGGCTAAATAGAATGAGGGAAGCAAATTGCAACACCTTAACGCCACGGTCCACCAGGTTGTGTCCCTCCACGTGCCACAGGCAGCTTCGTAAAGCCTTAGGCCTAAAGCGTCTATACCCTGACAACAACCGGCATCCAAAAACAACACCCAAAATGAGCGCTAAACAGGCAGCCGCAAGTTGACGTCAGCTCTGTGAGGTGGTCCTACTCCGCTCGGTGCACACAGCATCCGAGTTGACCGCGCCCACCGTGCCAGACGGTGTCGGAGCGTCCGGTGCCAGGCCGCAATACCAGTCAGCCCGTAGTGGCACCCGTGGCCCGCGGCCACCCGGCTCCCAGAGCCGCGACTTCATCAGAGTCAAAGAGATAGAAGAGGCTATTTACATATGAAATTCGGACCACCCACGATGCTTCCGTACTCACTCGCTTCAGGCTTGCCACTGCTCTGCGGGCGCTCACTCTCGCTCTCCCAGGATGCAGACCACATGGCTCTCGTACTGACGAATGTCATTAAAAAAAAAACACTTGCGAAAAGGCTTAGCATGTTAAGTTCAAACACACTACAGCCACCGTCGCCTCGCTCAAGAAAGCACGCCGCCGACGCTAGCGATCAAAATCCACGCTAGGCCTACGCTTCGGTTCAAACAAAGGTCTCCAACGAAGCAAAACTGTTAAAACTATCGTCCGATGCCCCAAGAGGTCCACGTTGGGCAGCCAGATGTGGGAGATATGGGGTTCTCACCCCATACTCTTGGGACAAAGGAACGACAACACAGTAGTGCAAACAATCACAAGGGCATTTATTGCACCTTTCATAGATCAATGCCAGGTAGCCGAGTTGCTATCCCCAAAACATGCCGATGGGCGCGCGACAAATCTAGAAGTCCGACTCACCGCGACCGGATACCGAGCGAATATGTTCGTCCCATGCAGGATCCCAACGCCTGGTCATTCACGTGTACGGTCACGCGGACGGTGGCGCGTTCCAAGGCGGCCACGCGAGGCGGTCTCACAGAAGCATGGGTCGGCGGCGCGCGGAACGTCCACGCTGTTTGCCAATCCGCCGGGAAAGAGCCTGTTTTCCCCTGCGCCCCCAAGTAACCCTGCCGTGAGGCGGCGTTAGCAGCGCAACACTCGCGCCATCTCTCGCACTGCGCATCAACCACATCGACCGCCGCGGGCATCACGCAGGCCAAGCGGCGAAGCCGGATTACAGGAGACGCGCCACGCGGGAAAAACATATCAGGGGACGCGCGAGAGTCGCGCGTCCCCACATATTTCAGACCCGAATCACCCTGTAACTGACGACCAGGCATCTCGCTAATACGTGCAGTCGCTTGACAGCTGCCGAGCGCTGGCGCAGGACACACGGCCTACTTGACCTTTGTTCAATACTTGCCGACATTCTCGCCTTATTTCGCACCATTGCGTTTCAGCTGAACTGCTTAAACAGCTAATTTATTTGTACCAAAATTTGGCCACCCTGTAAACGTTATGGTTTCTTATTTTTAAGTCATCTTTTATACTTAGGCTAATGCTGTCCTGAAATTTCAAGCGGTTTCACCTTTCCAAAAATGCCCGCTTTTTGTCGGCCTCTGTTCATATTTTGGAGGATCTTTATTAGACGTGGAAACCATTGCATGGCCCCTTGACCAAGCTGCTCAAAAAGTCATTTTATATCCCTGAGGTCTTGTGCAAGCTTCAGCCGTCTTGCCGTTCATCAACCTCCTGATTTCCCTGTCACCTGTATCCAAATTTGACGACTCCAATCCCGTGGAAGTTGCCAACGATATAATGTACATGGGATTAAAGCCATTTAAATCAATTCTACTGTGGATACGACAGCCGCTTTTTCTCACTGTGAATGGAAATATTGCGTTATTGAGCGCCATTCTTAAGCATTTAAATTGATAGTAAAAAAATTATGCGGATCCCACGTATGTGCAAATCGATGTATGCAAAGCTTTCTGTGTTTTTTGTCATTGTCATACGTAATCTCCACAGAGTAGTCAGGTACCCTCTAATGAAATGCTGTCAATGTTTGCCTAATTACGCCCGCCAGCGTGATGCAAATAAACGTAACTTCAACTCATTTTCTCAGAAATAAACGCTGAATGAAACGCTGACGTCATCCTGAACAAGATCAACACGCGCCGTAGTGCTCGATCTTATGATGCCCCTCCCCTATTCGTCAGCTTATATTCGTGATTTAGTTATTTTTCTGGGGGGGAGGGGCACTCTAGCCATTACGCTACCACTTCCCACCACCAATTTCTGTTTGCCTGCCTTCCCACTCGTTTTTGCTGCAGACGCAAACAGAACGGATGCAGAAACGAAAAAAAGTAAAGATTGCTTGAGCCACCAGCTGACACATGACCTTAACTTTGACAGGTTATTCTCATTGGAGCGCATGTAGGCTTGCGGCTGCGTGAAGATTGTGGGTCGCCTTAGTTTTATTGTAAATTTGCTTTCACCGACTCTTTGCAGCTAGAACTGAAACGCCGGACAAAAATTAGAGCTACCGTTGAATATTTTTCTAGGTTTAAACCAAAAACGCTCATTTACACAAATAGTGATTTTTTAAAGACATTTTCGAGGTCATGTCGTGTCAATACGGGCCGGCACCACGTATCGACGAAAGGGCATCACAGTACCGATGCACGCGGCAGGTTACTGAATAAACAAAACAGGAAACGACTGTTTATCAGTTCTGGTAGCATATCGTGCACAGAAAACAAGGCACCCACCACCATGACATTTTTTTTTTTTTACAACAGCGACACACAATGGCTGACTGATATACTTCCTAAAGGGGTTTAACGTTATTTTTCATCGCAGAACCGCCAACACAGTCTCCGTGGCGCGTATACCGTAGCCACGTACTGTAGCCGCGCTCCTTTTCCTCTAACAATATGGCCGCCGGCGGCTTCACGCGCTCCCGTAGGCGGCGCATTGGACTGTTACTCCAGAAATTTAAATACATAACCGCTTTGCGTAGAAACGACGGCATGATTGTTAACATATTGTTGGCTTGGATATGTTTGGCACGAGGCCCAAGACGGTACCTTGTCTTCTAACGCGTTCTTATGTTTGCGTTCGCCTCTCTGTCTTGAAGGGACGCGTACCGTAACATGCTGCAATGGTGCTTGCGTTGAGCGTATGTAAGGCGAGAAACGCGGTACTAAAATATCTGTTCACTAACTTGTGCAGTAAACCCATGTTTATAGTATTAGCGCAATAGTCAGAGTCACGAGTATGGCAACCGTAACCGCAAGCGTCACGTTATGGTCGTAACTTGTCGCGACAGCGTAGTTGTAATCCACAGACCCTGCCACTAAGGAATACGTGGCGAGGCATGGCTGATGAATAAATAATTGCGAAGATTGGTTTTCAGTAAAGGTTTGTTACCAAGAACGGCGGGAGCTTTTACTGCCGCAAAATACCGATGCTGGGCGGTGACTCCAATCATTTAATCGGCACATCACACATCTACACTGGAATTCAACTGGTTTCACCAACTCTCGCTTATATTCTTTCGACCCTAAACTGCGACTTCGCCTGCCACCCGGGCTCCAGCTTTTCCTCTTTGTCCCCCGCTTCTTTCCCAATCTGCTGAGATGTGCTTCCACTGATGCTGGCTCCTTTTTCTCAATAAATGAAGGCATTTCTTACTGCAGAAAATAGCGTGTCTTTATCTCCATAACCACCCTATCTCTTACCTGGACTCTCCCATCGCAAAACAAAGCTGCTGTGTTGCAAATGGCTGGGCGTCACATACACAATTTTCTAGGAATGGTCAGTAGCACGGCGGGCAATTTTCGATGCGTGACGAGGCAGTGTATAGAATGTCTTCTCTGCCATATCCACACTCAGTGCTCTGCTTCCTGAGCTACTATTAACCGCTACTACGAAGTACGAAATGAGAGACCTAGCTGCGCTGGTCGCGGGCAGCTCTTTTTGGATTCGTGATGCGTCGATTTAAAATATATAGATTTCATATCTAAGCTTAATGACAGCGTATAGGCGAGGTGAGTTACGGTAGTTCGTTAGTTTGGACTAACGACGCTCTTCACGCAGCACTTTCGTCTTATGCGTGTTTGCGAACAGGAATAAAAGACAGGAGGGTAACACGCCTTCCTGAAATGAAACATTCGGAATAACTCTTTGTTTGACGGGTAAACATATGTCGAGGGTCACCGATACGAACCACCTGCAAGTCTGTATCAGCTTGCAAAGGGGAACTCAGATGAAAAGTTGTCAAGCGGATAGGCTTTTAATTATCTATGCTATACTATATCTGCTATGCTATATCTCTATCGACATTCTTTACCATGAGGTGAAAGCCAACTAATAAGCATTTGAATTTTCTGTGTTATTAAAGCCTCCTGTTAATAAAAGGTTGCTGTGCTTTACAGCCTCCTAAAATAAAAAGTAAGGTATCAAAAATAAATTGGTGCAATAAATGTGTAAACGCAGACACAAGAAAATGCCTAGTCCGTTTTCCAGTATTCACTCAGTGAAGATGGAGCACCTCTATAATCTCACGTTGTAGTAATGTCAAGAACAAAACACTTCCAAAATATTGAGTCACGAATATAACTCATTATAAGGTGAGCTTGCGCTGGAAAAGAAATAACACTCAAAGCACAACGATGGCTTTCGCAAAGTGCTTCCTCTGATTCCGATCTACGGATCAACGCGTCGGTTCGTCAGATTGCAATGCTCGTACATTGCAGCGCAATCTCGGGTCCTCAAATGTGATGGAGAATGTACGCTAGTATTGGCTTCACGTGTGCAATCTGATAAGATAACGCTCTTTCGCTATTGAGCCCGTGACAACACACTGGATATTCGAAACGTATGCAAGTGCATCTTGAGCTAACATATAACTTTGCAACTGTGGTTAGACGCTAAAAAAAGCACACACCCCTCCCCAAGAAAAAAAAGAGAGAATACAGTTGCTTTCAATATTAACTGAAACATAGTGCTTTTTGTTGAAAAGGGACCCCCAACACTGCACATTGGCGCAACCATACAGGAAATTCAAGCGCGAGCCATTTTCCAATTACTGGTATTTATCAAACCAACATATCGTGGCTCAATGTAGCCCTGTAGTCCAGGGGCCAGTTCTACCACGGGTACTGTGTCCGAGCTCATATTTCATGTCAGCATTATTATCACAAAATGAGAGTATTTTTTCTCTAGATCTTATCGTTAGACAGCTAAAATACGTCCAAGAAAACCCTGATCTAACTTAATATTTCAGCCCTTTTTGTTCTAACGTACATATTCGTGCTGATCCATATGTTACAAAGTGCTGAAAATGTACCCAATGCTTTCCTCCAGGCAGACGTTTTTATTCATCATGATGCCAGGAAACCTAGCCTGATGCCACCAACGCTCAGAAACCTAATCAGGAGCGCGCACAATGTTCTCGCACACTTTGTGGGGTTTACCGTGGCGCTGAAGTGCTTCTTGTATATTATATGACAATCGGTTGTAAAGGCAGACGTGCAAGGTTGGGCACATGTGCTTAAGCTCATGAAGTTGATTTGTGCCAAGATAACCTGTCCAAGCTTTCACACTTACTTTATAAAAAGTCTACAGCACCATCAATATGCCGGCTGCTTTTAACTGCACGAAACAAAACTATTGAAACGTTACAAACAATGTTAACATCATTTTATCATTCGAGTGTTCAGATTGGTAACCTCTAGATGCGGAGTAAGTTGAGAAGTTGTTTGCGTAATTAACAAAGCTACGTTAATTAAATTTTCAGTAATGGTTCTTACGTAGCTAAAGAAAATGAGCAGTTTGGAACCCGTCCTCGAGATTATGCAGCCAAGCGAAAAACTTTCCACTAAACATGCTTCTGTAAAAGCCATGCGAACTAAAATTTGCAAGTAAACACTCTTGGAAGGCGTAACTGACGCAGAAAAAGAGCATCTGTAACGCCACAGAAAGAACAGCACTTCACGACGGCACGCAAAGGAGGAACCACACACACACTGCGCTAACAACTTCAAGCGCTGTTCTTTAGGTGATAATGAAGCAACTAGACCATCAGCCATTCCAAATCTGTAAAGTCAACCTGACCATATCTAGCCTTTTGTGATGCTGTCATCAATAGTATGGCCCCGTGAACATGTTCCCCGTGGCCGTGTAGTCGCGTTCCATTTTTATTCATGCTGTTTTCTCGAAGGCAAGCAGTTAAAAGCTTTACCCCCGTATTCACAAACGCACCTCGACTCGACCCTCCACTCGATATGCTCTTTGAGTGCGGTTTTTCGTTTCACAAATTGCCCTCCACTCGAGACGCGCCTTGAGTGAAGGAAACCTCGAGCGTTTTACTCGAGAATGTCAAGGTAGCCTCACAGCTACCTTGAATCGCCCCTTGAGTGAAGTTAGTGCGTAAACATGGCAGCCTTGTTATCTATCGCTCACCTCCTCAGCATTTTGGGATGGACGCCAGTTGCCTCCGTAGCTTTTGTTTAGTTAACGATGCTACGCATTTTCAAAGGCTTCCTTTTTTGAACCGGTGCAATCTTCTGGGGCGCTTCGGCAACAGAACTATTCCACTGCGGCGCCGAGACAGATCGGCCGTCCTGTCAAGAAGACTGCGAGCTAGTGCAGTGACTGTCGTATTACTCCTGGCATGAGCAAGTTGTTGACCTGCATACAGGTATTCTTCGCGTGAGTGCTCCAAAACTACTATTGGCGCCAGAGCATACACGTGTTACTCGCCGCTGATCGTTCAAGGCCGCATCAGTTCAAGCACGGCGCGATACATAACTGCGGCGGACTCCAAACCTATGAAAGGAAAACAACAACGAAGATTCCTGTGATCAGTGCGTGTACTGCCTGTGTGCGTGTGTTGCATGTGCAAGCGCCAGCAGTCTCCCGCGTTCGCACGGTTTGTACTCGGGTAGATCGTCACTGACTATTCTAATTCAAGGACGGCGAAGCACACCGCAGCAAAGCGATCATCTCTATAAACGAGCAGGTGCGTTCACTTCAATTTTTTTCAATTTTCTTGAATTCCATGCAGCTTGTTGCGCTAGGGAAAACAAAATAATGTACTGTAATTTTAAATGGACAGTGTGTAGTTGGTGGAATTTAAAGCCGTAACCAATAATTACGTGAGCCTTGCTTCAAAATATTCAGTTTAACTATATAGCTTACCATGCCGACGAACATCCGAGCCCAACAAGGAAGGGGCCAGTTATGAAACGGCATTCAGAACTATACCTGCATGTATACACAGGCGAATGGAATGTTTTATTTGAGTAAAAAACACAAGAGCAATGCAACAGAGTATACTTTTTGCAAATCACACTATTTTTTATTGTGATAAGAAATGATGTAGCAGTGCAGTGACAGATCCTAGTACAGACATTGTCAGCAAGCGGTAGCAGATATATCTCGCATATCTTTGTTGCGAGCATTCCAGCTCTGTAGACGGTTCATTATGGAAGTGTTAAATCGCTGTATGTCGGTGTGGCTTCAGACTTCAGTCTGTGTCATCGTCCGTTAGCATGCTATGGCCGAAGCTGCTCGCAATATTACGTCACCATTTACTGGCCACCAGGCCAGGTACACCCTTGGGAATGACATATACAGTACTTGCAGTTAGTTTCCAAAGTAGTCGCCTATGGCGGTTATCCACGTGCGTGAAGCAAGAACGCTATTTAAAATTATTGTGCAGTAATATATGCGGGATTTGTATGTTCTCCACATTCTCTACCATGTTGCCGTTGCACCTTTATTATATAGCCGCAATGTAGACTAGCAGCTATCGAACGCATAAAGGCTATCCACATACTCAAAGACCTCGCGCACAACTCCTGACACTTAGTTGTATTCAACAGTTGTGCGACTGCCCAGGACATCCTTAACGAATGTTACATAACACATTATGAGGTTTTACTTGCCAAAACCACGATTTCATTGAGGCACGCCGTAGTGGAGGGTTCGGGAATAATTTAGACAACTTGGGATTTTTTAACGTGCGCCTAACCCTAAGTACGCGGGTTTTCGCATTTCACACCCATTGAAATACGGCTGCCGTGGTTGGGATTCGATCCCGAGACCTCGTGATTAGCAGCCGAACCCAATAAAAGTTAAGCAACTACGGAGGCGAAGGAATTTGTGCAGTAGGAGGAAGGTGACAGCCGGCACGTGAGACAATGTGTTCTCATCCGCATTGCGCGAGAATCGGTACCATGTGTCGAAGAATGACACCGTAGAATGCACTGTATTCAATGTGATGCAGTCCGCGTCCAATATTTCAGACCCGCATCATACTGTAACTACTGACGACCAGGCATCTCGCTATTACGTGCAGTCGCTTGACAGCTTCCGAGCGCTGGCGTCGGCCACAGGACCTACTTGACCGTTGTTCAACACTTGCCGACACTCTCGCCTTATTTCGCACCATTGCGTTTCAGCTGAACTGCCTCAACAGCCAATTTATCTGTACCAAAATTTGGCCACCCTGTCAACGTTATGGTTTCTTATTTTTAAGTCATTTTTTTATATTTAGGCTAATGCTGTCCTGAAATTTCCAGTGGTGTCAACTTTCACAAAATGCCCGTATTTTTGTCGGTCTCTGTTCATATCTTGGAGGATTTTTAATAGACGTGGAAATAATTGCGTGGCCCCCTGACCAAGCCGCTCAAAAAGTCATTTTATATCCCTGAGGTCTTGTGCAAGCTTCTGCCTTCTTACCGTTCATCAACCTCCTGATTTCATTGTCAAATGTATCCCATTTTGACGACTCCAATCCCACGGAAGTTGGCAACGATGTAATGACCATGGGATTAAAGCCATTTAAATGAATTCTACTGTGGCTACGACAGCCGCTTTTGCTCACTGTGAATGGAAATATTGCGTTTATGAGCGCCATTCTTAAGCATATAAATTGACAGTCAAAAAATTATGTGGATCCCATGTATGCGCGAATCGATGTAAGCAAATCTTTCTGTGTTTGTTGTCATTGTCATACGTGATCTCCAGAAAGTAGACAGGCACTCTCTAATGAAATGCTGTCAATGTTTGCCTGATTACACTTGCCATTGTGATGCAAATAAACGGAACTTCAACTCATTTTCTCAGAAATAAACGCTGAATGAAATGCTGACGTCATCCTAAACAAGATCAGCAAGCGCCGTAGCGCTCGATCTTATGATGTCCCTATTCGTAAGATTATATTCGTGGTTTATTTTATTTTTTGGAGGTGGGGAGGGGCGATGTGCTCTTGTACCCTAGAAACGTCCCTCGGACGTCTCTGATGTGCTCGTTTTTATTCTCAAGTACCCAAAGAAAACTCTCATCGCTGCAACTTCATGATGTCCTGGTGGCATGTCACCATGGCGTGTCGCGCAAGTATGACCACGCTGATCCATTTGGGTTGGCATATACTATTTTGTGCGTAATACTTCGCCACATTCATGTTTCAAACTATGCCAGAGCTCGAAAATTGCGGCCAACTCACTACGTCCCTTTCCTCTTTTTACTTCCGCAAAGTGTGTGTTTATCGCTGTGGTTACCAAATACGCCCAGCGGTATGCTACCACTCAAGCCTTTCTGGCGGCTGAGCAACTGAAGTCGCAGGCTTTATTCAAAACGCCGTTGACGTTCAATATGACTATCCTCAATTACTTTTCGCGGACTTCGCTCACCGCCTTCTCTCCAGTGTCATCTCTTACACTACTTGCTCCTGCTAGACACAACACGAACACGCAACGACCTCAATGAAGTATCTATTACACGCTAGTTGACACGCTGTCGATGTATATTCCCGCTTAGCACCTGGATGGGAGCGTGGTCCTGAATATGGTGACATTATCCGTCTACAACCTCGCTCAACAACACCGCTCGTTACTCATCACATTTTTTTTGTTGACAAGAGCATAGTGTATTTCCTCTGAATGTGCTTTCGGCTTTAGGTGTGAACTTGCACGCCCGCTTATTCTGTTACGTTGACGGCAACCGTTGTCGTCAGGCTGCCTCCTCATTCTGAGCTTCGCAGTCACCAGAGAGCACAGAAAGCTGTCTTCACAAACAAACCACCGGTATTCGGGCCCATCTCCTAAGTGCCTTTGGGAGATGGGCACGCTAACCATTACGCTACCACCTGCCTCCACCAATTTCTGTCTATCTGCCTTCCCACTTCACGTTCTTGCCGCAAACGCAAGCAGAAGGGATGCAGAAACGAAAAAAAAAAGTAAAGATTGCTTGAGCCGCCAGCTGACACATGACCTTAACCTTGGCAGGTTATTCTCATTGGAGCACATGTAGGCTTGCGGCTGCGTGCAGATTGTGAGTCGCCTTAGCTTTATTGTAAATTTGCTTTCACCGACTCTCTTCAGCTAGAACTGAAATGCCGGACAAAAATGAGACCTACCGTTGAATATTTTTTTCTTGTTTTCTAGGTTTAAACCAAAAACTCTCATTTACAGAAATAGAGATTTTTTAAGGAATGACATAAGGATACTATATTTGGAGGTCATGTCGTTTTGTCAATACGGGCCGGCACCACGTATCGACGAATAGGCATCACAGTGCCGATGCACGCGGCAGGTTACTAAATGAAGAAAACTGGAAACGACTGTTTTTCAGTTCTCTCAACACATTGTACACAGAACACAAGGCACCCACCACAATGACATTTTATTTTTGACAACAGCGACACACAGTGGCGGACTGATATACTTCCTAAAGGGGTTTCATTTTATTTTTTCATCTCAGAACCGCAAGCACAGGTTGCGTCGCGCGTATACCGCAGCCACGCGTACTGTGGCCGCGCTCCTTTTCCTCTAACAATGTGGCCCCCGGCGGCTTCACGCGCTCCCGTAAGTGGCGGATTGGACTGTCACTCCAGAAGTTTAAATACATAACCTCTTTGCATAGAAACGACGGCATGATTGTTAACATATTGTTGGCTTGGTTATGTTTGGCACGAGGCCCAAGACCCTGTATTCTAAAGCGTTCTTATGTTTACGTTCGCGTCTCCGTCTTGAAGGGACGCGTACCGTAACATGCTTCAATGGTGCTTGCGTTGAGCGTATGTAAGGCGAAAAACGCGGTTCTAAAATATCTGCATGTTCACTAACTTGAGCAGTAAACCCATGTTCATAGTATCCGCGCAGTATAGTAGTAGTATAGTAAGAATCACGAGTATGCCATCCGTAACCGCAAGCGTCACGTTATGGTCGTAACTTGTCGGGACAGTGTAGTTGTAATCCACAGACCCTGCCACTAAGGCATACGTTGCTAGGCATGGCTGATGAATAAATAATTGCGAAGATTGGTTTTCAGTAAAGGTTTGTTACCAAGAACGGCGGGAGCTTTTATTGCCGCAAAGGACCGATGCTGGGCGGTGACTCCAATCATTTACTCGGCACATCACACATCTACACTGGAATTCAACTGGTTTCGCCAACTCTTGCTTATATTCTCTCGCCCCTAAGCTGCGACTTCGCCTGCCACCCGGACCCCAGCTTTTCCTCTTTATCCCCCGCTTCTTTCCCAATCTGCTGAGACGTGCTTCCACTGATGCTTGCTCCTACTTTTTCTCAATAAATGAAGGCATTCATTCATGCATTACTAAGTTACTGCAGAAGATAACGTGTATTTTTCTCCACAACCACCCTGTCTCTCACCTGGACTCTCCCATCGCAAAACAAGGTTGCTGTGTTGCAAATGGCTGGGCGTTACATATACAACTTTCTAGGAATGGCCAGTAGCACGGCGGGCAATTTTCTTTGGGTGACGAGGCAGTATATAGAACGCCTTCCCTGACACATCCACATTCAGTGCTCTGCTTCGTGAGCTACTGTTAGCCGCTACGACGAAGTACGGTGTGAAAGAAACCTAGCTGGGCTGGTCGCGGGCAGCTCTTTTTGGATTCGTGATGCGTCGATATAAAATATGTATATTTCTTATCTAAGCCTAAATGACAGCGATATAGGCAAGGTGAGTTACGGTAGCTCGTTGGCTTGGACTAACGACGCTCTTCACGCAGCACTTTCGTCTTATGCGTGTTTGCGAACGGGAATAAAAGACAGGAGGGTAACACGCTTTCCTGAAATGAAACATTTGGAATAACCCTTTGATTGGCGGGATGTGTCGGGGGTCCCCGATACGAACCACCTGCAAGTCTGTATCCCCTTGCAAAGGGGAACTCAGATGAAACGTTGTCAAATGAATAGGCTTTTATTTATCATACGTATATCTTTATTGAAATTCCTTACCATGAGGTGAAAGCCGACTAATAAGCATTTAAATTTTCGGTGTTAATAAAACATCCTGTTAATAAAAGGTTGCTGTGCTTTACAGCCCCCAAAATTAAAAGGTAAGTTATGAAAAATAAGTTGGTGCGGTAAATGTGTAAACGCAGACGCAAGAAAAGGCCTAGACCGTTTCCCAGTATTCACTCAATGAAGATGGAGCCCCTCTATACTCTCACGTTCTAGTAATGTCAAGAACAAAACACTTCCAAACGAGTAAATCACGAATGTTGCTAATTATAAGATGAGCTTGCGCTGGAAAAGAAAACTAAAACATAACGATGGCTGCGCGCAAACTGCTTCCTCTGATTCCGATCTACGGATCAAGGCGTCGGTTCGTCAGATTGGAATGCTCGTACATTGCAGCGCAATCTCGGATCGTCAAATGTGATGGAGAATGTGCGCCAGTATTCCCTTCACGCGCGCAATCTGATAAGATAACGCTCTTTCGTTATCGAATCCGTGACAACATACTAGATATTAGAAGCACAAGCAGGCGCATCTTGAGCTAACTGATAGCTTCGGAACTGTGGTTAGACGCTAAAAAAAGCACCCTCCACCCCATAAAAAAAGAAGAGTTTCTTTCAATATTAGCTTAAACATAGTGCTTGCGGTTTAAAAAGGGCCCCCAACACTGCACAGCGGCGCCGACATACAGGAAATTCAAGAGCGAACCACTTTCCAATTACTGGTATTTATCAAACCAGCATATAGTGGCTCAATGTAGCCATGCAGTCCAGGGGCCAGTTCCACCACGGGTACTGTGTCGGAGCTCATACTTCATGCCAGCATTAATTGTCACAAAATTACCGTGTTTTTTTCTTTAGGTCTTTTCATTAGACAGCTAAAATACATCCAGCGAAACCCTCGCCTTAATTTTTCAGTACTTTTCGTTCTAACGTAAATATCCGTGCTGATCCATATGTTACAAAGTACTGAAAATATACCCAATGCTTCCTCCAGGAAGCTGTTTTTATTCCTAATGATGCCTTCCAAACCTGTGCAGTCAACCTGACCACATCTAGTAGCCTTTTGTGATGCTGTCATGTATGGCCCCGTGAACATGTTCCCCATGGCCACATAGTCGCGTTCCATCTCGAAGGCAAGCATTTTAAAGTTTTAGTGTCAATACGGCAGTGAACGTGTGCCGCCGAAAGTTTGCTTGGTCGAAGAAGTGATGCATGATGGAATGATGGTGCAGATCTAGCGCGTCGCTGGCATCACAATGCGCTGCCGCCGAGGGAAGGAAGGTAACGAAAGTGAACAGCTTGGTAGCATGCTCAAGGAGCTGTGCCGATGGTGGCGGTGCCATCATGATGAAATCTGAGGCGGTGATATTGATGGCTGAGGCGTTTTCTTCTTTTATTCCTTTTTTTCCAACGAAGTGGTTAATAGTAAGCTTTAACTCTCGCCCAACTCCGACATGGCCTATTGAAATAGATGTAAAACGCCGAAACACTTGTCTGAGATAATCCCTGGGCCGATATTAATTAAATTTGCTGGATTCGAGAGAGACAGGTAAATTCTAGTGACTATTGGAAGCGGAATTTCAATTTAGGGCTTGAATTCGGATAAAAGATTTTCAAAAATTCGAAAGTGCGAAAAATACAGAAGCACGAAGTTTACAAATTAATAACTCCGTATCAAGAACTGATATCGCGGTTCTGTAAGCAGCATCATTTAGACAATTCAAAGCGGACAAATCCAATATGCCGATTTATATCTTACGTGAAGTCGTTACGTTGTGGACAAGGGTTGTGGAAAAGTTGTATTTCCACGTTACTAATTTTTTTTTAGATTCATGCGTAATAAATAAATTTTGTCCGCTTTAGATGTGCTGTTAGATGCAATGTAGAGAATTGTGATATCAGTTTTCATTGCCTAAAGACAGAGTTGTAAACTTGATGGTTTCGCTTTCTGAAAATTTGCGATTTTTGTCAATCTTTAATAAACAAATGATGACCTAAATCAAAAACTCTAAAACAGTCACTAGACTTTAAGTTTTTCCTTTAAGTGCAACAAACTTTGTAAAATGTGATCCAGTGGTTGTGGAGAAAAACGAATTCTGCTTTTACATGTATTTAGATAGGACCACCAGAGCTAAAGATTCCTTTTAAGGGCTACTTTCCCCACTATCGCGTCCGCGTGTAGAGCAAAATCCCGAAGATAGCGTCATACCAGCCTGACCCGCAGCGGAGGTGAAGCAAGCGTTCAGCGCTCCCCATACGTGGGTTGATACCGAATGTAACGCCATGGCAGGCCGATCTGCGGCGGAGGTGAAGCAGGCATTAAGTACTCTCCATACGTGGGCCGATCCCGAAGACAGTGCAATGCGGGGCCCACATACGGCGGAGGTGCAGTTCGCCATTGCCCTCCTACAGAGTGGGAGGGCACTGAGATTTTTTCCTTATCAAACATAAGGTCACCGACGGCGAAACCAGGGACACCAAAGCCATCCTCGGGCTCGACCTAAAAGCGCCTTCGACAAAGTGACGCACTCTGCCATCCTCGCGCAGGTATCCCATCTAAACCTAGGGGAGTGGTCATACGAATATTTCAAAGACTTCTCACCGGCAGAACGGCGGAGCTCAGAGCCGGTGACCTGAAGACGGATGAGAAGACATTAGGGAGCCAGGGCACTCCCCAAGACACCGTTATCTCACCCATGCTATTCAACCTTGTTATGATTCAAGTTGCCAAAAGACTATGACAGCTTGACGGACTGAAGCACACGATATACGTGGACGACATTACGCTGTAGGTGGACGGGGGCAGTGATGCCCGCATGAAATCCACACTACAGACGGCCGTCGACACGAACGAAGAAAGCCTGGAATGTACGGGACTGCGTTCCTCGCCAAGTAAGTTGGAGCTCCTGCTTTACCAACCGATCAAAACGCACAGAATCAAGGAGCAAAGGAAACACGAAAAGATCAAGATCCGCACCAGCGATGGTAACACAATACCGACGGTCAGCAAGATCCGAGTCCTGGGCATGACGATCGAAGCGCTCAGCAGGAACGGAGACACCGTCACCCGCATCGTGGGTAACGCGGCCAACGCCATCAGACTGCTCAAGCGCGTTACCACCGAAAAGGGAGTCGTGAAAGAGGAAAACTTCATCAGACTCATACACTCCTTCGTACTCTGCCACGTAGTGTCCGTGGCAGCGTTCCACAAGTGGATGAAAAGCGAAAAGAACAAGCTAGACATCCTAATCCGGAGGGACGACAAGACACCCCTCGGTCTACCCGAAACTACCAAAACGAAACGTCTCCTCCAGCTGGGTATACACAACACGCTGGACGAGATCTCCGAAGTGCAAAGAGCCGCTCAGTTTGAAAGGCCGGCAGAAAGATCCTGTGCAGTCTAGGCATCGGTTATCACGAGCATCAGGGACCAAAATACCCCATCCCCGACCACGTACGACGGAACGTGCGGGTTGACCCCTTGCCGAGGAACATGCACCCGGAATTCAACGGAGGCAGAAGACGCGCTAGAGCCAAGGCACTGACGGACCTGCACGTGGAATACACCGGTGCCAGATACGTGGATGCAGCCGAATATGCCGGCCGCAACGGCTTCGCGATCGCGGTGGTCGACTCCGGAGGCAATGTGCGGGCGACCGCCCACCCATCGAGCAAGCACGTGGAGGAAGCAGAACAAATAGCCATCGCCCTGGCCATCGCAGACCGAGAATGCCACATGATCCTCTGCGATTCCAGACAGGCGGTAAGGAACAACGCCAAAGGCAGAATTGCCCCAACGGCGGCACGCGTCCTGCTCCGACAGGCAAACCGCGACAAGAGGACTCGAATCAAGTGGTCCAAGACCCACGCAAGACAAGCGTCGGAGAAGCATGCCAATTGCAACGAAATGGCACACGCCCTAGCGCGAGGACTAACGGACCGCACCCACGACAATGGCTGCCCGCTGTGGTTCTGCGCCAAAGACCGCATGACCAGCTATAACGAACTGACCAAGGCTTTCGGCTGGCCCGCAGACTTCTCCCGCCGCCCTGCAAATGGCTGAGCAGGTCGCAGGCCATGCTGTTCAGGCAACTACAAACGAGAACGCTTCCAAGCCCGGCGCTATTGCATAGGATGTACCCAGAATCGCACCCCTATAACAAGTGCAGAGCATGCTGCAGGGAGACGGCCACATTCGAGCACATGCTATGGGATTGCTCCAAACATCCAAGCGAAGCTAACTCAGGACGTATAACGCCGCAGCTTGAGGAAGCAACGCGGAGCGACGACCAATAAAAACAACTCCAGGCTGCCCAGCAGGTCATCGAGGTGTTGGCTAGGCAGGAGCCTAGCGAGCCGGCAACGGCGAGCGGGGATCCTCGCAGAGCAACCGCCACGATGACGACGTATGCCACGTCTGAAGCGCGCCTTCGCGTTTTACTGCAGGCTCAATAAACGTTTTCCCAATCCAATCCAATTACTTATCCGCGGTTGTCCTGCATGCGTCTCCGATGAAAACAAGAAGCAGGTATGCGTAGGAAATCTGAGGTTGCGGCGGCAGGTGGTAGTGCAGAAGGTAGCATGCCCAGCCCCTGCACGTACTTATATCTGCATTGACATGGGTTTGTGGTAGTGATAGCGACCAAAGCTCTACTTTTTCTGCGCGCTCTAGCCATTGTTAAACTAAGGATGTAGTTAGCATGCCCAGCCACTGAATGGAAATTGCAGCAGTTACGAGTGGTGGAATCCCGCTGGGGCTGATTGTGAAGAAAGCTTCCTTTCTCTGTCCACTCTCGCGATGGTGAAGCTAAAATGAGGAGGAGGCCTGACGGACACAACATTAATGGTCACCATAACAGAATGGATAGACGACCTGCGGAAAGGATAAAGCACACCACGTTTTTAGCACATGTCCTAGAGTAAAGTGCTACTATGGCTAGTATGCCCTCATGGGGATGGTAGACCGAACTGCTTCTCACTACTAATACTGGACTGATACTAAAAAAATGCTCCGTTCACAGACACCTTGCTACACTGAAATTAGCAAAACAATATCAGTTTATAAACTGATACTGCCAATTATCTGGTGTCCTTCTTGTGTGTGTGTGGAGGGCATAAAGGTCCTGGCAATGAAATTTTATTATCTTTGTTTTTGCTCCAGTTGCACACAAGATTCGTTGAAGTGATCGGACAGCGATCTACCAGCGGAGAAGACCAACCCGCAAATTAAAAATAATTGCTGATTTCAGATCTTCCAATGTACTTTGCGCTTAGCTACCATCTGTAATATTTTTTTTCTTTTCGCGCTCTTCTGAAGAGGAAAACTCCACATTACTACAATATCAACAACAGTAAACAAAATATACTGGCTTTGAAGCTGTGACCACGCACCGCACTTTTGAACATTTAGCACATGTAGTATTGGGGCAACATGTTTGAGCAAAATGATTAGGTTTTCGGTCAAAGCACTGTGACAGGCGGGAAAAAATCGTTATCATGCCCTGTCGAACCAATATCATCTGAAATCTCATTTACTTACACTTTTTTGAAAAATCACTATAACCCTTCATACATTTGCTTCATATGAGTTATATAATATACTAGCTTGCCTAGTCAATCTCAAAAATATATTTTCTCTTCGGGAGACGGCCTTCATGAAAAACGACGCAACATGACAGTAAAACATCCAGCAAGGTTCCTATCCAGATGATTGGCGAAATTGTGAACTGACAGCCTGTCGACTAGCTTGCGACAAATAATGCTCGACAAATAATGCTGCGCATTACAAGCAAATGTACCGATCGAGGGACACCATATGTTGATCCTAATTGCTGCCGGCTAGCCAAGCTAGCTTCTTTGCAGAGCGACCGGGGCAGACACAGCACGGGACATTTATTCAAATGGTATTTCACGGCCACACATACGGATTCATACCACTTGGCTGAATGGAACACGTTAACAGTAGCAATTAATCCACACGCTGTACATCTCCTATTGGTGCATTTCTTATTTGGATGAATCTTTAGAAATAATTGACGTTCGGGCCGCGACTCGGCCTAGCAGACCCTTTGTTCCAAACGAATGTTGCATAGGAATGGCACTAGCCACCTGGTGGCATTGTGGACCAGGTGGACCTGATTCGGTTGGAGTGTGTGCCATTAAGGACAGCCGAAAGTCGAAGAAAGCGCACCTTGCAGAAGAGCGCAATAAGAATAGCCATTTTTTTCCCAGGTTCCACGCTACAAAGCACAAAAGTTCTTTTTTTGCGTAACACAAAGCCATGTGCAAGCTTCTAGTTATGACGTCCAATGAATAAAATCCTTATAAAAGTGATGACTTAACAAATGAACACGACACTGCTACCTTTTAGGAAGGAAACAGAAAACATATTTCAAGAGCACCACTGGAAAACCAGAACCGAAGGAAAATCTTGAGTTTTGTGTTTCTGCCATCTGGGGAGAGAGTACAAAACTAGGTCTTATGCGGCTTACAAGAAAGTGCTAAGCGGGAACCGAACCGCGGCCAGCGTGACGCGGGAATATAGGTGCGCGCTATTTTACCACTCGGCCACGGCTTCCAAAGTTTCGCCTAAGGGTACGCACATCTTTTTATAGATACCACGCGAGTTTTCTCGACAGTGTTACAAACATCGCTTTTGGGAACACACTTCCGCCATGTGTGGAGAGGCGAGATAGGCACCACCTCCATATCGCCCCGAATTCAGATTGGCCGACCCCGACATTGCCCTCACATTTAGGTAGGACCAACTCCATATCACCCCCAAATACAGATTGGCCCGCCTCTACAACACCACCAAATTTAGGTTGGCTCACTCCAATACCACCTGCAAATCGAGGTTGGCCGCCCCCATATCCGCCCCAAACTAACGCTGGCCCACCCCTCAATCCCCTCAAATTTAGGATGGCCCACCGCAAATCAACCACCAATTAAGGTTAGTCCCCTCATATATCACCCGCAATTCAGCTTGGCCCTGCCGCACATCACCTCACCATGGTTAGGTTAGCCCACCCCTCTATCACCTCAGATTTAGGATGGCCCACCGCAAACCACTCCCACATTTAGGTTAGTCCGTCCCCTATCACCCCCGATTCAGCTTCGCCCAGCCCCATATCACCCCCATGGTTTGGGTGGTCCACCCCCCATATCCCCCCCAAATTTAGGTTCTCCCACCCCCGTATCATCCCCAAATCCAGGCTGGCCCACCCCCCATATTCCCCCAAACTTTGGCTTACCCACCCCTATATCACCTCAAATTTAGGTTGAGCCACCCCCATACTAGCCTCAAATTCAGCTTGGCTCATTGCCATTTCACCCCAAGTTTAGGTTGGGCCACTCCCATATCACTACCGTATTCACCATGCCCATCCCTGTATCACGCCCAAATTTATGCTGATGCCACTTCCAATCTCAAGTTGGCCACCCCGGCCCTTTTTATAAAGACCTATGTATTCATATGGAAAAAGCGTCAAGTTTTATGGCGTTACAGGCATGATTTCGCACGATTTTGCTACCAAATTGCTGGGGCACTCGCCAATGAATGCTGCGCACCAAAAGCAACTGCACCGAACGAGCGACGCCATATGTTGACCCTAAATACTGAAGGCGAGCCAAGCTAGCTTCTCTGTAGAGTGACCGGGGCAGACACAGCACGGAGCATTTATTCAGATGGTTTTTTTACGGCCACCCCTACGGATTCATACCACTTGGCTGTAGGGAACACATTAACAGTAGCTGTTAACCCACACGCTGTACATCTCCTAGTTGGTGCCTTTCTTATTTGGATGAATCTTTAGAAATAACGTTCAGGCAGCGACACAGCCTAGCAGACTCTTTGTTCCACACGAATGTCGCATAGGAATGGCACTGGCCACAGGGTGGCATTGTGGCCCAGGTGGACCTGATTCGCTCGGAGTGTGTGCCATTAAGGACAGTCGAAAGTCGAAGAAAGCGCACCTTGCAGAAGAGCGCAATAAGAATAGCCATTTTGTTCTCCCAGGTTCCACGCTACAAAGCACAAAAGCTTTTTTTTTTTTTGCATAACACAAAGCCATGTGCAAACTTCTAGTTATGACGTCCAATGAATAAAATCCTTATGACTTAACAAATGAACACGACACTGCTACCTTTTAGGAAGGAAACAGAAAACATATTTCAAGAGTACCACTGGAAAACCATAACCGAAGGCAAATCTTGAGTTTTGTTTTTCTGCCATCTGGGGAGAGAGTACAAAACTAGGTCTTATGCAGCTTAAAGGAAAGTGCGAAGCGGGAACCGAACCGCGGCCAGCGTGACGCGGGAATATAGGTGCGCGCTATTTTACCACTCGGCCACGGCTTCCAAAGCTTCGCCTAAGGGTACGCACATCTTTGTATAGATACCACGCGAGTTTTCTCGACAGTGTTACAAACATCGCTTTTGGGAACACACTTGCGCCATGTGTGGAGAGGCGAGATAGGTATCAATCGAAAGCTGTCTACCCGCCATGGTTGCTCAGTGGCTATGGTGTTAGGCTGCTGAGCACGAGGTCGCGGGATCGAATCCCGGCCACGGCGGCCGCATTTCGATGGGGGCGAAATGCGAAAACACCCGTGTACTTAGATTTAGGTGCACGTTAAAGAACCCCAGGTGGTCGAAATTTCCGGAGCCCTCCACGACGGCGTGCCTCATAATCAGAAAGTGGTTTTGGCACGTAAAACCCCATAATTTAATTTTTTTTTTAATCGAAAGCTGTCTGCGGATTACATACGCTGCACTGAGTATTACGATAGACTCCGTAGTTTTATCACAGTCGTCGTTCTTGCCTCGAAAAATGAGCCCAAATTTTCGTCGATTCCATTGCTGAATCTTTAACCACTGTGGGAAAAAAATTCTTACGTGCCATAGCGTTATCACTGCATTTGGCTCGTGTGGATTGGATTCCAGAACACGTCTCTTACCTGCCTTTATCAATAATGGACCTGCAGCATTCGTTATTCGCGAAAAACCCGCTCGTTCCATTGAAAACGCGCTAGCTTTGTGTCGGGCCCGCTTGAGGCGCTAGTTGGTACGTGTCCAGAAAAGCTGGATATGATTACACTAATAGTATTTCTGATGGTTTGTTATTTTTAATCCGCTGTTTTCTGCTTATATGTATCTGTTTATGGTTTTACATAGACATCGAGGTGGGGCTCCACGTGCGCATTAAGAAAAACCCTGCGTTTTATTTTATGTCCTGGCCTCTGTCAAACTGTTGGTCGCAGCTTTTAGCCCTGGAGAAAATGAATAAGAAATTGGAATCTACAAATTTTGCCTTGAAGTGTGGCTTCACAGCGGCGCCACCGTGAAGCCGCGCTTGAAGGCAAGGTTCTTCGAAATTTTGAACTTTCCTTGTATCCTGGGTAACCCCACCCCCTCCGCACTCCTGCGTGTTCAAGTTGCCTTCTTTCCTCCTTCGTGGTCGCCAATTATCCTCCCCTTTGTGGGGCACCATTTTCCTGTCAGTGTTTGGCCAATCGCCAACGCCGCGCCGGCAAACTTAGTCACGTGACCCGTTGCACGGCGCTATCTCGCTCTGCGTGAAGCCCTTCACGATACGGCGGTATGACAAATCAGCCTTGCAATTTTCGGTTCGGTCGCGTTTCCTCCATCGCCGCTGCCCTTGCCAAGGCTGCAAAGTCCACACTCTCATCCGCTGTCGTGTGAACGCTAGCTGAGAAGCGATCCGATTCACGTCGCACGTCACCTGACTGATTCGTCTGCGGTTAAGTCCGATGTGGGTATCCAGTTTTGTCAGCACCGCCGAGGAATGGAGGAATACAGCCGCTCGCCAGAGATATGACTTGGATGAGCAACGCTTTCTGCGAATGTAGACTGTTTTTGCGAAGAACTGAGCGTCGCTGTGGGTGGTTCTTTCATGTGCACTGATGTCTGTTCTTTTTTGCTGCCGTGCAGTTGTAATTGGGGCGAAGGTTATATGCGGTGGAGGCTTGTACATCCAAAAATACGGTATTTCGACGTTTCATTCTCGAATTGTGATGAGAAAAAAAACCAATCGACAGCTTAGAAACGAGAGAGCGTAGTAGTTGCAGCAAACAAGAGATAGTAAAACGTGATTAACGAGTAGCACACGCTTTAATTACGCTTGTCCACTGTTTAAAAAGAAAAACATCAAATTCAGCGGTTACCACTAGGCGACATTAAAACAACGGTTCTGCTTATTCAAATTACGAATGTTCAGATTTGTGTTTTTAGAATAGTTGCTTATAGTACCTTAAACGAGAACTTAATTTGCGTAACTTACGCACTCCCCAGAACCCTTAAAAAATGCGTCTGCTAATAACCCGTTCTACGCACGCTCACTAAAGAAGTCAGAATACGGCTGCCCTCAACACACACGAGCAACCCAGTCATAAACTGCTTTCTTCCGTTCACACAGTACACGCGCTAATGGAACTAAGAACGCTTCTCGGTGCAAATCTAGCACTCAGTGAAAACGTACGCGGTTAACCTTAGAAACTAAAAGAACACATAAAAAAAGAAGGTTAACTAATACACACGCGCGTTACGATAGGCCATTCACCGATAACCTTGACACTCAGGTTACTCATACACAAAAAAGAAAGCCTATCTACTTATTAATGAACACCTCGCGATACTACATGTTTAAAAAAAAAAAAACGCGTCTTTCAAATCTCGAGCTTCTCAAACAAAACCTAAACAGAGCTCATACCTTACATATTGAAGGAAACTTAAATTGCGAGAATTATCCGTGTGCTCAAAAATAAAACAAAACAACATGCTTTACTTCCACGGAAGCTCTCTTGGCCTCCCGTTCCAAATGTTTACGTCTGACTCATACTTTGAGCCGTACCCGAGGTGGTCGCGGATTAAAAGCTATTCTGGCTACCAAAGAACAACAAAAGGGCTGACTCACTATCAGCTCCTCCAAGACGTTACAGTTTCCTGCCAATTTGCGTCCTGGCGCCCTGCTTTGAACACGAACTCGACTGACCGCGTCGCTACTCCCCAGCTGGTCTCGTCTTGCCACCTTGCGCTTCTTTGTACTACACGCTGAGCTTCGAAAAGAACGACGGAACGACGAGGAATTTAACTGCCCCGTGCCCTTTGTCCGCGTCCTTGCAGAACCTGCTTCTCGGTCTCCTTTTGACCTGTGGCTCGAACGTTCTTGATGCGCACACGTCGTCAATGACGACCGTACCTTTTTCCTCGCGCCCTGCCCTTTTTGGTCTCTCGCAGTCTTTGGCAGCGCTACATTAGTCACCGCATTCCTATCTTTAGGGCGCTTCTTTCTGCGGCGCTTTCTCCTGGAATTCCCTTTTATGCCACCTTCTCGTGCCTTGTGCTGGCCGTTACACATCTCATCGGCCCGGATCGGTCTCTTACCCGCACAGTCTGATGGATTTTCATTTGAATCAACACTCTCTCTGCCTCGACTGGCGGACAGCCCAACCGACTCTTGAACAATGCAGCAGGCTTTACTCGAGGTATTCAACTCGCACTCTTGCGAACTGCCCTCTACTGCATTGCCCAGCTCACGTTGTGCATCGGCACACAGCCCGTCGGTATCGATCGCTGTCTCACGCGCACAGCCCGAATGATTAATAACTGAATCATTCCTATCTAGGCTACCTAGACTGGCGGAGAGCCGCACCGATCCCTGAACAATGCAGTTGTCCTCTCTTGAGCTACGGAGCTCGCCATCCTGAGAACTACTCTCAACTGCATCGTCCAGCTCGCACATCACTTCGGCACGCAGATCTGCCCTGACATGGGTGCTCGCGTCTGTCGGGTCAGCAGTACCCTTTTCTTCGCTAGCAACCTCACTAACATTACAAGCAACGCACACGCGTGGTAACTGTGCCAATTTGTTCGCAGCTGGCCTAGCTGTCTCTACAGTCATCTGTTGGCACAGCACCTCGTCGCTCTCCCTGCGGCCTTCTACGGCCTCTGTTGCCACTAAGGCATCGTTACTAGCTAGCCTTTTCCCTTCATTTATGAAAGTACAGCCAATCTCACAGGCACTGCTCTTCTCGTCGGCTTTTGGCGAAAATCCGCTAGACACTTCATCATTCTTGTGCACCGTACGGCCTACAGAATTTTCAGACAGCCGTTGTCTCTGTGCCATTAACTGATCACAATACTGTATCTCTTTTAACAATGCTGCCTTCGCTCTCTCATACTTTTGCTCACGCTCACGCTTACGTTCCTGATACTCACGTTCGCGTTCATTCTCACGTTCGTGACGCTCACACCTAAGAGTAAGTTCTTGAAGCTCACGCTTCCGTTCATTCTCGCGTTCATGACGCTTACGCTCACTCTTACGTTCACGACGCTCACGCACACGTTCACGACGCTCACGCTCCCGTATCACCTCCCAAACAAGCTCAATGCTTTTATCATCATTGCCACTATGTTTAATCGCATTTATGATATCTGGCGTTTTCATCTGTTCGTCCGCCTTAACTCCCAAGTCGTCGCACACCAACAAGTCTAACCTCGTCAACCTTCTAAGGTCCATGGCAGCTGCCCCGACTGGTGGTTAGAACTTTTCCTTAATTAATTTGTGCGAACACACGATGCAACAAATTCCCGATTCCTAGAACTATCAAAACGAACACACAACATTTGAAGTCTGGCGAATCAAAAAGGAAAAAAAAACCACGCGCTCACTTACGGTTGCAGCAACCTGCCATCTGGTTCATTGGTCCGCTGTTTCCGGTTCCTCAGGACTCCCTGGGTCGAAGGCTCGCTCTTCTTTGCTCCACCCAGTTCCTCAGGACTACTTCGACGAAGGCTCTCTCTTCGCTGTTCCAAGTTGCTCGGTACTCCTTTGGACGAAGGCTCTTTTTCGCTGTTCCGGGTTCCTCAGGATTTCTCTCGACGAAGGTTGATCCGTAGCGCTGCCACCAGTTATTGCATTTGGAGGCGATCCCACCGCTGCCATCAGTTGTAAGAGTTGAGGAGGACTTCGGGATAAAAAACTTGGGAGGTTTATTTACATCATTTACAGTGAGAGTCAATTAACAGTCGTAAAGTCATTACGGGCCGGCAGCAACTCGGACGCTGCGGCCCGTGGCAAGAAGCTCGAAAGAGGTAAATCAAGGAATGCTCTAGGAATGCTCTCCGTCCGTGTCTTTTTAAACCCTTCGGTGTCTCGAAGACACGTCACGTTCGGCCAATGGGAGAGCCCGCTCAGGTGACGGCATTTTCGGACAAAGCTAGGCGCCCATGCGATGGTGTCATACCCGGGGGAGAAGGTCGCTGCTTGGTCCCCAATTGTCCGAGGCTTTACTTCTCCCTGCGGTCTTGCATTGCTGACTTGCAATGCGCCGTCACAATAGGCGGATGGGGGCGACGACGGACCAAGGCGGGCAGAATTTCACGGTGCCTTACAGCCGTCTTACCTCTGGACCCACGTTACCTGGAGCAGTGCCAGGCTCTCTCTTCACGTTCGGGAAGATTCAAGCAGTGAATAGCTCCATCTGCGGCACACGAGGAGGGCGACGCCAACTTGTTTGCACGTGCCGCGCCTCTGGAATGTGGTATCCGTGCTTCTGCGCTTCTTAATTAGCAGTGGCGCGATTTGATGCGGTCTGGTGAAATCGAAGTAGGCTCAGGAAACCGTCCCGTATCTAACACTAGCTAATGAGACAACCGCGATCTTCACAGAGGAAATGAGCCGCCTATTCCGCCACACCGACCCGTAAATGTCCGAGGAAAAGAAAGTCGGGCTACTGATGCGTGGTGTAAAGGAGGAACTTTTCGCCGGAATGGTACGAAGCCCACCGAAGACTGTCGACGAGTTTCTTCGGGAAGCCATCAGCATCGAGAAGACACTAGAAATGCGGAACCGGCAATTCAATCGCCGCACGAATTTGACAAGCTACGCCGGAGTTCAATCACTGGCCACCGATGACCTGCGCGAGGCTATCCGAGCGGTCGTGCGGGAGGAGCTACAGAAGCTGTTCCCGTTTTCACAGCCTCAAGTGGCTTCGATTGCCGACGCCGTAGCTGAGGAGCTCCAACAACGACTCGGAGTGGCCCCTTTATCGCCGCAGCCTCAGCCGCAAGCCATGACATACGCCGCTGTAGCCCGCCGTCACGTTCCCCCTCCGCGCCCACGGCAGGGCCCAATGACAACAGTTCCGTCGACCACCGCTGCCGCCGCCAGCACGCCCACCCGTCGCCCAGCGCAGCTACTCGAGGAAGACAGACGTTTGGCGCGCTCCTGACCACCGCCCGCTCTGCTACCACTGCGGAGAAGCGGGTCACATCTACCGTCGATGCACATACCGGGAGATGGGACTCCGAGGATTCGCCGTTAACGCGCCTCGACCACAGATTGGCGAACGACCTCGCGATATCGTCGACTGTCGTCGAGGACTCAGTGGAGTCCTCGACGACTATCCCGTTCGCCGTCAACAGGCCGCTACTTGTCGCGACAGCGCCTACCATACACCGGCCCAGCCCGGGGCCGCTTTGCGAGCCCATATCCGGAAAACTAAAAGCACCAACCGATGGAGGTGCGGTTGCTGTTCGTCGAACTGACGAAGATCCTCCGCCGCCGCTGACGAAGACGACGAAGAGACCATCTCGATGACATAATAACGACACCCCGCCGTCCCGACGAAGTCAGGAAGTCAAGACTACACCTACGAAAGACGACTTGACGACGCGACGTTTCAACTTCAGTTCAACACGACGCAGCCGTGATCCGACGCCAAGACCTAACTGCAACGCCAGACAACGAACCGCCGACCTCGACGTGCTTCTCGACGGCCACTCACTTACCGCCTTAGTGGACACAGGGGCTGATTACTCCGTAATGAGTGGACACATCGCCGCCCAGCTGAAGAAAGTTAAGACCGCATGGGAAGGCCCTCAAATTCGGACCCCTGGAGGACACCTCATCACGCCGACTGGAATCTGCACGGCAAGAATAACCTTTCATGACCGGACTTACCCTGCCACCTTCGTTATCCCAACAGTGTTCACGAGACGTCATTCTCGGTATGGACTTCCTGAACCAACACGGCGCAATCATCGACCTGAAGTTGAAGTCAATAACGCTGTCGGAAGATAAAGCGATACCGCCGGATAGCCCTCGTAGTCACCACACCTTGAGTGTGCTGTAAGATCAAGTGAGCATCCCGCCTCACTCCAGCATTGTTATTTCGGTCGGCACCGAAACACCCGCTGACGTAGAAGGCGTCATCCGAGGCGGCCAACGTCTACTGCTAGACCGTGAAATTTGCATCGCAACAGGGATCGCTCGACTGCATGGAGGGAAAACTGAAGTGTTGCTGACAAACTTCAGCCAGGAGTTCAAGCAAAACAACAAGGGCACGACAATCGCGTACATCGAGGAAATTCTGGAAACCAGTAATGCGTTTGTCCTCTCGGATTCCGCCGCATCTACACCGACGACCACGGTTCCCGAACCAGACTACGACATTAATCCAAGTCTCCCCATGATTAAGCAACAGCAGCTCAGAAGTCTGCTCCGACGATACAAAGGCCGCTTTTCGACGTCATCGAGGATTCGACAAACACCAGTCGCCAAGCATCGCATAGTCACCGAGGAGTGCGCTCGACCACTCCGCCAGAGCCCTTACCGAGTTTCGCCGCGAGAACATGAAGCTATAAGAGAACAAGTCGACGAAGTGCTGCGCGAGGACATCATCCAGCCGACGAAAAGCCCGTGGGCATCCCCTGTTGTCCTGGTGAAGAAAAAGGACGGAACCCTATATTTCTGCGTCGATTATCGTCGTCTGAACAAGATCACGAAGAAGGACGTATACCCAATCCCACGGATAGACGACGCATTGGATCGTCTCTGCAACGCTAAATACTTCTCGTCGATGGACCTCAAGTCTGGCTATTGGCAAATATAAGCCGACGAAAGAGATCGCGAAAAGACCGCCTTCATCACCACAGACGGCCTCTACGGGTTCAAGGTTGTGCATTTTGGACTGTGCTCGGTGCCTGCAACGTTCCAGCGCGTGATGGCCATGGTTTTAGCAGGACTGAAGTGGCAGACCTGTCTCGTTTACTTGGATGACGTCGTTGTCTTCGCCGGAAATTTCGACGATCACCTTAGGCGGCTTCCAACAGTACTAGAAGCCGTCAAGTCATCAGGGCTCACTCTGAAGCCAGAAAAGTGCCGCTTCGCCTACAATGAGCTTCTGTTCCTAGGCCACGTCATCAGCCAGTCTGGAGTCCGCCCCGACCAGCAGAAGATAGCTACCATCGCAAAGTTCCCGCAGCCCCTGGACAAGAAGGCAGTGCGTAGATTTCTTGGCATGTGTGCCTACTACAGGCGATTTGTGAATGACTTTTCACGCATCGCTGAGCCGCTGACACAGCTAACTAAATGTGACGTCGAGTTCAAGTGGGAAACGCCGCAGGCCGACGCATTTCAAGAACTCAAACGACGCATGCAGTCGCCGCCCGTACTTGCGCATTTCGACGAGCACGTCGATACCGAAATCCACACTGACGCCAGTAGCCTAGGCCTCGGTGCCGTCCTAGTCCAGAGAAAAGATGGACATGAACACGTGATAGCTTACGCTAGCCGGTCGTTGTCAAAAGCGGAAGGCAATTATTCTACAACCGAAAAGGAATACCTCGCCATCGTTTGGGCTACAGCGAAATTTCGCCTTTACCTATATGGCAGGCCATTCAAAGTGGTCAGCGACCATCACGCGTTGTGTTGGCTAGCTAACTTAATGGACCCTTCACGACGGCTGGTACGGTGGAGCCTCAGACTATAAGAATATGACATCACTGTAACATACTAGTCCGGACGAAAGCACTCGGATGCCGATTGCCTATCACGCGCCCCCATTGACCCGCCGCCTTAAGATGACGAGGATGACGACGCGTTCCTTGGAATAATAAGCGCGGAAGGCTTCGCCGAACAGCAACGAGGAGACCCGGAGCTAAAGGCCCTAGTCGAATATTTGGAAGGGCACACCGACGTTGTCCCTAGGGCATTTAAGCGTGGATTGTCTTCGTTCACGCCTCAAAACAACCTACTCGTGAAGAAGAACTTCTCACCAGTTTGCGCCAACTACCTCCTTGTTATTCCGTCGGCGCTGCGTCCAGATGTACTGCACGCCCTACATGATGATCCAACCGCTGGGCACCTCGGTTTCTCCCGGATGCTATCGTGGATACAAGAAAGGTATTACTGGCCGCACCTAACCGCCGATGCTGCCCGTTACGTCAAGACATGCCGAGACTGTCAGCGACGTAAGACACCACCGACAAGGCCAGCGGGATTACTACAGCCGATCAAGCCTCCTTACCGACCTTTTCAGCAGATCGGGATGGACTTGTTGGGACCGTTTCCGACATCAACTTCCGGAAATAAGTGGATCGTCGTGGCGACTGCTTATCTCAACCGCTTCGCGGAAACTAAATCTCTACCGAAAGGCAGCGCAGCCGAAGTGGCGAAATTTTTCGTCGAGAACATCCTGCGGCGACATGGTGCTCCAGAAGTCCTCATCACCGACGGAGGAGCGGCTTTTGCAGCAGAGCTCACGCAAGCCATTCTGCAATACAGCCAGACAAGTCATCATCATCATCATCATCATCAGCCAGGTTATGCCCACTGCAGGGCTAAGGCCTCTCCCATACTTCTCCAACTATCCCGGTCATGTACTAATTGTGGCCATGTTGTCCCTGCAAACTTAATCTCATCCGCCCACCTAACTTTCTGCCGCCCTCTGCTGCGCTTTCCTTCCCTTGGAATCCATTCCGTAACTCTTAATGACGATCGGTTATCTTCCCTCCTCCTTACGTGTCCTGCCCATGCCCCATTTCTTTTTCTTGATTTCAACTAAGATATTAACTCGCGTTTGTTCCGTCACCCAATCTGCTCTTTTCTTATCGCTTAACGTTACACCTATCATTCTTCTTTCCATAGCTCGTTGCGTCGTCCTCAATTTAAGTAGAACCCTTTTCGTAAGCCTCCAGGTTTCTGCCCCGTACGTGAGTACTGGTAAGACACAGCTGTTATAAACTTTTCTCTTGAGGGATAATGGCAACCTGCTGTTCATAATTTAAGAAGTCCTGCCAAACGCACCCCAGCCCATTCTTATTCTTCTCAATATTTCACTCTCATGATCCGGATCCGCAGTCACTACCTGTCCGAAGTAGATGTATTCCTTTACCACTTCCAGTGCCTCACTACCTATTGTGAACTGCTGTTCCCTTCCGAGATTGTTAAACATTACTTCAGTTTTCTGCAGATTAATTTTTCGGCCCACCCTTCGGCTTTGCCTCTCCAGGTCAGTGAGCATGCATTGCTGTCGGTCCCCTGAGTTACTAAGTAAGGCAATATCATCAGCGAATCGCAAGTTACTAAGGTATTCTCCAGTAACGCGTATCCCCAATTCTTCCCAATCCAGGTCTCCGAATACCTCCTGTAAACACGCTGTGAATAGCATCGGAGAGATCGTATCTCACTGCCTGACGCCTTTCTTTATTGGGATTTTTATTGGGATATTGGGATTTATGGAGGACCACGGTGGCTGTGGAGCCACTATAGATATCTTTCAGTATTTTTACATACGACTCGTCTACACCCTGATTCCGCAATGCCTTCATGACTGCTGAGGTTTCGACTGAATCAAACGCTTTCTCGTAATCAATGAAAGCTATACATAAAGGTTGGTTATATTCCGCACATTTTTCTATCACCTGATTGATAGTGTGAATATGGTCTATTGTTCAGTAGCCTTTACGGAATCCTGACTGGTCCTTTGGTTGACGGAAGTCTAAGGTGTTCCTGATTCTATTTGCAATCACCTTAGTAAATAATTTGTAGGCAACGGACAGTAAACTGATCGGTCTATAATTTTTCAAGTCTTTGGCGTCCCCTTTCTTATGGATTAGGATTATGTTAGCGTTTTTCCAAGATTCCGGTACGCTCGCACTCATGAGGCATTGCGTATACAGGGTGGCCAGTTTCTCTAGAACAATCTGCCCACCATACTTCAACAAATCTGCTGTTACCTGATCCTCCCCAGCTGCCTTCCCCCTTTGCATAGCTCCCAAGGCTTTCTTTACTTGTTCCGGTGTTACCTGTGGGATACGAATTCTTCTAGACTATTCTCTCTTCCATTATCGTCGTGGGTGCCTCTGGTACTGCATAAATCTGTATAGAATTCTTCAGCCACTTGAACTCATCTCATCCATATTAGTAATGATATTGCCGGCTTTGTCTCTTAACGCATACTACTGATTCTTGCCAATTCCTAGTTTCTTCTTCACTGCTTTTAGGCTTCCTCCGTTCCTGAGAGCATGTTCAATTCTATCCATATTATACTTTCTTATGTCAGCTGTCTTAAGCTTCTTGATTAACTTCGAAAGTTCTGCCAGTTCTATTCTAGCTGTAGGGTTAGAGGCTTTCATACACTGGCGTTTCTTGATCAGATCTTTCGTCTCCTGCGATAGCTTACTGGTATCCTGTCTAACAGAGTTACCAGCGACTTATATTGCACACTCCTTCATGATGCCCACAAGATTGTCGTTAATTGCTTCAACACTAAGGCCCTCTTCCTGAGTTAAGGCCGAATACCTGTTCTGTAGCTTGATCTGGAATTCCTCTATTTTCCCTCTTACCGCTAACTTATTGATCGACTTCTTATGTACCAGTTGCTTCCGTTACCTCCTCAGGTCTAGGCTAATTCGAGTTCTTACCATCCTATGGTCACTGCAGCGCACCTTGCTGAGCACGTCCACATCTTGTATGATGCCAGGGTTAGCGCAGAGTATGAAGTCTATTTCAATTCTAGCCTCGCCGTTCGGGCTCCTCCACGTCCACTTTTGGCTATCTCGCTTGCGGAAGAAGGTATTCATTATCCGCATATTATTCTGTTCCGCAAACTCTACTAATAACTCTCCCCTGCTATTCCTAGTGCCTAAGCCATGTTCCCCCCACTGCCTTGTATCCAGCCTGCTTCTTGCCTACGTTGGCATTAAAGGCGTGAAACCGGCATGGCGGCAACAGTGCACTTGACGATGTTTCTACTGCTTATGCAGGTCGCTGGCGCTTCTTCTACGCGGCAATGTGCCAGGAAAACACCGGCGTTTCTTCCAACGTTGGAGGGAGCCATTTCGCAAAGACTACGAGCGCCGCCAACCCTTGAATCTGACATGGCACTTGATGACGACAGCGGGATGACGTCGGCTGACGATCCGGATTTCGGCGCATGTGCGATTCTTGCCAACAACCAATTGAGTGATTACCGGCTGGACGGTATCAGTCTGCTACATAAAGCCGCTCTCTTCAGTGCACCGACGGGGCGTGAAACCGGCATGGCGGCAACAGTGCACTTCACGATGTTTCTACTGCTTATGCAGGTTGGTAATAAAGAATCCTGTTATTTTTTCCCGTTGTTTAGCTTGCCGGTTTCACCCCGGAAATTGTTTCACTGTGTTCTGTCGCACTCATGTACGCAACACCGTTCAAGGAAACAGTTTCGCCTGTTTCGCCGCTTCTCGTTTTATTTGCGGCTTTTGATATTATGTGGCGACGTTGAACTGAATCCCGGACCTTCAACTGAGGGGACCTTGCAGCAGCTCTTGGCAGGCCAGAATATGATTAAGGAGAAATGAAACAGTATTGAATCTGTACAGGCTGCAAACAGGCTCGCTATAGACGAACTAGGTGGTCGTACCAAATCTCTTGAAGCAATGTTAACCAAAGTTGATGAAATAAAATCGTCCGTGACGGAGTGCGCCCAACAATACGCGACTCAGGGTCGAGCTTTGAGGTCCTTAACGTCAAAGGTTGACGATCTTGAGAACCGTAGTACAAGGGGCAATCTAATTTTTCATGGCATACCCGACCAGCAGGCTAACGAGACAAATGTCGACTCTGAGAGACAGGTCTTGGATATATGTCCTTCGAAGTTGGGAATTTCCACTGTTGAAATAGAAAGGGCTCACCGGTTAGGACGCTTTCACGCTGGGAAGGGTAGACCTATTATAGCGAAATTTGCCTCGTTTAAAGAAAAACAGCGCGTGCTAAGTAACGCAAAAAAGTTGCAGGGTACTGCTATTGCTATTTCTGAAGACTTTTCAGAAGCATTGCGAAGGAAAAGGAAGATTTTATGGGACTATGCAAAGGTACATAAACGGGACGGCGTTAAGGCTACCCTTAGGTATGATTACCTACTTTTGAACGGGCTGAAGTTTGTTTGCGATGATGTAACAATGCAGGTAACCTCACAGAAGTGACGATGTCAGTCTAGCCCTGTTAACCTTACTTTTCTATACTGATTTGTAGGAGTATAAAAAATAAGAGATGAATTGTGTGCACTCATAGACACAGTAAAGCCTTCAGTCATTCTTTGCACAGAATCCTGGTTAGAACCAAACATTAGTGATCACGAGGTGTTTCCAACAGGATACACCTGCTACAGAAAGGACAGAAATTGTCATGGAGGAGGTGTATTTATACTAATAGATAACAGCATAAGGTCTTCTCAGATTCAAGTGGACGTTGGCATATGTGAAGCCATATTGTGTAAACTAGAACTTCCGAATCGTATGATCATTACAGTATGTAGCTTTTATCGTCGTCCAAATGTATCACCAGATGTTCTCACGTGTTTTCAAGGCATAATTGATGCAGTGCACACGGATACCATGGTAATTGGGGGCGACTTCAACTTACCGGATATTAAATGGGATACATTGAATACTATCA
This sequence comes from Dermacentor andersoni, assembly GCF_023375885.2. Lineage (NCBI taxonomy): Eukaryota > Metazoa > Arthropoda > Arachnida > Ixodida > Ixodidae > Dermacentor > Dermacentor andersoni. The sequence continues at coordinate 160,366,882 of NC_092819.1, read as the reverse complement.
CAGCTACTGGAATAAGCAATACAGAAATGATGGATATGGTGAATCTGTATGCACTGCACCAGCTGGTCCTGTCGCCAACGCGGGGAAACAATATTCTGGACTTGCTGCTAACGAATCGACCTGATCTTGTGGACTCAACACTCGTGATTCCTGGTATAAGTGACCACCAGGCTGTCGTGTCGACGATGTCACTAGCCTATGTTAAGACTACAACCCATGTTACCAGAAGAGTGTACAATTATAAAAAAGCAGATCTAGATTGCATTAATCAAGCGTTAGACGCCTATTTTATTGTGTTTGAAACAGAAGCCGACTGTAGGAATGTGGAACAGTTGTGGCGGTTATTGAAGCAAAAGATACTAGAACTACGTGAGCGGTTTGTGCCATCTTGGGTACTGACGACGCGAAGAAGCAAAACAAACCTTGGTTTACGAAAAGGTTGCGCCAACTCGCACAAAAAAGGCAGAGAATTTATCACGCCTTTTGCAGAACACCATCAAGAGAAACGGAGGAAAAACTGAAAGAAATAACTCGAGAGGTTAAAGAAGCAACACGCACTGCTAAAGACAGTTATTCAAAAACTATTCAATCACGATTAAAAGATAAACCAAAAGAATTTTGGAGACACGTGAAAAAGAACGGAAAGGACGTAGTAAATATTCGCCCTCTCGTGTCCGGTGATGTCACAGTTCATGACGACACTGACAAAGCAGAATGCTTCAACGCCTACTTCTGTTCCGTTTTCACTGCTGCAACAATGCCTTCTGCGGGCGAGCTAACGCTGCGTGAAACAAGTGACATGAATGATGTTGTAATCAATACGCGCGGCATCGAATCGTTGCTTCAAGGGCTCGACACTTCTAAAGCCTGTGGTGCCGATGACTTACCAAACTTCCTGTTCAAATCATGCGCTGAACCGCTTTCTAAGTACTTGAAATTAATTTTTGACAAGTCGCTGCTCGAAGCCTCCCTGCCTGATGACTGGAAAACAGGTATTGTGGTCCCTGTTCATAGGTCTGGCCCTAGAAGCGACGTTTCAAACTATCGCCCAATATCATTGACATCCATCGCATGTAAAATACTAGAGCATATTCTATTCACGAGCATTGTAGCTCATTTCAATACTAATTCTTTGATTACGTCCTCCCAACACGGATTTCGTAAGGGGTTTTCTTGTATTACACAGTTGTTAGAATTCACAAATGATATTGCTTCTGCCTTGGATAAGAAGCTTTCAGTTGAGTGTATCTTCCTCGATTTCAGAAAGGCTTTCGACACGGTACCCCATTCATTGCTCATAGAAAAAATGCATAAATATAAAATTCACCCGCAGGTTGTCGCATGGGTCACAGAATATCTTACCCTGCGCCGGCAGGTCGTGGTTGTAAACGGGGTTCAGTCGCGCCCGCAAGCAGTTACATCCGGTGTACCCCAGGGCTCCGTCCTAGGGCCTTTACTTTTTTTATTGTATATAAATGATATTGGCGAAGGTCTTGCATCGCAGCTAAGGCTGTTTGCAGATGACTGCTTGTTATATAGGGTGACTAACAACATGGATGATGCCAGTCGGATTCAGGAAGACCTCAATCTAATTAGTGAATGGTGCACTAAGTGGCGCATGCAGATAAACCTAACCAAAACAGTCAACATGACATTCACTCGAAAGAAGAACCCTATAAATTTCTCTTACACCTTGAATAACAATTTCATAGCTAAAGTAACACAGTTTAAATACCTAGGTGTTTGGTACACCTCAGAATTATCATGGCAGAAGCAGGTTAACTATGTAACCACTAAGGCAGGGAAAATGTTAGGTTTTCTTCGTAGGAACTCCAGAGCATTCAGCACGTCTACACGAGAGCTGCTGTACAAGACGTACGTAAGGTCCATCCTTGAGTACGGCTGTGTAGTGCGGGACCCTCCGACGGCACGCGACATTAATAAACTTGAGAGGGTACAGAATTTAGGTGTGCGGTACGTGTCAGGTCGATACAAAGTTAATTTCAGCGTTACGAGTGCTAAGGAACAGTTTAAATGGGATACCTTGGAGGTACGACGCAGAAGGCTGCGACTGAAGCTTTTCCATTCCATATTCTACGGTACAATTGGTATAGAAAGGGACAAATATATAATTGCACCTCATTACCGATCACAACGCGTGGATCATGCGCTAAAGGTACGAGAAGTTCCATGCAAGACAGAACTGCATAAGAAAAATTTTTTTCCAAGAACTATACAAGAATGGAATAGGTTACCTGCCAGTGTCGTCAACATCGTGTCAAATGATGTATTTTTTGCCCTGTTGAAGTGACTCCACTAGCCCGTTTCTTTTACCTTTAGATTGAATTTGCCCATGTATAACTTACCGTGTTTTGAAAATTCTGTAAGTTCTGTTGAACGTTTGTTGTTTTTTCTCACGTCGGGTAAAAAAAAATCTTTCTTGAAAGTTTATACCTGTTCTGTTAAACCTTTCCCCCCACTGCAATGCCTTTTGGCGCCTGTGGGTACTGAATAAATAAATAAATAAATAATCAGTATACTGTATTTTGTTTTGACCTTACCCATCGCCGATTCCACGTCTTCGTAGAAGCTTTCGACTACCTGGTCATCATGACTGGATGTAGGGTCGTAGACCTGTACAACCTTCATTTTGTACCTCTTAAGTTTCACAACAAGACCTGCCACCCTCTCGTTAATGCTATAGAATTCCTGTATGTTACCAGCTATGTTCTTATTAATCAGGAATCCTACTCCTAGTTCTCGTCTCTCCGCTCAGCCCTGGTAGCACAGGACGTGCCCGCTTTTTAGCTCTGTATATGCTTCTTTTGGCCTCCTAACTTCACTGAGCCCTATTATAACCCATTTACTGCCCTCTAATTCCTCCAATAGCACTGCTAGACTCGCCTCACTAGAAAACGTTCTAGCGTTAAACGTTGCCAGGTTCATGTTCCAATGGCGGCTTGTCCGGACAAGTCACAGGACAACTGCCTACCATCCGCAGACGAATGGTCTCACGGAGCGCCTCAACAAGACCCTCGCCGACATGCTAGCACTGTACGTCGACGTCGAGCACAAGACGTGGGATGCGGTCCTGCCGTACGTAACATTCGCTTACAACACGGCGGTGCAAGAAACAACACAGATCACGCCATTTAAGTTGGTTTACGGCAGGAACCCGACGATGACGCTCGGCGCCATGCTGCCGCGCGTCACTGACGAGGAAAATCCCGACGTCGCTACCTATCTCCAGCGCACCCGAAGAAGCCCGACAGCTCGCCCGCCTGCGGATCAAGAACCAGCAGGGGACCGACAGCCGACACTACAACTTCCGACGACGCTTCGTCGAGTACCAGCCCGGCGACCGTGTTTGGGTTTGGACCCCGATACGCCGACGAGGACTCAGTGAGAAACTACTGCGACGCTATTTCGAACCCTACAAGGTCATCCGACGTATTGGCGCACTGGACTATGAGATCGTGCCAGTCGACATTTCGCATTCACAACGGCGCCGCGCACGATCTGAAGTGGTCCACGTGGTGCGCCTTAAACACTTTTACGGACGCTTACGAACTTCCTTATTTTGTTGTTTTCTTTGCTACGAGTGCGTTTCTTTATTACTTTCGTTTGTTTGCAGCATAGGGTCGATGCTTTTTAAGAGGGGGTAATGACACGTGTGCTTATCTTTATCGGGCGACTACGTTTCGCCGCCTAACATATGTTATTGCACAGCACGCGACACGCCTGTATGTATCCGAAGTTCTATCTTACCCGCTTCGCTGAAACTAAAGCTCTACCGAAAGGCAGCGCAGCCAAAGTGGCAAAATTTTTCGTCGAGAACAACCTGCTGCGACATGGTGCTCCAGAAGTCCTCATCACAGACAGAGGAACGGCTTTTACAGCAGAGTATTGGCGCACTGGACTATGAGGTCGTGCCAGACGGCATTTCGTTATCACAGCGGCGCCGCTCACGAGCTGAAATAGTCCACGTTGTGCGACTCAAGCCGTACCACCAGCGTTAATGAACTTTGGGGCTTCGCGTAACTGACCTTTGGACTTCGTTTCTTTTCGTTGTTTTGTTACTTATGTTTAATAAGTGTCCTTTTGTATTTCGCTCTCTTATATTTGTAGAATCGGGACGATGCTTCTTAAGAGGGGGGTAATGACACGTGTACTTATCTTTATCGGGCAACCACGTTTCACCGCCTAACAAATGTAGTCGCACAGCGTGGGACGCGCCTGCATGTATCCGAAGTTTCTGGAAAGTTATCGATGCTTCCATGCGCTGTCTGTTGTCGCCGAACCTTATGTTATCTGATTTGATCACCTGACGCGAATGGTGTAGAACTTTGGAAGGCACGCGGGTCCCAACGATTAGTCTGGAACATTCGACGATTGATGTGTATAAGCCGACGCGCTTGACCCGTTGATCAGATTTTCGACGATCGCCGACCGTGTTCGCCGCTATCGTTGTGCTATAAGTGTAGCCTGTTTTTGTGGGCACAGGTTCGCCCAATAAATGTTAGTTTTGTCTTTCACAGTATTGCTACTGTGTTGTTCAACGTCACCACCACGTGACAATATTTATGTTTCCGAGTTTTGGTAGAGCAAGTTGGAGTGAGCATCATAAGTTTCAAGATTCTTAAAAAATCCTGACTGAATACAAGCTGAAATGCTGGCTTTCATATTCGCAGGCAGGTGCCCCATCAGGCACTCCACAACCGGGCCCATCAACTACACAGGAAGTGAGACATTAAAATTTGTTCTTGGTTGCTGGCGCAGTATTTTAGACGCTATTGTGTGCTGTGCTAGGAGCCATGACGGAACGCTACGAAAATCGCAGAAGCAGATTTTTGTGCTTTTCTAGGAGAGTAACTGCGCACTTGCATTGCCGCTTTGGTGTGGCTGTCTGCTTCCAGCTAGGTGCCTTTTGAGGCTAGGTTCGTTGACAAATTCCTTTTAGTGTCGAGTTCTAGCACAAAAATCGGAGCTCTTTAATGCCTCGCCAATGATTCATACGTTATGTACACCAGAGAGTGGGCTTGCACAAATCAAGTTGCTTTGAGAGCTATTCTATTGACGCTAGCTGCGTTTCTTTTTTTTTTATTTGACTGTCTATAGACACCTGCCCAGCGTGAAAGGGCTGCGATATTGTCAAGGTTTCCCCGGTACACGCGAGAGGCAATGCGTCTGCCTGTATGTAGCGCTGTGTAGCACCTACTTATTCAACCACTGGGTGTGTTTCCGCTACTCGTGTACGTGCCTGTACCGAAGCGAATGCCGTTTGTCGAGCTTGTGCAGCTTAATATTTAATCGCCTTATACTGCGATGACCGAACGTAAGGCGCGTGACATAGTGCTTGAATAACCGGAGCGTCATGAAGAAAAGTGGGCGATCAAAGCCAAGAATCTCAACTATTCTCGTCGTCGTGGCGCTGGTATCTCGTTATGCAGTCAAACTCGTTCTACGCTTTTATGACAACCTGGTGCCGCTGGCTCGAGCGCGAACATCCAATAGAAGCTGTACCCTTATTTGTAAACGAAGCGTATGCCAGGATGAAAGTCACGCATAGAAATGGTTTCCTTTAATGAGCACCTTACAATTCGTTGGCCTTGTCCGATGCAACGGGAGTGTAAAACGCTTTCGTTCTCTCTGGCGATTGTGCCATTTATTGCTGCCGCTGAGTGCTTAAAGCAGCTGTTGGTCAATATGCTTTGGAACTGAGCTCCCAAGTTTGAGTGCCGGACCAGGACGAATATTCCTTTAAAGGGCCCCTCAAACGGTAAGGACAAATTTTGTAGACGCGTAGGGTACAACTTAAGTAGAACATTCGCACCACAATTTAAGTGAAGCGTTACGTAATAATGGAGCTACAAGCGATTACAAGTTACCCTCCTCCTTAGCCATGCTTTTCCTCCTCAACTCGTTCGCCGAGCCAACGGCGCTAAGCTACGCCTTCAGTGGTCCTGCGTCATGATGCGACGTCAGATCGTCCACTTCCGGTTGTTTTGGAGCCCGCCCCCGCCCGCGCGAAACCTCTCCGCTAGCCGCTTGCCCGTCGACCGCAAGCGAGAGCTATCGAGAAAGAGAGAAACGGCGTATTCAGCATGGTATGGCCGATGGCAGAGCTATCGAAGCAGCGTGCGTTGCGAGCATTCTGTCGCAGCGCCGAACGTGTCTGCTATTCCGTTAACCACACACTAGCGGAACGTTTCGACTGAACGGTGGAAACATAAACTCAAGCTGATGAAGGAACTTTAGCGTAGACGTACGTGAGCTGCCTGATCGGTATCCACAGTCCAGCCACCCATTGGCGCAGAGCTTAACCAGCCAAAGAAAGAGCTAATATTGCTCTAACCAAGTGTAAAACATTTTAAATATTTACAAAAACAACGTGTTAACGATTACACGCCTGCGAAAAAGTTACACGAGCAGCAAAGAAGAATACATTTTGTTACTGCTACTGTGTGTGGTTGAGCTCTATGCCACCAGGTGGCTGCACCGTGCTGACCATCTATATTTGCGCTTCTGTTCATCCCATGAAACAACACGCAACGGGACACGGCCAGGCCCTGTCCCCTTTGCGCTTGCGTTTACCCTAATACCGGACTCGGGAACCGCTGTTGCGTTAGTAGACAGTTTTAGTATAGCGTAAAGCAGCAAACGCAAAGAGTTAGCGTTAGCGTTAGCGTTGCGTGCACCACACTGCGCATGCGCCATACGTAAACGCTGCTGGAGCTCTTACGTACGTACGCTATTTTCAGGATTTAGCGTTGAACGCTAACGCACGCAAGGGGAGCCTTACGTACGGCAAGATGGCGGCGCCAGTCGAAGTGAGAGCAGCCCGCTTCGGATCTATCGAGTCGTCTGCCTGCACTGCTAGGCTCTATCCTTCCCCACTAATGTTCGTGTTCGCCTTAGATTTGTGTGATGATGCTTCGGCAGCGGCGCACAGGTGACAAATGGGCGTTGTTTGCGATATACGTCCTCGATTAGCCGTGCAGTAGGCTTAACTAGAGGGTTTGCTAATGTTTGCTCATGTTTGCTGTATCCGCCTCGATATAGCGACCAAGTGTATTTCGCTCGTTCGCTTGGTGTAAAGCCGCATGTGAAGCCGATGCATGTCATGTTTTCCGCGGCAAAACACAGTAGTGTGGTCGGTGCTGTGGTCACAATGCGTGTGCGTTTTACCAACGACGACGATATGAACCTCGTGAAGGAGGTTTTCGCCTTGAACCCATTCGGATGGACGTCAACGTGGGCGTCCGTTGCAAAAAATTGGAAAGAAGTGGGAAATCCGCTTTCTGGAAGCGAAATTGCCGGCGAAACGTCCCCTCCGGTATAGCTTCGACGTTGAGTGGATCTTGAGGACACGTATAACCTGCGCGGTCGCTCTCATTCCCGAAGCATGAGGGCGTCTATGTCATCCCAACGTAAAAAGGACACGTAATATGGGTCCCACAGAACACTCGATCGCGGCATGCCAAGATTAATCGGTGTGTTTCGCGACTCTCGACAAAACAACGCTCAAACCAAACACCTACATGCGTAATTAACGCAGCGACTGTGGCTTTCGATAAGCTTGACTTAGGGACAGACTTGCGGATTCGCCATTGGATAAGCTCAACATTTCGTGTGGATTTGGCTTTCCAGTACTTTGTGTTTTTACATCTAGATGGCGCTGTATTTGTTTGCGTTAACGATAACGCTTTTCTCCGTTCCGCTATTCTAAAACACTACCTTGTGCCGCGCAGTGCAGTCTTTCTTTGCGTTAGTGTTGCGTCGCACGCTAACGCTAACGCAAGGATTTTATGCTATACTAAAATTCTCTAGTAATCTTCCGGTGTAAAGTGACGGCCACAAACGTGCCAATCCTGGCGCCGATAGGATAGCGGCAGTCCTATGCGCTGCAGCCAGTCCGCTCGTTTGCTACCTTGCAGAGGGACACGATGTCGCAGCTTGACATATAGCCAGTCGCTACGTTTGCAGTCCACAAAGCAACAAAGTCGAACCATAGCGCACGCGAAAAGACAGACCGACACTGACGGCGGAGCTCTCGTCAAAGACGGAGCACGTTGTAACACAAGCAGACGACACTTGCTGTGTGCCGGAAGTGTTTAAGTGTACTGAAAAATTTTTCTTGTGCATTCCTTTTATGTTACTTTCTTTTTTATAAAAACAAATTAACTAACATTTCACCTATTACGAACATAATTTGTTTACCATAAAGTTGGAAAAATTATCGATCATGCGCCCTAATCAGCCAATCGGAAAGCTCGCCCCACGGACGTCATATGGGTGATTTGCGTCATATAGGTAGGGGCGCCTTAAAATTCTGCCGCGCAGTGTGCTGCGATCGGCAGCGATGTACATTTTTAAAACCTTATAATAAATTGCACGCTTTACGCAGAGCACTTAGATACGTCAATTAATGATCAGAAGGACCTACTCTAATGACTCAGTACGTTTGTAGAATATCGTCAAAATAGTTTCAGGGTCCCTTTAATTGGGAGGCTTTTCTTTCGAGGAACCCGTATGGGTTTCCTTTGTAGCAACTGCTACTATTAGGTAGCATGTCTCATTTTCCTTTTATTACTTGTCTCCACCTTGCAGGTTTCCGTTAAACTATTACTTCAAACTGCATTCTGCCGACGCAGCGAACGCCCTACTCGCAGTCAAAGCGTATTCAGAAGTCAAAATTCTTTATATTTGTCATGAAGAGCTTCTCTTCGCAAAATATATCTGCACCTAGAAAAAGCATGTGCTGGCAAAGCTACGCTCTCTGTGTAGTACAATCGTGTTCAGGCCAGATTTAGAGCAAAGCTGCATGTACAGTCGCGTTCATAAATTTGGAGACCATGCGAGCCCGTGGCCGTGTGCATGCGTTCGCTGTCTGGTGGCTCGGTGCCTGCTGTCGAGAGTATCGCAGTGCCCATGTGCGTCCGTGCGCAGTCCGCTCGCTGGCTGCGCACCAGCGCGCGGGCCGATAATCGTAATTTGCGTTCGTTGCCACCAGGGGCGCGATCGGAGATTTTTGTTCGTTCAGCACTCTCTCCAGCTGGCCGCATGTTTGCAGAAGTCTAAGCGGCAATACAGAAAATGCGCTTATACACTTTCACAGTGTAAGACCTCTTAAACAACGCCTGTGTCCGCCAATAGAGAGGCGCGATAACGCAGTGGAAACATCTGAGCACAGCAGCGTGAAAGCCTGACAATGAGGAGCGCCTCTTCGAACGAGGCATTCTGCCGACGATAGCACTCCGTGCAGGGAACGCCGCGCTCCGCAGAAAGCGTGAGTTGTGTGTATCGGCCACGGTGCAAGATATGTATGTACTCCTTAGGTGGGGAATCTTCTCGGCTTGCTGAGACACGATCGACCAGCTAAGGTTGCAACGGCGCGCTTTCATCGGGCCGGTGACGGCAGCGGATACATTCTGGAGCGACGACGGAACTTCAACGCGTCGCCGTATCTGCTCAAAAGCCCGGCGATGCCCTCTCCCCACGATCTCTCCTCACCATGGTGACCTATATATATATATATATATATATATATATATATATATATATATATATATACACTTCGCGTCAATCACTTCGGATTTTCCGCGAAGCGCCATTGCCATACCAACGGGACATAAGAGCAATGAAACATCTTCTGTCTTGAAGTTGCGTCGTACCGCTGATAGGTATCCGCTGCCATCCATGCGCGCGGTTGCACCTAAAGAGTAGATATCTTATCCCGTCGTATCGGCCACACATCCATGACAGAAGCGGGCAGAGCAAGCGCTCCCGTAGTTGAAAAACATCGCCGAGATCGGTCCAAGGGGACCGAAGATGCCGCACCGCTGCTTCGCGAACAGCACTACTGGCGGCGGCGGCTGCAAATTACTGTGAACGGCGCGCTCGCGGGTGGGCAGCGAGCGAGCGAGCGGGCCAGCGAGATAGGAAGGACGCGCATTCGCATTGCGATACTCTCGACAGCAGCACCGAGCAGCCAGACGGCGTGCGCATGCACACGGCCACGGGCTCGCATGGTCTCCAAATTTATGAATGCGACTGTACGTAACTAGCCTGGATTTCGTGAACTTCATCCTCGGGATTTCTGGATTCGCCACAGTAGTCTGGTTTCACGCTTGCCGGAGTGAGTGGCCGACGCTCTAGGCATCGGTACCTTCGGCGGCGGCACGCGGAAAAGACTAATCGCCTTTCTTGATAAGCGATAGAACCGCCCGCATGGTTCTTTTGCTCGAAGCACGATTGAGAACGCTGCAATATGATAGCGCATGAGCGCAGTGACGTCGTTTTATTTGCTATTTTGCACGCTCTTTCTTAAACGCCGGAAAAGCCTCGCCACGCAACATGCACGTTATCACAAAAAATGGGAACACTTTCTACAATGTGACAAATTGCACTTGGCACTAAAGTAAATATTAAAATGTTTTAATCATTCATCTCTTTTATACACAATAAGCGAAATATAAGTATATTGAGGAGCAACACATAAGGCAAAAGATATGTCGTTCGTCTCGCCCAGCAACTGTTAAACCACTTTTTAAAATCCTTCGTTCAGGTTACGCGGAACACCAGGTAGATCGAACCCAGGCAGGTACGCAGGCCGCAGTGTGTATAGAAGCAACAATCGCATCATCTTGGCCAACATGCAGTGATTGTAGCAGCTCGTTTAAAAAATCGCAGTTTCGCCCTCAAGGCGAAGCATCGATTGGCATAGCAAATTACTTCGCAGCTATATGAAGTAAGCACAGTAGCTTTATCGGCCGTCTAAACTTGGAAACATTCGCTTACTATCTCAAGTAGCAAGCATATCGTGTCAGCGTGCACGAGCAAACGTGAACACATCACGCTCGATGAGCACGAGCAGTCGCTGTGGAAACGCTGATGTGAGCAACGCGGCAGCAGCAGTAGCGAGCGAAGTGACCTTCGTGTGGTCTACGGCTTCAACGCAAGAGCGGTGAGTACAAAGTGTGCGCGTAGATATGAGCCGTCCGCAGATTATGTCAAGATACGGTGCGCGCGACCGTACAAACAGCACTTGTTCGCGGAGTGGTGGTGGTGGTGATAAACTTTAATAAATATTGAGCCGTATCTTTAGCTATTCCGCGGTTGGCCCTTGGTCTCGTGAAGTGGCCAGCACTCGGTGACGTCCGGCGATTTCCGAAGCCCAGCCCACCAGCTGCTTTTGGACAGCTGGGTCAGAGCTGGGCACCGCGACCTCCCATCGCTCGAGGTCAGTGAGTTGCCATTCTGATGGCGGCTGGAACTCAGAGCATATGTACAGTATGTGATGGAAATCAGCTCTTGGGGCTCTACATAAGGTACACTCTGGAGAGAACAGCCCTGGGTGCATTAGTGCTAGAAGGGCGGAGGAGAGAAAAGTCCGTGATTGTAGTTGGCGCCACGTCACCTGCTCTTATTTAGTGAGTGATTTGTGAGGCGGAGGATAGTGGAGTCGTTGATCTCTGTAGTGGAGTGAAATTTCGTGGTATGTGACCATTTGGTCACGGGCGCTTCCTGGCTCGGCGGCTTGCGCTGCTCGGTTGACGTACGCTCGAGCGGTGTCATGGGCGGCTTTGTTGCCTGGATGGCCCGCGTGCGCGGGGACCCATATGAGTTGAACGGGCCTAGTGGGGGGCTGAGAGGTGTTGAGAATTTTATGGGCGACGGTATGCGTCCGTCCTTTTGCAAAGTTTCTGATGGCGGTTTTTGAGTCACTGAATACGAGTGTGGCAGTGGTTAAGGAGATCGCAAGGGCAATTGCAGCTTCTTCGGCTTCTAGCGAGGTGTGCGTTACAACCTATACAGCTGCTAGAGGTGAAAGATTGTTACCTATTGCGCAAATGGCAAAGGCTGGCTGAGTGGTGTATGCCGCGGCATCTACGTAGACAGCCTCCGTGTGCTGGTTGTAACGTTTGTGTAGTGCCTGGGCTCTTGCTGCGCGTCGAGCTTGGTGGTGCACTGGGTGCATGTTTTTTGAGAGTGGATGCACTGTTAGAAGCGTTAAAGTCTCCTATTATCAGAATGGGGCGGTCCGCACTGATCGTGAGTGCCTTGCGCATTGCTGCAATGAGAGGTGCCGGAGGGCCTTTTGGCGGGCTATATATGTTTAGTATGAAAAGGCTGCTGCCCTTGCGTGTGCGGGGTAAGAGTTCTACTAGGAAGCCGTCTATGTCATCAAGCTCTAAAGCGTGCTCAATTGCGGTGAAGTTACGGTGAACCAGTGTCGCTACTCGCGTTCGTGGCAGCCCGCTGGTTGACTCATGAACTGTGTAGTTTCGAAGCTTGACATTATAGAGAGTTTCTTGCAATGCTATAACGGTAGGTATCTCGCCTGCTGAGAGGTTTTGGAGGTGAAGTTGCAGGTTGTTGCGCTTCGCTCGGAAGCTCCTGCAATTCCACTGCCACACTCGAATGCAGCAACGTTGTACAGCCATGTTGGGCAACTGACGGGTCTATGAGATTTGGGCCGTGTGGCTGGGTGATGAATGTTCCTTGTATGTGGGGCTGGATTTGAGCCATAGAGGCCGCATGTGCGCCTTGACGTCGCTCGAGGGCAGTCATCCGGCCTGCAATGTTTGTCATCTATTCTGCAGTATCAGCGCGTAGAGCGTTCATATTTTGTTCGAGACTTTGAATTATCGAGGTTAGCTGAGTGAGCGCAGCTGTGTCTACTGAGTTGGGGGGGTCATATTCAGCTTGCGCCTTGCGCTTAACTGGGGCGTTGCGAGTAGGTGACGCAGCGCGTGAGGAGGAGGTGGAGGCAGGGGAAGGAGTGAGTTGCTTAGGTGTGATATTTTGTACTGGGTTGGGGGGGACAGAATTCTTTGTAGACTGTTCTCTCCTGAGAAGTAGTTGTAATTGTTGGCGGAGCTCTGCAATTTCTAAACTCTGCTGTCTGAGTTGTGCTCTGAGCTCTTCATTCTCTTTGGCGAGCGAGGGAGGTCCCGGCTTCCAGCTCACCTGTTTATCCATGGGCTGGGGTTTCGGTCTCGGTAGTGGCGGGAAAGAGCCGGACCGGCTCCTCTGCTGGCTTTTTCGTGAGACGGAGCTGGAACCGGTTCTGGAGTTGTTCCGAAGCCGGCTGCGTGATGAGCGGGACTGGTGAGCCGTGCTCTCGGTGGATGAAGACCCGGCGGGGTTGGTGGTTGTAGCATTGGTGTTGGATTTCGGGTTGCCAGCCCGGTCGAACCGGCCTTTGCATTTTTTGACCCCGTGAAGTGGGAGCCAGCGCACAGGATACATTTGGAGTCGCACGTGGGAGTTGAAGTTGCCGGATGGGTGTCGCCGCATCTGTGACATCGGTTGCTGACAGCTTGCGGGCAGACGTCCGATCGGTGGCCCGGTCTCCAGCAGTTAAAACAGGCCTCTACCTTGGCTTTGAAGGGGTGGCAGTTATAGACGGCTCCGTAGAAGTTGAGCTGTTTGGGAACCTCATTGGTTTTGACGAAGGTGATCAGGATTGATTTAGTGCGGCCCTAAGGGCGCGCGTCTCCTATTGTGTAGGATCGGCTAGGGTTTAGTGCGACGAGGTCGTTGAATATGTCTTCTTGGGTTTGGTTGTAGATTGCGTTGTAGAGAATTCCACGTACGGCATCGTCGGGCGCGGCGTTGTAAGCCTTTACGGGGAATTGCTTGACGTTGAGTTGGAGCGTCTGCAGCTGCACGTAATTTTTGGCACGCACCTCGGCAGGGGTGCTGATTGTGAATGAGTCATTGTGCGGGTTAACTCTGAGTCGGTCGTGCTGCCGAGCGTCATGGTAGTTGAGCTTCACAGCCGCGCACACAATAGGCAGCAGCGCGCCGCCGTAACATTGTCGAAGATCCAATCCGCCACCAGGTCGGAAAATTACTTTCAGATCCGTAGCCGGGAGTTTTGGTAGTGGAGCATGACGTTTAAGTTTGTAGAAATAGTCTTGCCTTGATTGGGCGACGCCGACGTAGCCGGACCGGCGAGTGGATGAACTTGGGAAGCCTTCAGAGCCGGATTCGAAGCTGGCTAGGGTGGGGAAGACCACATTGCAGGCTTGGATTGCTCTCGACCAGCGCAGGTCGTTAGCGAAGTCTTCGGGGCTGATTTCGTCGCCTTCTACGCTGTAAACCATCGTTGCCGAGGCCAATGCGCAGGCGATGCGAGTATAGACGCACCGGTGGCCGTAGGCCTAACCGGCGGCCGCGGCGGCGGGGGCCCTTGTTGTGCTAGGTACAACGTGAGGCCTAGCGTTCCGCGCCTGGCTCGGAGCCGTAGAGTCCTTTTCGGGCAAAAACGATCGGAATTGCACGGAAAATGGTGGGAACGGGTGCCGAACACCTTCACTGACCGATTATGGGTGGTATCAGTCCATTTCACGTCCAAAGTCCGCCGTCCCGAGTGAAAATCCACGGAGCCGAGGTGAGGTGCGTCCGCATCGCTCCGCCGGCCACCTGGCGGTCCCCGCGGAGTAGAAGCTGTGCACTCTTCCTCCATCTCACGCCGCCTCGATCACCGCTTGCCTCCACATATGACGCGCGAGATAGAGCCTCGATCATCAGTTGCCCTTGCGCCCGGCTGTAAAATGCGCAGTTGCTGCTGGAGCACAACCTCGCTCCCCTCCATCCCATCCCGTCACAACCTTTCGCGCGACAGGAAACGGCGAGTTTGCTCTCCGATTTCTTCGTTCGCGCGCGCCAGATTAAGCCGCGATCGTCGGCTTCCCTTTGTCGTGATTGGGTGCTCAATCCCGCCGTTCGTAACCCGTTGTCAAGATTTGAGTCCGGTAGGAATTAGAAGGTAGCTGGCCCATGCCGTGGCCCAACTTATCCACGCTGAGGACGTTGATGAAGGGAAGGACTGCTTCTCATCGAGAGCGAGGAATATGGGTCTATTTGCAGTAATTACATGCAGTTCATCAGTATAGCACGACTGCGAGAGAAAGTACGTCAGCCTAACACGACTGTTTGAGAGAGTGTCTCAGTCTAACATGACTGCTTAAGAAAGTGTATACCGAGCATCCGCACAACAGCGGCTTATAACCACTCGGTCTCCCCCTTGATTCCAAGGGGACCGAAACATTCGTCCAGTCATTGTAAACACGCCGTCTCTCCGCGGGACTGCTTACACACACACGCGCACACACACACACACACGTTCTCGCCATCAACCGACATCACACGAATTTCGTAGAACTCGGAGCGGACCCTCGCAGTGTGTCCGGGTAGCCATTGTCTTGCGTCTTGGTCGGCGCGTGGGGAGAGGTCTCCGACGACGTTCCCGCGGCAACTCCCCCACGCATAGCAGATCAGGTCCGCGTTGGTGGGTTCGGTAACCATAGTTGGCCCACCGAACCCATTCTGTCACAACGGCGGCTAGGCTAGAGTGTAACGGTGGCAGTTTCAGCACAAAGCCTGCTTCGTCAAACGCATCCTAGCTGAAGCGACGGAGAGTGGAGGACGCGCGTATTGTTCCCGACACAAAGTCGACTTAGTCACGCCGTGGCTAGAGGTTGGCGGTGGCTTTCCAGGTAACTTGCGGCCACAGACGCCACTGGCCGGCAAAACTTGCACTGCAGCTGTCCGTTCTTAACAGAGCCTCCATTGCCCGGAAAATCTCGACTGTCTAGCGCAGATAACCGCTGGGCAGGAAGAGAACGGCTGGTGGCCAGGGGGTGAAGTCTTGGCTCGCAGTAACCACTTGTGCAATGATGTCACCGCCCAAAACATCCAACAAGGACAGGCAACTGCAAAAATGAACCCCGCAACACGGCTCTGCGCCGAGATGACGTACATTGGCTCCCACTTTAGACCCGCTAGGCTTCAAAGAAAACATAAGTGCAGAAACAAAAACTGCTGCATTTTGCTCTGCCAATTTTTGAAGCAATTTCGTGCTGACAAATTCAGCAATCATGGAGGGAATCCTGCTAAATGATAGGGGAACTTCTTGGCTTAACAAACTTAGCAATAATAACCCTAAAATTTAGGTGGGGCCCTCAAACGCAGAATTCAAATTAGTTTGCTCAAACCATCCGCATTGCTATGCAACTTTCCCTTCTTATATCTAACGGAGAAGTTGTACTCTTGGAGAGTGAGACTCCATCGGAGCAAGCGGCCATTTTTGTGTGACATTTGATTGAGCCACGTCAGAGGACAGTGGTCGGTCTCGAAGATGAACTTCGCTCCGTACAAGTAACACGACAACTTCTGGGCGGCCCAAACTAAACAAGCGCATTCCTTCTCTGAAGCGCTGTAGGCTTCCTCTCTTACATTTAGTTTACGGCTGGCATAGATGATAGGATGCTCCTCGTTATCGTCGCAGACCTGACTAAGTACCACGCCCACACCTCTGTCGCTTGCGTCTTCGAGAAACCAATAGCGTTTTCAAACTTTGGAAAGCGTTCTCTGTGTCCGTATCCCAGCGTACGCTACTTGGTGCTTCCTTTCGGAGGGCGTCCATTAATGGACTTGCCATTTGCGAGTAATTCGGAATGTACCGTTGATAGTACCTCACAAGTCCCAAAAATGAACGAACGTCTGTTTTCGTGCGCGGCTGAGGAAATTCTCCAATCGTTGCTGTTTTCAGCTCGGCCGGCCGTCTCATGCCCTGGCCGACAACATGGCCCAGATAAGTCACCTGCGAACAACCAAACCTACATGTTTCCGCTTTCATCGTTAAGCCGGCTTCCCTCAAACGTGAGAACACCTGTTTGAGGTGCGATATGTGTTGTTCCCAGCTGTCCAAAAAAATTGCTACATCATCAAGATATGGCAAGGCGAACTCCTGCAAGTCTTTTAGGACAATATCCATTTACTTAGAGAAGCTAAACGGCGCGTTCTTCAGCCCGAAGCTGAGTGCCAGAGGGCGAAAAGTGCCTACAGGTGAGATGAATGCAGCATAGCGGCTGCCACTTTCTGAGAGGGGAACTTGCCAGTACCCCCGCACGAGGTCTGTTGTTGAAATGTATTTAGCAGCGCTAACTCTTTCAATTCGTTCCTCAATGTTGGGTATCGGTACAGCTGATCCCTAGTGATGGCATTTAGCTTCCTGTAGTAAACACACGGACGAGGGTCCTTGTTAGGGATTTCTACCAGTATTAGCGGTGACGTGTAGTCACTCTGAGCGGGCTCAATAACTCCCAGCTCTAGCATTCGCTGTATCTATGCCTCCATAATTTCTATCTGTCTTGGATATACCCTGCAAGGCTTTGATCTTACTGCTTCGGTCGATGTCAGCTCTATTTCATGCGTTATTAGTTCGGTTCTACCCGGCCGATCGCTCAATCTGTCCAGGTATTCCCCTAACACCTCTTTTAGCTCATCTAGCTGCTCGGGTCTTAGAGCGTGCGAGCTTACCGAATGTTTTACTACTTCTTCTAGGCCGATTTCAGAGTTGGAGGTCGCCCTATACTCCTTAAACTTGATACTAGTGCCATCCTGCTCTTTGATGGTATAGTTAACGATTCCGCTCCGCTCTATTGGCCTCGAACTCCACCACTGGAAAAACTGGCGCCACCGTCGGCGTCACGTGCTATTAGGGATCACGTTGACATAGCGGCCGCGTCGGCTGCTTCGGGAGCGCCGAAGCGAGCTGAAAATGAGAGTTTAAATTCCCTCGTACGCTGCGGTCCTCATTTAGTGGCGAGATTTTCTCGCTTCGAGTGTCTCCTTTACAACGCTTGAAAGCACTACAATAGGTAGTGGCTGCCTTTGAAGGCGCGCAACATGGTTGGCTACTGCTCGGTGCCGCAGTGCCGGACGTACGCAACGGAGCCCGGTGTCAGCCTCATTCATACGTAGCCTCAGGACAAGAAGCTGCGTGAAGCTTGGCTCGAGAAACATAAAACCGGCAAACAGTCATCGGCTACGACTCGGGTATGCGGCAAGCAGTGACGCGAGGAAGATTTCTGCTACGGCGCCGGGTCTGCGATGTTCTGAAAACGCGCACTGAGACGCTCGTCCGAGTCCGCTGCCCGACTAATGTCATGACGGTTTGGTCTATGAACTTGTCGATGCTACAGATACTGGCAAGCTCACTGGAGTGGAAAGGGAGCGGTAAGAAGCGCATTAAAAAAAAGCATGGCATATGGCATGGTCATGTTTGTGTAATGAATTAATCCACTGGATTACAAAAAAGAAGCAGCGGGAAATCGCACGCTGAGAACACCGATAAACATGTACAGTACGACGCAACTCCACAAATAATATTCCAAGAATTTAGAAGAAAAAAAGTAGGTGTCAAAGTCTCTACAATGAAATCATTTTTCAACAGCTCTGATAGCGCCCACACAAGAATGGTTGCTTGTATACTGTCAAATGCTTATATTCTGCGGTCTAGAGCTCATGGCACGGTGCGAAAACGCGCACGCGGCGAAAGCGAAACAGTGTGCGGACAAGCATGCAGACGCGCAGTCGGTTGCTGCGAATCTGTGCAATCGCTGCATTGAGGCTTCATTCTATTACGTGCCATTTAGTTATACAAACACTACAAGAACATATTTCACATAGTTTGCTCTCAGAGTTTACCTACTTTTCACGCAAGAAGCCGGTTCGGGAGACTCTATCGCGGCGACCGCGCGCAGTGGCGTTCACTGTACGTATTCGGTAAAGAGATAGCGTCTGTAAACGATTCTGTACTTTCAGTTTACCTAAGATTCTTATTTAGACAGTAAAAAACTTCTCTCGTTTCGAAAGTACTTACATAAATGTACGGGAGAGCTCGCGCGTGGTGTTTTCACTGAGCGCTGACAGCAAAATCTATTAGGAGCGCACCGCGTGATCCCTCATACTACGCCAGTGAGGCGCTTCCGATAGATGGCGACTCCGTAACTCCTCGCCGCCAATATACGGTTTCATCAAATTGCAGTGATATGTCCTCACCTGCTTCCTGCAACCGGGTATTTTCAGAGCATAGTTAGTATCTCAAAGTGTGTGCAACACTTTAACGGGCTCGTCCCAGTGAACTTCAAGCTTGTTCTTTCTTGAAGGTTTGAGGATCATTACCTGGTCTCCGGCGTTAAACGTACGAAGCCTCGCATTCTTGTCGTAATAGAATTTGGCGTTCTTTTGCGCGACTCCCATGTTCTTTTCGGCTAGTTCTTGGGTTGCGCTTAGCCGTTCCAGCAGATTTAGCACGTATCCAAACACTGTTGGACTCTCTCCTCTTTCCTCCCACATCTCTCTTAACATTCTTAGTGGAGAACGGAGTGTCCTCCCATACACTAGTTCTGCTGGCGAGAACCCTGTCGCTTCATGTGGAACCGCTCGAAAGCAAACAAAGTTGCCGGCAGACAGTTCTCCCAGTCCACCTTGTGCTCGTAACAGAGCGCACGCAAAACTCGCTTAAGCACCGAATGCCACCTCTCTACACTGTTTGACTGAGGGCGATAGACAGAACTGTGTATTAACTTTACCCCGCACTTTTGCAAGAATGTTGAAGTCAGTGCGCTCGTGAATACTGACCCCTGATCCGCCTGAATTTCGGCTGGAAACCCAACTCGTGCGAATACGGACAAAAGCGCGTCTACTACTTCGGTGGAGCTGAGCTCTTTCAGAGGAATTGCTTCTGCAAGCTTTGTAGCCGTGCAGAGCAGGGTAAACAAGTACCTGTAACCTGATTTTGTTTTTGGTAGAGGCCCTACCGTGTCTATTAAAAGTCGTCTGAAAGGCTCTGTTATTAAGGGCACTACCTTTAGTGGAGCTTTCCATGTCTCTGCTGGTTTACCCGAGCGCTGGCTGGCGTCGCATGATCTTACAAAGTTTTCTACGTCTTTCAAACAGTCAGGCCAGTAGTATTTCATAAGCAATCTTTCCTTTGATTTGTTTATACCTAGTGGCCGGACCACCCATTTCCATGACAGAGACTCAAAAGGTCCTCCCTGTACCTAGTAGGTACGACTAACTGATCTAAAATCCTACCCTTTCGATCTCTGTAGTGCCGATACAACAATCCTCCTCTCTCATGTATCGTCACGTTGCGCCTAGCAATTCCTTCTTTAGCTGTGTGATGTAATTTAGCTAAGCTCTCATCATTCTTTTGCTCGGCTGCCAGTGACTCTCTATCCACACACAAGAGCTGATCAAAGCCCTTTGAGGCCGGTGATAATAATGACCCTGTCTCGCTTGTGATTGCGTCAGCTTGCTGTATGATGTAATTTAGCTAAGCTCTCACCATTCTTTTGCTCGGCTGCCAGTGGCTCTCTATCCACACATAAGAGCTGATCAGAGCCCTTTGAGGCCGGTGATAATAACTACCCTGCCTCGCTTGTGATTGCTTCAGCTTGCTATTCCTGCAGGCTTGAACTTTGACACTCTGGAGCTACGCTTTCAGTGAGCTGGTCAGCTGGCAGGCTCTCCTCAACTGATTTGTTGTCCCTCGGGCATAGCTCGGATTCGGGTATTGAAGTTATACCTTTTTCTGCTTCCGCTGGAGCGGCTGGTGCATTTTCAGCCGAAAGCGACGCGATTTTACGAGCTTGGCCTCGCGTCAATGCCGGTACTACGCCCTCTCCCAGTTCAAGCCCTTTCTCACGCAGTAACTGATTCGAACGATTTGAAAAAATATAAGAGTACTGTAGTGACGAAAATTTGGAAACTGCAGCCTCGGTCAATAGCTCCGCGAATGGTCCACTGATGTTGACATTGGCCATGGGCAGACACAAGCTGTCTTCTACGACCTGTTTTATCCATGCTACTTCTCCGGTGAAGTCATCTACCATCACGTAAGACGGATGGACAATGTCCATCGTGGCGGCACTGACTCTTAGCACCCTGCATTGTTCGCCATTAACTTGCAGGTCGTGAAGATATGGGCTCAAAAGTTCCATATTCTCGTCTTTTTCCTCCACGTAGGAGAAAACTACGCTAGGGTTCCCGCAGTTTACAGCTATGTGTCCCAGTTTGTGGCATTTATAACAGCGAATTGGTCTAAAAGATTCGAATTTTCTTTTGTGTTCTTTTTGTGCGGTTTCTCCGTTAAGTATGTCCTCGCTCTTTTCTGCGGGCTTTTCTCCACATCTACAGGCTCCCATGGTCTAGTCTGCGAACCCTTTTTGAACGGAAAGGGTTTCCGCGGTCCATTTCGACCGTCCAAATTTCCGTCCTCGGCGTTTAACTTTCTACGCGTTGCGTACTCTTCGGCTAATTCAGCCGCCCTTTCCACAGTGTTTACATTCCCTCTGTCTTGCACCCATAGTTTCACAAATTGTGGGATGCTTCTTAAAACTGCTCTAGACACATGCAGTCAATAATCATGTCTCTGCTCTCGTACGCTTCCGCGCTTTTCAGCCACTCGGCTAGGTTGGCCTTTAAGCCGTATGCAAACTCCGGATAGCCCTCGCTATCTCTCTTGCCTGTGCTTCTAAACCTTTTCCGAAAAGCTTCAGCTGAAAGACGATATTTTTTCAGAAGATTAGCCTTGACTTTCGCTTAATCATATGCATCTTCCGCACTGAGTCTGGCGATTACTTCCGCCGCCTCACACGGCAACATAGACAGCAACCACTGTGGCCATGTACTCGGGCCGAAGTTCATCTTCTCGCAAGTCTTTTCAAAATTGCATAGGAACAAGCCTATGTCGGTCCCGACCTCAAAAGACTTTAATAGCCTGTCCATGCGGTACGATTCTGCCTCACTTGATCGTCCCAGAGCCCCTTCACTTCCTTGAGAAAAGTCCAAACGTTTGCTTTCAAGTTCAATTTGCATTTTTCTTAACTCGCGTTCCTCTCTCTCTCTCTCTCTCTGTCCCGTTCTTCCCTTTTTTTCAGAAGTTCCAACCCCATTTCAATTTCTTCCTCACTGGCCTGATCGGAAATTAGCTTCAGTAATTCTTATTTTAGCATTTCCTTGCGTACATCTAAGCCCAGTTCCTCACCAACAATCAACAATTCGTCTCTCAGCAGTGTCCTTAACTCCATAATTGCTGCTTTACTGCTTTGGTCCTGCTCGCTAAATCTAGCTAGGAAAACACAACCTAGCTAACAATCAACAATCTAGCTTCCCTACGGTTCTAAACAGAACCACAATATGAAGCCTAGAGAGTCAAAGCAAGAACCAAGCACTCACCGCAGACACAGCACCACGTCGCAAAGTCCATCCCACCGCTGTCACCAGTTGTCATGATTGGGGGCTCAATCCCGCCGTTCGTAACCCGTTGTCAAGATTGGAGTACGGCATGAATTAGAAGCTAGCTGGCCCATTCCGTCGTCCAACTTATCCACGCTGGGGACGTTGATGAAGGGAACGACTGCTTCTCATCGAGAACGAGGAATATGGGTTTATTTACAGTAATTACATGCAGTTCATCAGTATAGCATGACTGCGAGAGAAAGTACATCAGTCTAACACGACTGCTTGAGAGAGTGTCTCAGTCTAACATGACTGCTTAAGAAAGTGCGTACCGAGCATCCACACTACTGCGGCTTATAACCACTCGGTCCTCCCCTTGATTCCAAAGGGACGGAAACGTTCGTCCAGTCATTGTAAACACGCCGTCTCTCCGCGGGACGGCTTACACGCACGCACACACACACACACACACACACACACACACACACACACACACACACACACACACGCACACGCACACGCACACGCACACGCACACACACACACACACACACACACACACACATGTTCTCGGTCCAAAACCGACATCACACGAATTTCGTAGAACTCGGAGCGGACCCTCGCAGTGCGTACGGGTAGCCATTGTCTTGCGTCTTGGTCGGCGCGTGGGGAGAGGTCTCCGACGATGTTCCCGTGGCAGCTCTCCCACGCATAGCAGATCAGGTCCGCGTTGGTGGGTTCGGTAACCATAGTTGGCCCGCCGGACCCATTCTGTCACAACGGCGGCGAGGCTAGAGTGTAACAGTGGCGGTTTCAGCACAAAGCCTGCTTCGTCAAACGAATCCTAGCTGAAGCGACGGAGAGCGGAGGACGCGCGTATTGTTCCCGACACAAAGTCGACTTAGTCACGCCGTGGCTAGAGGTTGGCGGCGGCGTTCCAGGAAAGTTGCTGCCACTGACGCCACTGGCCGGCAAAACTTGCACTGCAGCTGGCCGTTCTTAACACCTTGCATGCTTTCACTCGCACATACAGCTTACGACGCGCGCCAACAGTGTTATCGCCGTTGGACTTTATACGCAACATCACGGCGACCACACAAATGCGCTTGGAGTGTCCATGTAATTCCTATCCAAATAAACATCTTTTCCGTGCAGCAAAGCACAAGCGTTACTTATACAGGTCTTATCGTTTTTTTTCTAATATGGCAAGCCTCCATTATCTCTCTTCAAAGCATGTTCCTGCTCTGGCCCAGGATTCGATAGCTTGATAGTAATAGCTCACAGGAAGAGGACCGACAGGGTGCTCGTAAATGCAATAAAGTACTATTCTTAACAGATCGCTAATGTTTCCGCGCAAGATGGCTGATATATAACTACCTGTCTGCCCGAACCAGACGTTTCCTCATGCGAGCGGAATTTTATGCCCAATGTCAAGAACGCACATGATGCACGGCCTTTCTTAGCCCTTAACACAAGTGAAGTTTTTTCGTGGCGCAGTAATATGTGGGCGCAACCTAGCTAGTTTACGCGGCACAGAAGAAGCACTAGGTAAAGATAGGGTGCTTCCGTCTTGCTTCACCTCAAAGAAAATGTCTTTAGAAAAGCTGTTAAAACTGAGAAATTATGCGATTGTAGCTTTTATGTGAAATGCGCTCTGCTCACTTGCCTATGTTGTATATATGTAGATAAGCCGTCCCTAATAAAATTAAGGTGCGCGTTAGTCCATGTCCTGTATCTCGGTCTCTCATTCAATACCGTTTGAAGCTGGCACATTCCTTTATTCCATTCACATATGCATGCTCTGAATTAAATCAGTGCGTTGAAGGGTAAACATAAGGTATTCGCCCATAAGAATACGCAGGAAGAGCTGTGGCATTTAGGATTTTGCAGCATAGTGTTTTATGTCATGTCGGCAGAAAAACATTGTCCGCTAGGAACCATTGTCAGGCCGCCACGCACCTGTCCCTCTCCGAGGCACATGCCGATCATGCAAGTACCGATCATGCTGGTGATGTTTGTGTCTGATTTTATGTTGCTGCTCTATTTTCTGTAGAGCGTGGACGCCATGTCCCTGACGACCATTGTGTCAGATGACTTGAGTGTGAGCGGTGAGATGTTGAGCAGCATGGCAACCAAGATGGCCACTCACGGCGTAAGTGAATGCCTTTCGTTGGTCCTAATACACCATTTTGGTTCTCAGCTTCATTATTCTGGTACCGTGGCACTTGCTTCCCTGTGATTCGTGGGTCAATGATATGGCTACCAGAGTTGTGCCTAATGGAAGAAGTCTCTTTAGGGCTTCGGAAAGCCGGTTGTCACCTACGTATGTAACGAATGGGCTTTCTTCCCTGTTTTGATTCAACTTTCTCCGCGCATTGTGTTAGCGCCATTTCCAATATGAAAGAAGTTAAGCGCTTAACACCTGTTGCTTCTTTGCTCAGCTATATCTTTACATGGGCTATGTGCAGGCTACGTACATAAAGCAGGAACAATAGATGGTCAAATATTGACTGTAAAGGCTCACCTTTACAGTCCAGGATAGCGCCATAGAGAAAGAAATTCAACAAGAGGGGACACTCGGGAAAAACTGGCAACAGGAAACACGCCACGCCTAGTGTAAACTCCATTCATTAGTTGATGCGAGGATCGGGAAAAAAAGAAGAATCTGAAACGAACTTACAGGCGTTTTATTTTTTTGTTCTTTCCCACTAAAACACAAAACGTTTTACGTATAAATGAACTTATACTTCGCGACTTATTTTTCTTTCGTCACCTAGCAACAAGCTAGCGGCACGCCAGACGCGCCATATGCATTCGTAATTCGCCAGGCATGCAACCGAGGCGAGCGAGGCCGCCTGCGCATGTGAAGGTCGCCTGCTCGGCGACCCGTCTCTTTTGGATGTAGCCCGTTTGTCGAGCTCCCGGCATTTTCTTGCTATGCGTCTGCATTTCGACACGGCAACGCTGCACTACTGGACTGCATCAAGGTGAGGAATTTTGTTCTACAGTCTGCGACGCACTTCAAGCACATTTATTCTTACTGCGCAAAACTGAACCTACATATAGTGATGCAGTTATCGAAAAACAGCGCCACCATCCAGGCCTAGTTAAATTGAGTTAATTACTAGTACTGGGAGATGTTTGCGACACTTTCTGTGAGCCCAACCATTATTATTATAACTTATTTGGGTAGTTCTTGGGCACGCTCGCCGCACCTGGTTTTGTGACGAAAAGCACCTCGGCCGCATGACGCAGTTTCGCGTGCACTGAACCTTACCGGGACAAGTTTTGGCGCTTTCTGTGACCCCAGACACTATTGTAGCAATTTTGCTACTTTTGAAGGTACCTTTCAAGCAATGTGGCCGCGCTCGGCGTAGTGGCGCAGTTAGCAAAAAGCAGCTAGGTTGTGTGCAGCAGTTAGTTTCGCGTGTACAGTACTCACGGATTGAAATAGAACATTCGGAGCGAGTGACCGTCACTGCATGCAGCGCCCCCCGTGCATGCCCATGAAACCAAGGTGATGCATTGGGGTATAGCGCGAGGGGGAGAACATATACAAAGCAGAATTGCTCCTTCCGGTCGCCAACGAGCCAGCCTGTGGTTTACCACACTGGGCCTCTTCGAACTTCGGAGTTCAGGCAGCCCGCTGGCAGTCCGCTGGCAGATAGCTAGTTCCGGTTAGGATAGGAAGTCACGTGGGCTGGGATCCCAAGACAACCCGAACCTGCCCGAAGTTTGCAAAATCGAACGCCGGGACAGCTGGCCAAATGTAAACAAGCTACCAGCATGGCAGCGACCGGCGCGCGCTCGGTGTAGTCGGCCCATTTATGCGTTGCCAGATTGAAAATATAGTTGCATTCCGAGATGCGATCACTTTCTCGCGATTTCACGCGACACGGCGCAGGACGCGCACTGGGCCAACGTCACGTACCTTGCGCGCTGTGCAAGAGAGGGCCTCCGACGCGGCGGATACAAGACTCGAAATCGCGCGTAAGTGATTGTATACTCGAAAGCAAGGATCCCTGCTCGCTGCGATCACGTCGCCCACTGACGACATTGATGACTTGGCGTTGTGGCATCACAAGACATGAAAAAGCAGGTTATCGGGTAGGTCTCATACACATGAAATTTCGTGTCCACCTGCTTGGGTTTCGATTTCAGAAAGTTCGTTGTGGCTGATGGTGCTTCTCATTTTCACCCTAAGTAGCTGGGTACGCGGCTGGCGCATGAAAATGCACGTGGCCGGTGATCAGCGAGTCGTGTCACACGAAAAACAACATCGGTCGCTATCATGAGAGCAATAAGTCAATGTACGTGTGTCAAATGTACCGAGTGCAATCAGTGCATTCTTAGATCAACGGCCTGCAGTTTGAACACATATCGGTTTCGAGCTGCCACCTAAGTATACGACGGAGAGACGGAGCGAACACGGACTAGCTGCAAGGCTATCGCTAACTGCAGAGAAACGAGATATGTACAGTATATACATGCGCGTGATATGTGAAAAGTAACGCCACCAGAGAAAGACGAACCGAAAATTTGCCGCAGTGCGTGAGTGAGCGTCTACAACTTGCGTGGAACACGATGCAGATAACATGCACACATGAGAGCGCGGCGTGCTGATCACGCTCTAAAAGAAGTCTGCGCCATTTGGGGGGTATATCTACCACACAACGATATTCGTCATCAGCCTTGATGCGTTTCCTTTCTTTAACGCTGCGAGCCCCTTACTTTCCAGTAACGAACGGCATGCGCGTCATCAGCATGACATAGCAATCCCGATAGGAAACTAGCGGGCGCGGCGTTTTCAAGAAAGGAAACGCATCAAGGCAGATGACGATTATCGTTGTGTGGCAGATATACACCCCAAAGGGTGCAAACTTTCTTTAGAGTGCACCGCCGCGAAGAAGCCTTCAGGGGACATACACACGCGTACACACAGACACGCGCACACACAAAACCTTCAAACTGTTCAACACTGCTCGCATCACACCGCTTCGCAATGCGGAATGGAGCATTACCACCTAAAAAGATAACGCCAGAAGTAAGGAAATCCGCAGATTCCCGTAGACAGTTAGCTGAGCGAGGTAAGCGCCCGCGTTGCAATCCGTGAAGTCCCCGCAAAGATGGCGGCGAGCGCCCATTGCCTCTTTTAGTCGTCTGCTAGCCAGAGAACTTCCAGAGAGAAGCCAGATCAAAATCGTCCTGGCAGGTTCTGGCAGCCCGCGGGTAGCCAGAAGTGGAAAATCGAAGAAGCCCACCTGCGTGGCGCTGCAAGGGTTGCGCGCCTTCGTGTGCCGACTGAAATGGTTTGGCGGTGCGCACTGCCAGTTTTGCGGCGTCGTCTGCTTGCGCAACTGCGCGAGCAGACGACGCTCTCGTTACACGCGTTTTGTCGACGCGGCACGCATGCTGTGCAATTAAGACACAGAATTCAGCTACGAGATAACGCCGTACGTGCCTTCGTAGACATGATCAACACTTGCACAAAAGAAAATAAAGTTTATTTCGTCCGTTTTGTAAGGACAAAAAAAAAAAAAAAGAAGCAGTCACAGGCTTGTCCTCGTGAAACATGTAAACGAAGTCTCAGTATTTTGTTGGTTCGCCCCTAGCAGCTAATACGGCGGCCATTTCTGCGTGGCAAGCTTTCGTAGAGGCTACCGGCCAAGGAAGAACACGCTAGCTTCTCCCATTATTCTTGAACAGCCACCCACAGGTTGTCTTAAGAACACCTGTGGAGCGGCCGACGAGACGGTGCCTTCTTTATTTCACCCCATACATTGTCAATAATATGCATGTCCGCACCTTGCGGAGGCAACTTCAACACCATCACACACCTGTCTTCCAGCAGACGAGTCAGGGGTGCTGCGGTCTGAACTGGGCTCCGGTCCTGCTGGTAGTAAAACAAGCCGTCCTTAAATGGGCCATCCAGGGCATACGGCATAAGGACGCTGTCGAGGAGGTTTAAGTATGCTGCGGCATTAAAGCGGCCGTCCAGGCGAGCAAGCGGACACTAGCCGTCTTTGGAAATACACCCCTGCACGTTGACGCTACATCGACCGCTGCTTGCAACATGATGCAGATTGGGGGCGTCGAACCTGTGAAGGAAGCGGAAAGAACACAAGACATTGTTTTATATCACTGCGATTAACAACCGCAACGATAAGGGGTCCTGCTCTTGAATGTTGGCAGAATGCACTGCCTTTAGTGACCATTTAGTGACGAAACAAGGCGCTGGTGAAAAGTTTTCGGCGTGCGCTCTCTCCTCGCGGTAGCGGAGTGCACGGAATATAAAACGTAGTTTTTGATGAAAACGCATACCTAGCCGACACATACAATCTATCCTATGTATCATGCGCTACGGGAATGTAAAGAAAGATAAACGTTGGCGGAGTTTTTCTTTAAAGAAGCTGCGTGAAACGGTCCACCTACCTCATGCTTCGTGTCCTCCATGGCACGCTCGCTGCTGCTGGTCCCATTTTGATGTAAACGTGCTCTCGTCCGTAAAAATGACATTCTGCCACTCTTCCACTGTCCATGACCGATGCTCCTCTGCAAACAGCAGCCTTTTGATCCTGTTTTCTGAAGAGATGAAAGGCTCAATCGCCGCCGCACAACTACGCAGGCCACCCATGTGAAGGCGCTCGCGTACTACTTGTGTGCTGGCTGCGAGCCCCAGGTCGTTTCGTATTTATTTCGCCGTCACTTCGGGTTTTGTCTCGCTGCTTCAACTATACGCTCGTCGTCAGAGTCGGTCGTCACCTTCGGCCGGTGTCCTCTGAGCAGATTTGTCAAGCGAGCATCCGTCCTGAAAGCCCGCACAATCCTGCTCACCGACGAGCGGGGGCGTCCGGTCATATCGGCGATTTGTTGCTGCGGTAAACCTGCTGAAGACAGTCACAATCTGCATTCGTTCCGAGATGGGTATGCCTGGCATTGCTGCTCGTGTCTGAAACGGAGGCGCATCTTGTGCTCGCCATAACTACCTGTGGCTCGGCTTCTGCTGACATAAGTACGACCAACAATGCCGGGAGTTATCATTTCGAAGCTGAAATAAAGAAGGTAGTTTCTCGTCGGCTACTCCACAGGCCTTTGCACGAAATAAGCATTTTTTTTGTGCAGATGTTTATCATATCTACGAATGCACGTAAGGCGCAATCTCGTAGCTGAATCCCGTGTCTTGCTTGCACAGCATGCGTGCCGCATCGCCAAATTTAAGCGCGTGTAAAGAGAGCGTCGGGGGGGGGGGGGGGGGGGGGGGCGGGGACTGCTCACGCATGTGCGCACCGTCGAGCCATTTCGGTCGGCACACGCAGGCACGCAAGCCTTGCAGCGCCACACTGGCAGTGTGCTAAACCACAGAGCGGTTCGTTGGCGACCGGAAGGAGCAATTCTATTCCGTAGATGTTCTCCCCCTAACCCTACACCACCATACAGCACGTTGGTTCTATGGGCACCCACGAGCGGCGCTACGTGTAGCCACGGCCACGCGCTCCGAATGTCCTATTTCAATCCCTGAGTACTGTACTAAATCTTACTGGGAGAAGTTCGTGACGCATTCTCTGACCCCAAAAATTATTGTAATTCATTTGGTAACTTTTTGTGATACTTTTGCGGCTTGCTACCATCGCCTGGGGTTGTGAAGCTCTGAGCGAAAAAGCAAGCTGGCCGTGGTGAGTTAGTTTTGCGTGTACTGAATTTTCGTGGGACAAGTTTCTGACGTTTTTTATGGCCCTGCAACAACATACACCTTATTTCGGTACTCACGCTTGTCGAAAACGCGAAGAGCGATTGCCGAGAATGATAACACGAGAATCTGTTCCTTGCGCCAGCAGTACGCGTAAAAGATAACGCCCAGGAGCTCAAGAACTTGACATTTACGTCTTCTGAGCGACTGAAAACAGGCTTTTCACCCACAAATGTTTTGAGTGCGACTAGAAGGCATTCTGCAAGCCTGTGGCATGGTCTTACTGAGAGCCTGTGTTGTAGCCACCTCTGTGTACTTGGCGTATACTATTGCGTCAACTGAGGCCAAGTTGTTTTGGAAACGCGCAGTCACCCTTGTATTTGCTCTTAAAGTGCAGGAAATAATTCCCGGAAAGGGAGGAATGCTTGAAAATCGGATGTTTTCTTCCTATTTTATGCATTGTTTGGGAGGTGTCTACTTGGTACGAAATGTATGTAAAAGTGAAATAATTTATCTGCATTGCCGCTCATTCACTACTTACGCATGTTTCGCCTCTACACGCAATATTCCTGTTAGGTCAATATACGAAAATGATACATGCTTGCAATTTACTTTTTTTTTCAGCTGATGGCGCAGGACGAAGACGAAGCGTCTGCAAGCCAGGACGCTACTTCTCTAGCTCAGCTGTTTTGTCCTTATTTCTGCGTACATCTTTGGAGAGCCGGCATGGTTCGTAGCGTGGATGCAAGTTGACGTCCCCGTGCCTCTGCCGGGAATGGCGACTTCAGCGGCGGCTGCGTCTAGGAAGCGGCGGCCTCCAGAGCGACACCGACGACACCAGAGTCTACTCGCTCAGCAGTGAGAACTTCTCTGATGACGCCTTTGAGCTTGTGCGGAGCCGCAATGCGAAACGAAGACACACCACCAGGGCATCCATGTCTCCGTGCATGCCAACGGTAGGACCAACTCAGAATAGCGCAATAAGTACGATTCTATTTGTACCAGAACTCGCTACTGACAACCTGAGGCGACTCAACAGACAGTCCGTATCGGCGAAACTTGAAGTGGAGGAGCCAAACCAGATAACAGACGTTAGTCAACTCACGAAAAGTGTTGGCTATCGACGTTACGCATGAGACTGCGCTGAGAAATTTGACTAAAGTTACAGAACTAGGTGGCGTTAAGATCCGCTCGTACATCACCGTTAACGATGGTTCCACTACTGGTGGCATCTACGACGTGGACGTCTCCATCTCTAGGGCTGACTTGCCGATTCTAGTGAAGCCTGCCGTTGATGGCGTCGCCTTAACACGTGTATCGCCTCGGCACATCCCGCCGTGTGAAAATTATATTCACGGACGAGACTCTCCCTTCGCACGTCAAGGTGGGCCACGTGAGACACCCTGTGTGACCATTCATTAATCCCAAGGCGACTGCAATGCCGCAATTGTATGAGGCTGGGACACGTGAGCGCCATGTGCGAGAACACGAGAGTTTGCTCACGCTGCGGCTAGCCCCACGCTGCATACTCTTGCGCAGCCACAGTTGTCAAATGCATCAATTGTCATGGGTCCCATGATGCTTCCTCGAAGGACTGCCCCAAAATAAAGAAGGAAAAGGCGATCTTGAAGCAGATGGCGAGAAACCATTCGTCTCGTCGGGAAGCTGTTGCGGCCGTTAGAAAGCGACGCTCCCTATGCCGTCGGACTTCAAAGAGCGCTGATGCCTCTGTGAAGAGTGCGCCCCATCCGACACCTCCTCCTCTGCCCTTTAGGCCTGGGGTAATTCAATGTAAATGTGATAAGGTCATTGCCGAGAACAATGCAACTAAGTCTTCACTACTAAAGCAACAGCCAAAGCCAGAACAACAGCCAAAGCCAGAACAACAGCCGAAGTCGCAACTGAAGCCACAGCTGATACCGCAGCTGATACCACAACTGATACCACAGCTGATACCACAGCTGATACCACAGCTGATACTACAGCTGATGCCACAGCCGGAGCCACGTCAAGTGATACAGCTGCGCACGGCTATAGAGTGCACAGTGTGGGGTTCCTGACAAATTGTCCGAAGAAGGCCGGCAAGTGGTTATGATGCTCTGGTCTCTGATGAATACTTTTCAAATGCTCGTAAATAACCTGCACACTCCGTCAGCGCGAAGTGCAATGCAAGTGCTGGATGCTTTCAATTCAGTACTTGCAACTCTTGGGTAAGCATCATGGCTCATCCGCATCATTCTATTCGCACTGAAGTCAGAACCGCTGGGGTTTAGCTTAAAAATATACTGCCACGCACTGCAACATACTGCTGACGCCCACCGGATCCTTGGTCTTCACTGGTGACTTCAATATGCATCACCAGCTATGAAGCACCAAGATTAGCTTCAGACAGCAGAATGACGGCAGCCTAACGTATCGACGGAGTACTTGCTTTGACTTCACTGATTTCCAGGCGCTTTGCTGTGTGCACAGACAGTGTTCCCTCTATCTCGCTTTCCTCTTTCTGTACCCCTTTCCCTTCCCCTAGTGCAGGTAGCAAACCGGACGCTCGTCTGGTTGACCTCCCTGCCTTTCCTCTCTTTTTTATATATATCTCTCTCAGCGGATGGCATACGGTGGGGCTTCGTACGGCAACTGCTGCTGCTTACCTGGTGCCACAACTTCGGATGAATGCACAAGAAGCCCGGAATAAGCGTTTATATAGGGCAAAATAAACATTTCATCAAATCAGAAGACGTCCTGCGTTTTCTTTATGAAATTGCACGTGACACAGATTCGGTGGAGGCTTGTAAAGATCGTTCGCAATCATCATTACTAAATAATAAAACGATTCCGCGCCACGCCCCGCGTGGTTCAGCAGCAGAAGCAGTTAAGGAAAAAAAAAAAAATGCCGCGCCGATCAGCTGAGCCGGCGTGGCGTGTACAAACTGGCCTTCAAAACACGCGCGCCCAAAACCGAAACCGGAAAGTGTTAATACTATCCGCTTGGTACGCTACAGTCAATTCGGCAGCTGGGCGCTATGGAAGTGTCCGCTCTTGTTGAAATTTATTTCTCTATGATAGCGCCCTAGAACAGCATAGAACAGTTTACTCCCTTTGGAGTGCCTCTTCTGATAACACGCGTGCCGTTCATTACTGGAAAGTTGCGGGCTCGCAGCGTTAAAGAAAGAAAACGCATCAAGGCAGATCACGATTATTGTTATGTGGCACAAGGGGCACGCCAAAGGGTGTAAACTGTTCTTATAGTGTATTCTGGACATTCCGCCATTTTCCTCGATGCGTGCCATTGACGCGACGCGAATAAAATGGCGCTGATGGCTCCATTTTGGTTTCGTAATGTGACGTCAAGTTGACGTTTTGCCTAAGAAACTGAAATGAAGGTACTGAACGTAAGGTTCTCGGTAAAGCAATACAGTTTTCCTTCGCAGTAAAAATAAAGCAGCTAGCTCAAAGCGTATGATTATTCCGTCGAAAACGCTTCTCGCTTCCATCGTCTGTTTCATTAGCTAGGATGCGTGCCCCTGGGAATTAAATGGAATGAGTCATCGTATGTTGGCGCCAACGCGCTTGTTTTCTTCCTTGAGACAACATACGC
The DNA here is from genome assembly GCF_023375885.2 of Dermacentor andersoni. Lineage (NCBI taxonomy): Eukaryota > Metazoa > Arthropoda > Arachnida > Ixodida > Ixodidae > Dermacentor > Dermacentor andersoni. Next base: position 160,333,556 of record NC_092819.1, on the reverse strand, counting down.
GACCTACCAGTGGTGATGCACGCACGTTCTAGACCACGCTATCGCTATCTCGTGAAACGTAAGTGACTCAGCCCCACTCGGCTAGCTGAGAAAGGCCGAATATCACCGATAGGGTTGCGCGCGCCAGAGATATCCACTAGCGTGACGCAAGCGCCGGCGCTGCCATCTCTTGTTCACTTGGCTGGTTCCTCGCACCGCGGGAGGAAACTTCAAGGCGCCGCCTTGCGTACATTTCTTTTTATAAATTAAGAACACGCCGTTGTCATAACTTGATCCTGCGAAACGGCATTAATCTTGATTACAGTACAAACGCAGCAGTAAAAAGTGGACAACGCTGCAGAAAGTTTGCTATGTTCAACCAATATTTTGTATAAACGCGTTCTTTTAAAAAATGCCAGCCCGAAACACAAATGCCAACACCACCTGAGAGCGATGCAAATACTATGAGCACGCGTTATGAATAAAAGATTTTCATGGCGCCAAACGACGGGGGAAATGTGGCGATACGCATTCCTCTCGGCCGCCATTGCATATGGCTGCGCATTAGCATAATTGCCGCGGCTCGTCGCACCACAAATTATGGCGAAAAATTTCTGCAATGGTGGCCCAGCGCAACGTCACGTAAAGTGAAATTGACGTTTACGAAACGGCCCTTCCTGTGACGCTCCTGACAGCATATTCTTTTAACCAATCAGCAAGCTGGCATGGCGCATATTTCAGATCGCCAACACATATTCGTGAAATTGCAGATGAATTGCACTGGCCTCTGTACGCAACCGCTCACTTTCATTTGAAGCGCTAACATCGTAATATAGCTGCCAAGGACCAAACAAATGTAATCATCATCATCATCATCATCATCATCATCATCATCAGGAGCAGTAGCAGCAGCCTATTTATGTCCACTGCAGGAAGATGGCCTCACCCGGTCATCTCCAATTACCCCTGTGCTTCGCTAACCGATTCCAACTAGCACCCGCTTCGTCGCACCACCTAAACTTCTGCCATCCTCTACTGCGCTTCCCTTTTTTTGGTACCCATTCTGTTACCCTAATGGTACAACGGTTATCTAATCTGCGCATTACATGACCTGCCCAGCGCCATTTTTTTCTCTTAATGTCTATTAGAATATCGTCTATACCCGTTTGCTTCCTGATCCAAACCGGTCTCTTTCTGTCTGTTACAGTTATGCCTAGAATTCTTCGTTCCATTGCTCTCTGAGCGGTCCTTAACTTCTTATCAAGCTTCTTTGTCCGTCTCCAAGTCTCTGCCCCATATGTCAGCACCGGTAAAATGGACTGATTGTATACTTTCCTTTTCAATTATAACGATAAGCTCCCAATCAGGATCTCACGATGTCTACCATATGCGATCCAACTCATTTGTATTCATCTATGAATTTCCTTCTCATGGTCAGGGTTCCCTGTAATTAGTCGACCTAGGTAAACATACTCCTTCACAGGCTCTAGAGGCTGCCTTGCGATCTTGAACTCTCTTTCCCTTTCCCGGTATTTATCATTATCTTTGTCTTCTGCATATTAATCTTCAACCCCACTCTTACACTCTCCCTGTTAAGGTCCTCAATCATTTGTTGTAACTTGTCCGCAGTGCTGCTGAATAGAACACTGTCATCGACAAACCGAAGGTTGCTGAGGTATTCACCGTCGATCCTTACTCCTAAACCTTCCCAGTTTAATAGCTTGAATACTTCTTCCAAGCACGCAGTGAACAGCATTGGAGAGATTGTGTCTCCTTGTCTTACCCCTTTCTTTATAGGTATCTTCCTGCTTTTCTTGTATAGAATTAAGGAGGCTGCGGAATCTGTAGTTATTTTCCAGGGTATTTACGTAAGCGGTCTTTACTACTTGATTACGTATTGCCTGGATGAATGCTGGTATCTCTACTGTATCAATGCTTTTTCGTAATCTATGAAAGCCATATAGAGAGGCTTATTGTACTCTGCGGATTTCTCGATAACCTGATTAATGACATGGATGGGATCCATTGTAGAGTATCCTTTCCTGAAGCCAGCCTGTTCCCTAGGTTGCCAAAAGCCCAATGTGGCCCTTATTCTATTGGAGATTATTTTGGTAAATATTTTATATAATACTGGGAGTAAGTTATTGGGCCTATAATTATTCAGTTCTTTAACGTCGCCCTTTTTGTGGATTAGTATGTTTGCATTCTTTCAGTTTTCTGGGACCCTAGCTGTCGTTAGGCACTTCGTATAGTGAGCCGCTAGTTTTCCTAGCATTATGTCTGCTCCATTTTTGATTAAATCGGCTGCTATTCCATCCTCTTCTGCCGCTTTTCCCCGTTTCATGCCTTGCAAGGCCTTTCTGACTTCATCTCTAGTTATAGGAGGAGTTTCTGTATACTGTTCATTATTGTTTCGAATAGAGTACTCCTGAGTCCTCTCGGTGCTGTACACGTCAGTATAGAATTCTTACGCTGTATTTATTATACCATCGAGATTACTGATATTATCCTGCTTATCTTTCAGTGCATACATCTTTATTTGTTCTATGCCAAGTTTCCTTCTCACTGATTTCAGGCTGCCTCCATTTTTTACAGCTTCTTCAGTTTTTCTCAGGTTATAAATTCTAATATCACTTATTTTCGCTTTGTTGATCAGTTTTGACAGTTCCGCGCATACTATCTGATCTCTTAGACACTTTCATTGTTTGTCGTTTCTTTATTAGGTCCTTTGTTACTTGGGAGAGCATGGTTACTTGTTGCCTTGGTGCCTTGCCTCCCACTTCAGTTGCTGCCTCTGAAGCCAGCCTCGTTACGGTTTCATTCATTACGTCTATGTCATCATCATCATCTCTTTGTTCTAAGGCTGCATATTTGTTTGCAAGTACCAGCCTTATGGTAAAGCAGTCCGACACGGTTGTGGACGACACGAAGGACGCGGACAAGAAGACGCAACAACGTAGGCTTAGCCAGTCAAAACCAGGAACAGCGTCTAGCCCGAGCCCCACTTCAGTAGCGCTGGCGATCCGGCTGCGGAGCTCGGCACGGCGCACTTCTTCCTTACAACTTCCCCCCTCGCTGAAGACGGAGGCGCACAGGAGGCCTAAGGCGTCGTGAGGACGAAGGGCTCGTGATACGGCTTGAGCCGATCTACGTGCACAATTTCCCGGCCTCGGCGGCGCAGGTCCGTAGGGGGCGTCAGAGGTTCGATAACGTAGTTCACCGGAGAAGTTTGGCGTAGAACCCGGTAAGGTCCATGATATCGGGATACAAACTTGGAAGAGACACCTTGTGTCGAAGTAGGAGGCACCCACAACCAAACAAGAGCGTCAGGCGAAAACTGGTGGTGGGGGCGCCCGTCGTCATGACGAAATTTCTGTAGCGCTTGTTCTTGCGTTGTAAGGGCGCGAGCTAGCTGCCGACATTCCTCTGCATACCGGGCGGCTTCGGAAGCAGGTGTACCCTCTGATAAGTCGGGACGGTAAGGGAGAATAGTGTCAATGGGAAATGATGGTTCGCGGCCATATAGAAGAAAGAAGGGAGAAAAGCCCGTCGTTGACTGGGGTGCCGTGTTGTAGGCGTACGTGACATAGGGAAGGATGAGGTCCCAGTTGGTGTGGTTGGAGGCGACATACATCGAAAGCATGTCGCCAAGAGTTCGGTTAAAGCGCTCTGTCAATCCGTTTGTTTGCGGGTGATATGCGGTGGTACAGTGATGAATGACGCGGCATTCAGCGAGAAGTTCTTGAATCACGTCGGCGAGAAAGACGCGACCTCGGTCGCTCAGGAGTTCGCGGGGAGCGCCGTGACGTAGAACGAAGCGGTGAAGCAGGAAGGAAGCAACGTCACGAGCCGTCGCGGCTGGTAGAGCGGTCGTTTCTGCATACCTCGTGAGGTGGTCTACAGCTACAATGACCCAGCGATTACCAGCAGCTGTGTATGGCAGAGGTCCGTATAAGTCTATCCCAACCCGGTCAAAGGGCCGCGAAGGGCATGGCAGAGGTTGCATTGGTCCAGAAGGGCGGCAAGGATCAGGCTTGCGGCGTTGACATTCCGTGCAAGAGCGAATATACTTTTGCACAAATGTGTACATACCACGCCAATAAAACCTGTGGCGTAGTCTGGTGTAGGTCTTGAAGAGACCAGCGTGTGCGCACTGAGGGTCGGCGTGGAAAGCGGCGCATACATCAGTGCGGAGCTGCCGAGGTATTACAAGCAGCCATTTGCGCCCGTCGGAACCGTAGTTACGGCGATAGACAATTCCGTCGCGGATGGCGAAGTGCGAAGCTTGTCGGCGCAACGCTCGGGATGGTGGGCGTGCAGGTGAATTAGAAATGGAATCTATCAAAGATGAAATCCAGGAGTCCTTGCGCTGCTCCAAAGCCATGTCGACAGAAGTGAATGGGAGAAGTGGGTCGTCTAACAGACACACTGACAATGTCGGCGTGGACAGGCGAGCGCGAAAGAGCATCGGCATCGGCGTGCTTCTTGCCTGAGCGGTAGACAACCCGGATATCGTACTCTTGGAGCCTCAGTGCCCACCGGGCTAGGCGGCCGCAGGGATCCTTGAGAGACGACAACCAGCAAAGTGCGTGGTGATCGGTAACGACATCGAAGGACCGGCGGTACAGGTATGGGCGAAATTTTGCGATGGCCCAGATGATCGCGAGACATTCTTTTTCCGTGACGGAATAGTTCGCTTCAGCTTTCGTCAGAGTACGGCTTACGTAAGCAACAACATATTCTTGGCAGCCGGGCTTGCGCTGCGCGAGCACAGCGCCAAGACCAACACCGCTAGCATCCGTATGGATTTCCGTGGGAGCAGTTGGATCGAAATGGCGCAGTATCGGTGGTGTTGTGAGCAGGCGACGTAGCGTCGCGAAGGCATCATCGCAAGTCGGGGACCACGCGGAAAGATTGGGGTCTCCCCGAAGAAGCTCCGTCAGAGGTGCCATAATCGAAGCGAAATTGCGAATAAAGCGGCGGAAGTACGAGCAGAGGCCAATGAAACTGCGCAAGTCTTTTAGAGACGTTGGCTTCGGGAATTCTTTAACAGCACGGAGCTTAGCGGCATCAGGGAGAACGCCGTCCTTCGACACGACATGTCCGAGAATTGTCAGCTTGCGTGCCCCAAAGTGACATTTTTTCAGATTTAGTTGGAGGCCAGCGTCACTGAGGCAGCGTAAAACCTGCTCCAAGCGATGAAGGTGAGTAGGAAAATCTGGTGCGAACACTACTACATCATCCAAATAACACAAGCACGTGTTCCATTTGAGACCTCGAAGAATAGTGTCCATCATCCGCTCAAAAGTCGCGGGCGCGTTGCAAAGTCCGAATGGCATCACACGAAATTCGTATAAGCCATCTGGTGTGATGAAAGCAGTTTTAGGCTTATCTTCTGCAGCCATAGGCACCTGCCAATAACCAGAGCGTAGATCGAGGGAGGAAAAGAACTCTGCACCTTGTAAGCTGTCGAGGGCGTCGTCGATCCGCGGCAATGGATAAACATCCTTTCTGGTTATTTTGTTTAGGCGACGGTAATCCACGCAAAAGCGGATCGAGCCATCCTTCTTTTTAACTAAAACAACTGGCGATGCCCATGGGCTGTCGGACGGTTCAATTACACCACGCTTTAGCATGTCACCTACTTGCTCATCAATGACGCGTCGTTCTGTCGACGAGACGTGGTAGGGTCGCTGCCGTAGCGGTGGGTGAGAACCGGTGTCAATACGGTGACATACAGTAGTCGTTCGGCCCAGAGAAGTGCTATGGCTGTCAAAAGCAGGGCGAAATTTCTCGAGGAGACGGAGAAGGTGATGGCGTTGCGTGGGGCTTAAGGCGTTGTCGATGACGTGGCTGAAAACGTCTTCAGGCGATGTGGCAGGAACGGGACTACAGTAGAGGGTGTTGACCTCTGACGATCCAACAGAAAGTTCCGACGTGGTAATGGTGTCGTAAGGCTCCACAGAGCCGAGAGATTCGCCGCGAAGCAACGCAATCGGGAATGGGAAGTGGTTGTGTATAGGAAGGTGAGTAGCACCAGCTTGAAGGCTAAGCAACGCGGTTGGGAGTGGTGAGAGGTGGCGGTGAACAAAAGCAGTGGAAGGCGTGAAGAGTACGGTAGAGTTGTAGGCAACGGAACAGGATACAGGTGCCAGAACGGATGCATGCGGAGGTATATGGATATCGTCAGTGAGGGACAACTTGGTGCCGGAAAGCGAAACGTCATCAGATATGGCATTGCCAAGCGAAGAGAAGGCGACTTCTGCACGGGAGCAATCAATAATAGCTTGGTGACGGGAGAGAAAGTCCCAACCTAAAATAATATCGTGGGAACAGTGGGGAAGAACGACGAACTCAACTGTGTAGAGCACTCCTTGAATTTCAAGTCTGGCGGTGCACGCAGCCACTGGCTGGACGTGCTGTGCTGTGGCCGTGCGGAGTAAAGGACCGAAGAAAGGCGTCATGACTTTTCGTAATGAGCGGCATAGTTTTTCGGCAATTACAGATATGGCGGCACCTGTGTCAATGAGGGCAAGCACAGAGACTCCTTCAAAAGCGACATCAATAACGTTCGGCGGCGAAAGAAGAGGGCTTGAGCGTTGTGACGATGACGCAGTTCTTGCCTCTGGAACTGCGCCACTTAGTTTTCCGTGTCAGCGGTAGAGGGACGTCGACGCATCGGGGAGAGCGAGCGACGACGAGGAGAAGGAGATCGGCGGTCGGAAACTGGGCGATGGCTTGGGCGGGGAAGGGGTAAATCGCGGTCTGGAGCGTAAGACGACGGATGGTCGTACGCGGCTGTGCGTGGGTCGTCACGTGGATGAAGTGGACGGCGGCGGCACAGGCGTGCGACGTGTCCGGGAATACCGCACGAATAGCAGATGGGCCGATTGTCCGGTGTGCGCCAGGGATTATTTACTCGATGGGCTGGAGGTCGTGGTGGCGTGGGGGTAAAAACAGGGCTAGGCATCGGAGGCGAAGCCCGGAAGGTCGGTGGTCGTGGTCGTGCGACGGCGTCGGCGTAAGTCAATGGGGCGGTGAGTTGAGGCGCCCGTTCCAGAGGAAGGACCTCGGACACTTGTTCTTCTATAACGTGTCGTAGGGTCGGACTAAGAGGCGAACTGGACTCCGGTGGGTTGGAGATCAGGGAGAGCTGGCGAGCAACTTCTTCCCGGACGAAAGCCTTGATTTGCGAGAGGAGGGTGGCATCTGGAAAAGGAGAGGTCAAGCCGGACAACGATTCCTGATGGGGAACAGGACGGCGAGTGAGGAGGCGTTGACGGCGGAGCTCGTCATAGCTTTGGCACAGTTCACTAACTTGGGCAACAGTAGAGGGGCTCTTGGAAATGAGCATCTGAAACGCGTCCTCGTCGATACCCTTCATGATATGCTTGATTTTATTGCCCTCAGTCATGGATGCATCGACGCGTTTACAGAGATCGATGACATCTTCGATGTAGCTGGTAAAGTTCTCACCAGGCTGCTGAGAGCGCGACTGCAGACGCTGCTCGGCACGAAGCTTTTGTACAGCAGGGCGGCCGAAGACCTCGCTGAACTTTGTCTTGAACACCGTCCAGCTTGGGACTTCGCTTTCGTGGTTCCGAAACCACAAGTGGGCGATTCCGGTGAGGTAGAAAGGGACGGTGGTCAATTTCGTGATGTCATCCCATTTGTTGTTCCGACTGACGCGTTCGTATGAGGAGAGCCAGTCATCAACATCGTGGTCGTCAGTGCCGCTAAAGATAGGAGGGTCCCGCTGGCGGAATGTGCCGGGGCAGACGGTAGACTGGGGAGCAGGTGGTGGGAAGCTCGTGGCGCTTTCGGTGGTCATGATGGCAGGGAGAGTCCGGCTGCGCAATTCCAGGATTGCAGGAGACCCAGCAAACTTCCACCAATTATGGTAAAGCAGTCCGACACGGTTGTGGACGACACGAAGGACGCGGACAAGAAGACGCAACAACGTAGGCTTAGCCAGTCAAAACCAGGAACAGCGTCTAGCCCGAGCCCCACTTCAGTAGCGCTGGCGATCCGGCTGCGGAGCTCGGCACGGCGCACTTCTTCTTCCTTACAGCCTAAATTTGTCTGTTCTTACGCTTACTGCCTCTAAGCTGACCTGTTTTTTTTTCTTGAGCAATTTTACTCTTTCTCTGCTCAAATTCACGTGAACCCTAACCCTCACTAACATATAATCACTACACTTTACCCTAACTATCCCTTCTACATCCAGCACTCTGCTGGGATCGGCAGAAAGTATGAAATCAATTTCATTTCTTGTTTCACCATTAGGGCATTTCCAGGTCCACTTTCTGTTGTCACGTGTCCTGAAAAAGGTGTTCATTATTCTGAGCTTATTCCTTTCCGTGACTTCTACCAGCATCTCACCTCTAGCGTTTCTTGAATCGACACCGTAGTTGCCAATTGCCTTTTGACCCACCTGCTCTTTCCCCACTTTTGCATTGAAGTCGCCCAGTACTACTGTATACCGAGTTCGCACCTTTCTCATCGCTGATTCAACATCTTCATAAAACTGATCTACTTCTGCATCGTTGTGACTGTATGTTGGATCGTAGGCTTGTACTACCTTTAATCTATACCTCTTACTAAGTTTGATTACGACTACTGCTACCCTCTCGTTAATGCTGCAGAATTAGACAATGTTACCCGCTATGTCCTTATGGATAATGAATCCTACCCCGTATTGCTTCTAATCAGGGAGACCTCTATAGCAGAGGACGTGGCCGTTACTTAGTAATGTGTAAGCCTCACCTGTGCTTCTAATCTCACTAAGGCAGATAATATCCCAAACAATGACTGATAACTCCTCAAAGAGTCCTGCTAAGCTAGCCTCACTCGAGAGGGTTCGGGTGTTAAACGTTGCAAGGGTCAGTTTGCATTGGCGCCCCGTCCTGATCCAGAGGTTCTTAGCACCCTCTGCTGCGTTAGAGGTCTGACCGCCGCCTTGGTCAGGTGTTTCGCAGCTGCTGGGGCCTGAGGTCCATTGGGTAATTGAGTGAGCCATGTGGGAGGGGGTGGCCGAATACTGCACCTGGGAGGCCAATTACTGTTCTGGTGAGGGAGTGTCTTGTTCAACCTTAGTGGGCCTTCCTAATTTGATTGTACCTGGATTAGTATAGCCCCACTCGCTCTCAGCATCTCTCGCCGGTGTCAGGCGTCAGTCGAAGTCTGCAGATATGCACTGGAGCATGTAAAAAAAAAAACGGGGGTGGGGGGGTTTAACTTCCCGACTACCGCAAGTAAGATAATCAGATAATCAGCTCAGTAAGATAATCCCGCAGGCAGCAAGGCTACCTTGTCGCCGATAAGTATGGCCGAGAGGGCCCTACATGCCTAATGAAGCCGCTAATGTTTCCGCTAATTCTCAGTGGCCCTAACCTCTTGTTTCCCGAATCTCACGCATGCACGCGCGCCTAGGTGCACGATATATCTTCGCTGAATTTGAACAGCGCTTAACACTTGTGCGTAAAAATTAAAAAGGGAAAAGTTTTCAGCCCTTACCGAGAGGCGTATGATCCTCTCGTCGCGTCTGCTTGCCCCTTGGCGTCCGAAAGAATGGCTGGGGCTTACCTAAGGTTAAGCCTGGATATCTCGAAGCGAAAAGGTTCGGTGATGCTTATGGTTTAGCTTATGGTGATGGTTTATGATTTAGCCTATGGTTAGGCTTACGGTTTAGCTGATGGTTATGCTTTATCATTCAGCCTATGGATATGCTTACGGTTTAACTTATGGCTATGCTTATGGTTTCAGTTATGGATATGCTTACGGTTTATCTTGTAGATATGCTTATGGTTTAAGTTATGGAAATGCTTACGGTTTAGCTTATGATTGTGCTTTGGTTAGCTTATGGTTATGCTATACGTGTGCCTTGTGTAGTTATGCAAATTGCTTAGTTATGCAGGATTTATTAAACTTCTTTATTCATCATTCTTAGGCACATTGTCTTGCGATTTCTGTACAGCCATAAAGATAGCTCTCTGTATCGGTAGTACCACTCTCTTCTCCTTCCATGCTGAATGTGCACGCCTTCTCTGGCAAGCGGTTATATAGTCGGCCTCCGCGATAAACACGCGCTTGCGCCGAACGTCAAACGATGACGCATAGCGCGTGGCAGTGGCCACCTGGGCCGACTCCGAACACGCTTACGGAGCCAATTCCGACTTGCGCCGGCTGGCGCGAAGCGCGGTGTTGACTAGCGTAGTGAAGCTTTTCGCTTTAAAACTAGCGCTCCCACGTAGCTATTCAGGATGGTCAATCGCGCCGCCGTCTCAATACCGCTCTGAGCGTCGCACAAAGCAAGCGACCTTGACAGCTCCCAGTGGTGTCTTCATCCTTTCTACAGCTTTGGAGAGCGGTTATACTAGAGCTAATGAGGAGCAGGAAATGAGGGAGGGGGAAGTAACTGAACCCGTCGTTTTTCTGGGAACGCTGCGGGCTTAAGCGCTAGGGAGTTGGGAATTGTATGCCTCATTTAACCTACAGTGGTGCGTTGTTCGATCAGTCAGACATGGTTTGAGCATTTCGCGCTTGTAAGAAATTGACGGCTCTGCTGCCGCCGCGGTCGTAATGCAATTCTCAGGAATACAAACGAAAATCAGCAAGGAAGAATGACTGCAGATGTAGACGAAAGGAATGGACGCATACACTTTTATTAATTAATTTAATTAGTTTACTTATTTAGTTTATTCATTAAGGAGCCCACAGCGCCAAGGCGTTACAGTGGGTGAGGGGGGAGGTACAATAATAACTACATACGACACCTCGGCTCTTAGACAGTGTTATCAGTGACAACAAAAAAAGATAAAAACGAAACAAAAGACAAAAGAGGCAAAGCCCTTAGCAAAAAACATGTACAATCTACAACATCACAAAGAAAGCATCATTTGATTCAACCCTCACAACATCACTCTGCAGTCTATTCCATTCCCTAATGGTTTGAGGAAAGAAAGACATTCTACACAATTGAGTTTTTGTCGCAAATTTACAGACCCTAAAGTCATGGTCAACACGGTTGGATCTATAAAAAGGCTCTTGCACAGAGTTTTCACGATCAACCCGAACAGCTGAATAATGAATAACATGAAAAAACTTCAGGCGCAACTTCTTTCGGTGCATGTCGAGCAATTCCCAGTTGAGTGCTTCCTGCGTACGCGATGCACTGTACCGAGCCCCGCGTGTGCCAGATACGAAACGAGAGGCAATGTTCTGCACTCGCTCCAACTTATCTTTATCTCTACCAGTATGCGGGTCCCAAACCATACACGCGTATTTCAGAATCGACCTCACATAATTCTTGAACAAAAGGTCCCGACATGACTGAAAAAATGTTTGCATTTCGGCGAAGACATTTCAAGGTTTTGCATGCTTTAGTAGCGGCATAATCGACGTGACGGTGCCAGTTCAATGTAGGAGTAAAATAATCACCTAAATATTTAAATTTGAATACCTGTTCCTGTCCTATTCGAATAGCTGTACCTGTTCCGAATACCTGCCGCTGCCAGGTCGTGCTCAAATTTAGCCAACTGCG